>NW_028318553.1:300000-632500 GCF_062004578.1 Staurois parvus | reverse complement strand
GCCTGCTTTGTTAAGAGACAGATCTGATGCTCCCTGCAGGCAGAGGATTAACATCCTTGCACAGACACAAACTGCTCTATATTTATCAAATAATACTGAGGGTGTCATTAGGATGCCTAGTTACTGAGCACGGCTGAGATGCAATTTATCAGGATCGTGTTTGCTAAAACTCCTTTATTCTGGCGGCTTAGTGTCTTCCTGAAGTGGGACGCGGTTACTCCCCATTGTTTTGCCATTGGATTGTTATTTCTCCTGAGCGATTCTGCTTCCAGCTGACATGTCTAGATGTTGTTAGATTAGATCGATCACAGTTTTTTAGGGGCTCGTTCCTGCAAGCAGTGGAAGTGCGGGGGGGGGGGGGTGGTAAAATTCCACGGCTGAACCGAACTTTTACCGCCTCCAGCCACTACCCCCCCCTTTAGCTGCATAGACAGCAGCCAGGTGTGTATGCATGCCACAGTTTATTATTTATTATCAGGGCTTTTTTCCAGCTGGAATTTGGTGGAACCTACGCCACCTCTGGCTCAGGCCCTCTGCTCACCGCTATCACTTGTTAGCACAGAGGTCCGACTTCTGTGCTTAGAAGTGACAGCTTGTCTTCCAGCGGCTCCCGCAGATCGGATCTCCTGAGCAGCTCCCACTGAGTGCAGGATGGGGACAAGGGAGATGCCGGTGCCTGGGGTGCAGTGCGGATGCCGACACCCCCACTGGAGGAGCTCCCTGCACATGAGTGAGGCAGAGCCAACTACGGAAGGTTCTAGAGCTGGCTGGGTGCTTCAGCTGAATACAGCAACACAAGTAAGACACGTGAAAGATCATGCAGCTTTTAAGGAGGGGGGAGAAGATAGGGGCAATGCAAGGGGGGGGGGGGTTGCATGCAGAGGTCACAGATGAAGAGGAGTGAAAGTGAAATTTGGACGGGGGATGCAGAGTTAAGCAGATGTGGAAAAAAGTTGAACTCTGCACTCTATACAGCACACCCCTGAACCCTGCACTCTGTATGCAGCACACCCCTGAACTCTGCACTCTGTATACAGCGCACCCCTGAACTCTGCACTCTTATGCAGCGCACCCTTGAACTCTGCACTCTGTATGCAGTGCACCCCTGCACTCTGTATTCAGTGCACCCCTGAACTCTGCACTCTGTATGCAGCGCACCCCTGAACTCTGCACTCTGTATGCAGCGCACCCCTGAACTCTGCACTCTGTATGCAGCGCACCCCTGAACTCTGCACTCTGTATGCAGCGCACCCCTGAACTCTGCACTCTGTATGCAGCGCACCCCTGAACTCTGCACTCTGTATGCAGCGCACCCCTGAACTCTGCACTCTGTATGCAGCGCACCCCTGAACTCTGCACTCTGTATGCAGCGCACCCCTGAACTCTGCACTCTGTATGCAGCGCACCCCTGAACTCTGCACTCTGTATGCAGCGCACCCCTGAACTCTGCACTCTGTATGCAGCGCACCCCTGAACTCTGCACTCTGTATGCAGCGCACCCCTGAACTCTGCACTCTGTATGCAGCGCACCCCTGAACTCTGCACTCTGTATGCAGCACACCCCTGAACTCTGCACTCTAAACTGTGCTAGAGAGTTTCTTTTCTTGAGAGTGCATGTGATCAGCACAGGGCCAATCAGCACTGGACAGACAGAGGGTTAGGGGTTGTGTATCCTCCTAGAACAGAAAGAAAACTCCTTTTACAAGCTTGGTTGCATCCATATGTATATGACGGCACTATTGTAAACATGAATACAGCACATGGATGTATGCAAAAATGAGAAAATGTAGGTGATTATCACAGGAAACATGAACATTTTCCCAATGGGTGCAGCAGAGACTTCAAAGCTATTTTTAATAATGAAAACCACGACTTACAAACCTTTATTGATCTCAGTGTTCTGCTTCACGATATCCAGCGTACCACGAAAGCTGAGAAAGGTGGAGTGCTCCTTTAAGGCAGCTCACAATCCTCCAGGAGTGATTTACCTTCATGTCCGCGGGGCACGGAGAAGCCTTTTTCTGCTTTTTAAGAGATTTGAAGGCAGCGAGCAGGGCGGATATCCACATTTTACCGGTCGGCTGAGCCATTCATCGCTATAACATCTGTTTCCCAAACCTTCCTTCTGCTCCAGTTATTAATGTCATTCTTAAGCACGATTCTCTTCCATAATTTAAATAAAAGGCCCAGTCAGGTGTATCTTCATCCTGAAATCATTGCAGATGCCTCATCAGGACACAGTAACTGCTTCGGCGCCATACCGCATATGGGGAGGGGCCACAGGGACTGGGACGGTAGAAAAGCAGTTTCATCCTTCCATTCTGGCAAATGTCATATTACCTGGAAGGTCTGGAAATTCCTCATTTTTATAAATAAAATATTTTATGACTTTCCCCCATGTGCTACCCGTGCACAGTGCGCATTTTAGGGCACCCCTGGTGCTGCGTGCAGCCGCTCATAGACACGGTGAAGGTGGTCGTACGCAGCATTGCGCTGCTATATGTGTGAAATTGCGCATACGGACAAACGTAATGACCAAAACCCAGACTACCTGCGATTGGGACAATACATCTGTACACACACACCTTTTTATGCAAGTAGCAGCGCAAAGCTGCAAACAGCCACCGTCACCCATTTGCGTCCTAAATGTAGCACCAGGGAATGCCCAAGCACTAAAATATACCCATTTGTTTGCACCGTACAGGAGAATGCGCATGAGCATTTCAATTCTGTGTGTTATTGTTAGTGAACTGTAGACACATGGAATGCTGTGGCAATGAAAACATTCCATATACATTTGAGTGCACAACTCTAGAATGTACATAACATACTACGAAGGTCCATCTGCGAGAAACTCATTAAAATGCAGACTAGGGGCCTTAAAATGCTACAATAAAATAAAAAGCATTAAATCATGCCTTCACTGATATACAAATACTAATACAAATATATTTCAAATTTATTTTTCTTCCATATGGGAAGGAAAAACAATAGAGATTGACAAAGAAAACCCATCCTAGTCGATAGATTCTTCCCCTGGGCAAGCCTGCCCATCCAGCACCAGCGAAGGCTTTCAAGCAGCGGAACGTTTCCTAGTCTGTTCCAAGCACATCAACAACATACCCACATAGAAGAAAAATATATTTGAAATATATTTTAAAAATATTCTTCCCAAATATATTGACATGTATTTTGAAATGCTACAATTTTGGCCGTATTCAATATATTTCAAAATATATTTAAATAAATAAATAAATATATATATATATATATATATATATATATATATATATATATATATATATATATATACTGCATGTTGAAATGAGTTTTTATTACAAGATATATGAAAAATATTTGTAAAAATACATTTCAAATATACTGTATGTCTTTAAGAATACAAATCTACATTTTAGGAAGGCATTTACAAATATATGTAAAAATATATGTTAAAATGACTTTTTTATATGTTAAAAAAATCTGAAGAATATATTTAAAAATATATATAGTTTGAAAAATATTTTTAAATATAATTTGTAATATATAAAAAATGCATTTCAACATGCAATACATATATACTGTATATATATATATATATATATATATATATATATATATTTTTTTTTTTTTTTTTTTTTTTTTTTTAAATATATTCTTCAGATTTTCTTTAACATATAAAAAAGTCATTTTAACATATATTTGTAAATGCATTCCAAAAGTGTAGATTTGTATCTTTAAAGACATACAGTATATGTGAAGTGTATTTTAAAAAATATTTTTCATATATTTTGTAATAAAAACACATATCAACATGCAGTATATATATATATATATATATATATATCTCAATCAGGGACAGACTGACAACTCATGGGGCCCCCGGGCAATAGGGGATCATGGGGCCCCTGTTTCCTTGCCCAAACTCAAAAAAGCCTATGAAAAAGGTACCAGGGGCATCTCATGGAGCCCCCTACTGACCCCGGGCCCTTGGGCAGTGCCCGGGTTTGCAAATGGTCAGTCTGCCCCTGATATATATATATATATTTATTGAAATTTATTTTGAAATATATTGAATTTGGCCAAAATTGTAGCATTTCAAATATATGTCAACATATTTGGGAAGAATATTTTTAAAATATATTTCAAATATATCTTTCTTCCATATGGGCAGGGTAAGGCAGGGTGCTGTCATTTGTTCATGTACAGCATCCTGTCAGTCCCTCCAACCAGCTACGATCTGCCTCCATTGCATAGAGAAGTGCAGGGATGGAGATGAGTGGAGCAGCGGTGCTTACTGCAGTGATTTCCATCTTCTAGAGGGATCCCGTAGGTATGGCTAGTACATACTGTATTTATATTGGTCCAAGCTGGACCAATGTAACCATGTAAAAATCTCCATACCTGGAATTCTTTAAGATTCTTGCAAATCGTATTCATGACCAGTTCTCTTTAATGAGATGCCGTGCAGATCCATTTAATTGTACAGATCACAGGCATTCCCTGAAGCCTTGTGCCATTTAATGTCTGTATTTTGAGGCGAAGGAGGAGATATTTGTATTGCCAGCGTCTGCTTTGTATTGTCAAGACGCCGTGTTTACTTCCATTCCGCCATCCCTGAGCGCGGCTGCCTGCAGGTAAAAATAGCGTAGTCAAATATTGATAGGTTGCCCTTAGCATTGGAGACACAAAAGTAAACTACCTTAACTTCTGCTGGAGGACAAATAAAGGTCATTTAGAAGAATGTTCTTCATTTTTGGGGGGGCAGAACTTGAAACTTAAAGGGATTCTAAAGGTTCATTTTTTTTTTTTAAATAACAAACATGTCTATACTTACCTGCTGTGTGTAGTGGTTTTGCACAGAGTAGCCTCGATTTTCGGGTCCCCTGCAGGCTCTTCTGGCCCCTCCCTGCTGCCTGTTGGGTGTTCCCACAGCAAGCAGCTTGCTATGGGGCCACCCGCTGCTCCATGTGTCCATTCACACACAGATCCGTGGCTTGCCCCCACCCTCTCTCTCTCCTCATTGGCTGACTGGCTGTGGTTGACGGCAGCGGGAGCCACCCATATGAAAGAAAAACATATTTGAAATATATTTTAAAATTATTCTCCCCAAATATATTGACATATATTTGAAATGCTGGCCATATTCAATATATTTCCAAATATATTTCAATAAATATATATATGTATATACAGTGGGGATCGAAAGTTTGGGCGCCCCAGCTAAAAATTTGTATTAATGTGCATAAAGAAGCCAAGGAAAGATGGAAAAATCTCCAAAAGGCATCAAATTACAGATTAGACATTCTTATAATATGTTAACAAAAGTTAGATTTTATTTCCATCATTTACACTTTCAAAATAACAGAAAACAAAAAAATGGCATCTGCAAAAGTTTGGGCACCCTGCAGAGTTAATATCTTGTACTGCCCCCTTTGGCAAGTATCACAGCTTGTAAACGCTTTTTGTAGCCAGCCAAGAGTCTTTCAAGTATTGTTTGAGGTATCTTTGCCCATTCTTCCTTACAAAAGTCTTCCAGTTCTTTGAGATTTCTGAGCTGTCTGTCACGCACTGCTCTTTTAAGGTCTATCCATAGATTTTCAATTACGTTGAGGTCAGGAGATTGTGAAGGCCATGGCAAAACCTTCAGTTTACGCCTCTTGATGTAATCCCCCGTGGATTTCAAGGTGTGTTTAGGATCATTATCCATTTGTAGAAGCCATCCTCTCTTTAACTTCAGCTTTTTCACAGATGGCATCAAGTTACCATCCAAAATTTGCTGAAATTTTATTGAATCCATTTTTCCTTCTACTCGTGAGATGTTCCCTGTGCCACTGGCTGCAACACAACCCCAAAGCATGATTGATACAACCCCATGCTTAACAGTTGGACAGAGGTTCTTTTCATTCAATTCTGTGCCCCTTCTTCTCCAACGTACCTTTGCTCATTCCGGCCAAAAAGTTCAATTTTAACCTCATCGGTCCACAGAGATTGTTTCCAAAATGCATCAGGCTTGTCTATATGTTCATTTGCAAAGTTCAAACGATGATTTTTGTGGTGAGGACGTAGAAGAGGTTTTCTTCTGATGACTCTTCCATGAAGACCATATTTGTACAAGTATCTCTTTATAGTGGAATAGTGTACCACAACTCCAGTGTCTGCCAGATCTTTCTGGAGGGATCATGCAGTCAAACATGGGTTTTGAATTGTTTTTCTCACAATCCTGCGAGCTGTTCTGTCTGATATTTTTCTTGGTCTTCCAGATCTTGCTTTAACTTCCACTGTTCCTGATGACTGCCATTTCTTAATTACATTCCGAACAGAGGATATTGACATCTGAAAATGCTTTGCTATCTTCTTATAGCCTTCTCCAGCTTTGTGAGCGTCAACTATTTTCAGTTTCAGTTTTCTAGACAACTGCTTAGAAGAACCCATGGTGCTGATTGTTGGGGCAAGGTCAGATGAGTCTGGGCATTTAAAACCTTTGAGATTGACATCACCTCATCTTCCCAGACGATGATTGAGAACAATCCATGACACTGGCAGGTCTAAGCTTTGAAAAGGGGGCAGTGCATGCTATAAATTCTGCAGGGTGCCCAAACTTTTGCAGACGCCATTTTTTTGTTTTCTGTTATTTTGAAAGTGTAAATGATGGAAATAAAATCTAACTTTTGTTGACATATTATAAGAATGTCTAATCTGTAATTTGATACCTTTTGGAGATTTTTCCATCTTTCCTTGGCTTCTTTATGCACATTAATACAAATTTTTAGCTGGGGTGCCCAAACTTTCGATCCCCACTGTATATATATATATATACTGCATGTTGAAATGCGTTTTAATTACAAAATATATGAAAAATATATTTAAAAATGCATTTCAAATATACCGTATATCTTTAAAAATACAAATCTACATTTTTGGAATGCATTTACAAATATATGTTAAAATTACTTTATATATATATATATTAAAAAAAATATATATATATATATATATACACTGCACTGCATATATATATATACACTGCATGTTGAAATGCGTTTATATATTACAAAATATATTTAAAAATATTTTTAAAAATATATATATTTTTAAATATATTCTTCAGATTTTTTTTAACATATAAAAAAGTCATTTGAACATAGATTTTTACATACATTTGTAAATGCATTCGAAAAATGTAGATTTGTATTAAAGACATACGGTATATTTGAAATGTATTTTTACAAATATTTTTCATATATTTTGTAATAAAAACACATTTCAACATGCAGTGTATATATATATATATATATATATATATATATATGTATATATATATATATATATATATATATAAATATATATTAAAATTACATTTTTCTATGTTAAAAAAAATCTGAAGAATATATTTAAAAAAATATATATTTGTAAAAATATTTTTCATATATTTTGTAATATATAAAACCGCATTTCACACGCAGTGTATTTATATATATAGATTTATTGAAATATATTTTGAAATATATTGAATACGGCCAAAATTGTAGCATTTCAAATATATGTCAATATATTTGGGAAGAATATTTTTAAAATATATTTAAAATATATTTTTCTTCCATGTGGGCAATGGCTCCCATTTGCTGTGTCAGCCAATGAGAAGGCAGAAACCCGGAACAGCCGAGGCTGTCATTCACATCGCTGGATCACGATGAGGCTGAAGTAAAAAATGAGGGGGCTGGGGGGGATGCTGCACACAGAATAGAATACATGAAGGTAAAAAAACCTTCAGCCTTTACAACTGCTTTAAGTCCTGGTTCAAATATGTGTGGGTGCGTGGGCCGCGATATGCATGGGCCCCGGGACACCCAGGGAAGAAGTTCCTGCACTACTTGGGAAATTTCAGCCCTCACAGGAGCCTCGGTTACCAGTACGGTTGTGATTTCCAGTTCAGGCGGCGTGCCATTAGAATTAATGGCACCCGCCTGTGGGTCCTACATTCCACTGAGTGGGTGGTGCGCCTGCAGGTATTTGTGCGAGTTTCTGGATTACTTCAACATTGGTGTTGTCTAGTCTTGTATGGTCAGCTGTGGTGTCTGTGGTTGGTGTTCAGATGGGGAAGCGGTATTCTAACGGAAGTACCCAAGTGCAGTCCATTACACAGATGTAAGTATAGTTAAGTGCTGCAACACATTGTTGTACTTTAAGGGAAAATGCTACATCTGAAAATGGGTAAAGGGTGTTCATCTATGTTAAAACTGATTTCTGGGCATAGGGTACAAAAACATTGGGGTATGATCAGAGGCGGACTGACCATTTGGGCACTTGGGCATTGCCCGAGGGCCCGGGGTCAGTAGGGGGCCCCATGAGATGCCCTTGGTGCCTTTCATAGGCTTTTTCATGAAGTTTTTTGGGTGTGGTTTGAGTGTGGGTGAGGACACAGGGGCCCCATGATCCCCTATTGCCCGGGAGCCCCATGAGTTATCAGTCTGCCCCTGGGTATGACGGGTTAGGGAAGACTAAAGGGGGATTGATTTTGCCCAGAGATGGACTTGGACTCAGAGACCAATTGTACTTGCAGACACCACAGTATGACAGCAGTTGCAGCTGCCTCATCCGCCGCCTGTTGGAGAATAGGAGACCCTGTGTGAACCGATGGCATGTCATGCACTGACAACTGCTGTATGTGAAAGTAATTTGCTGCGGGCAGCTGTTATAATTCAAAGTGCAATTAAATACGCAGCGTAGCGTCCACAGCTGTCAGTCAGGATGTCGCCTGTCAAAAGAAACCTGCAGTGCCCCATGGGCCTGTGAACTGTTATCCTTGGTCTGAGTGTCAAAACCTTGCCTTGCCATTACATGCTACTGGGTACAATCATACAGTAAAGGTGACAAAAATGTGGCAAAACATCGGACCTTGTGGGTCAAGAGTGCCTAAAATGAAAGTGGCCGTGTCCAGTGGTAGACTGACCCCCCCTCCCACTTCCTAATTCGACTAATGCCCGGGTTCAAACACCTATTCACTGTGGATGAATGAATAGACGGATGGATGGATAAATGTAAACATAGATGGAAGGATGGATTGATGGATGAATAGATAGGCAGATGAAAGGAAGGATGGATGGATGAATAGGTAGATGGAAGGAAGAAATGAAGGATGGATGAATGGATAGGTAGATGGAAGGAAGGTAGGAAGGAAGGAAGGATGCCACTGTAGGAGGAAGGATGCCACTGTAGGTGAGAGAATGAAAGCAAGAATGAATGGATGGATAGGTAGATGGAAGGATGAAAGGAAAGATGGATGGATGAATGGATAGGTAGAGGAAAGGAAAGGAAGGATAGATGAAAGTATGCCACTGTAGATGGGAGAATAAAAGCAAGAATGAATGGATGGATAGGTAGATGGAAGGATAAAAGGAAGGATGGGTGGATGGATGGATGAATGAATGAATGTATGGATAGGTAGATAAAAGGAGAGGAAGGAAGGATTAATGGATGGATACGTAGGTAAATGAAAGAATGAAATGAAGGATGGATGGGTAGATGGAAGGTTGAAGGGAAGGATGGATAGGTGGATGGATAGGTGAATGGGAGAATGAAAGCAAGAATGAATGGATGGATAAGTGGATAGAAGGATGAAGAAAGGGTAGATGGGTGAATGGATGGATAGATAGATAGATAGATAGATAGATAGATAGATAGATAGATAGATAGATAGATAGATAGAAGAAAGGAAGGGTAGATGGATGAATGGATGGATATACAGAAGAAAGGATGATAGGAAGGGTAGATGGATGAATAATTGGATAGATAGAAGAAAGGATGAAAGGAAGGTAAAATGGATGAACGGATGGATATGCAGAAGAAAGGATGATATGAAGGGTAAATGGATGAATGAATGGATAGATAGAAGAAAGGATGAAAGGAAGGGAAAATGGATGGATATGCAGAAGAAAGGATGATAGGAAGGGTAAATGGATGAATGAATGGATAGATAGAAGAAAGGATGAAAGGAAGGGAAAATGGATGGATATGCAGAAGAAAGGATGATAGGAAGGGTAAATGGATGAATGAATGGATAGATAGAAGAAAGGATGAAAGGAAGGGTAGATGGATGAATGGATGGATAGATAGAAGAAAGGATGAAAGGAAGGGTAAATGGATGGATATACAGAAGAAAGGATGATAGGAAGGGTAAATAGATGAATGGATGGATATACAGAAGAAAGGATGATAGGAAGGGTAAATGGATGAATGAATGGATAGATAGAAGAAAGGATGAAAGGAAGGGTAGATGGATGAATGGATGGATAGATAGAAGAAAGGATGAAAGGAAGGATAAATGGATGAATGGATGGATAGATAGAAGAAAGGATGAAAGGAAGAGTAGATGGATAGATAGAAGAAAAAATGGAAGGATTAATGGGTGGATCGATAGATGGAAGGATGAAAGGAAGAATGGATAGATGGATGAATAGATGGCTAGTTGGTGGGATAGAGGGATATAAGGTAGCCACATTTTATGGGGGATAAACACCATCCTTATGAATTCTTTTCCATTAATATGAGCCATAAATCCCACCAGCCAGGCAGTGACCCTAGAATCAAGCGAAGAGAAGCCTTTCTGATATCCTGAACTCTCTTATGATTCACTATAGGGAACTAGGGTCAGACTGGCCTCAGGTGATACACAAAGATGAAACAAATCCTCCTACATAAGTTGTATCTGTCTGCTTGCAGTATTCTCTTCTCTACATCCATTCAAAGTGCTGATTTTGTAAAGCTTGTCTGAGCATTCAGAAAAAAGGGGATGGAGAGCTGACATTACATACTGCAGAGCTCAGTGACGGGAGCTCTGAGAGCTGATTGGAGAGACACGCCCCCCCCCCCCCTTCACACAACTCACAGAAACAGAGCTGAGGCTGTCAATATGCTGGAGGTCCCTCTTTTGTCACCATTTTTCTCTTGGTGTCAGGAAAACTTTTCAGAAGTTGCAGAACAACAAAGCAGCAACAGAAATGACACTTAGTGCTCTTATTGAGCCAAGTACACACTATAGAGGGACATGCTTTGTTCATATTTCAGCTCAACTTTAACCTGCACTGGAAATGG
Source organism: Staurois parvus (assembly GCF_062004578.1). NCBI lineage: Eukaryota > Metazoa > Chordata > Amphibia > Anura > Ranidae > Staurois > Staurois parvus. Next base: position 621,409 of record NW_028318553.1, on the reverse strand, counting down.
TCTCTAGAACAAATGGGAATATCATTCTGCATGTCCTAGGCCTTGTTCACATAGGCTGTATGAGTCCGTACCCACACAGATGTCACTTTGGGAGCTGTGTCTGTGCAGCTGATGTATCCCAAGGGACAGCAATGGGACCTACTACACAGGGATACAATGTAAACACAATCTTCACACGGGACACAGATTTATTGCCACGTGTGCACCAAGCCTTAGTGCTGCTCAGGCAAGGGTTCAAAGAGGTAATTGTTACTTGGATTGTTACTATTTGATTATTATAAATCAGGAGAACAAATGGGACATCACAAGGAAAGCCTTTCGCTTCTCACCTACCCAGGCAGTGAACATGATCCAGACCTATATTATGGTAGGAGGGATCCATTTGTCCCAGAGGGCCTTTTTGTAGCTGTAGAGTCTGTGCAAATGGTATGTCCGTCCTGTCTATGTAGGCCGTAGCAACAAGTCAGATTTGTTGTGTTGGTTGGAAAAACTTGAAGGATGGGTCAGATCTCCGTGTTCCTCTTCCTCATGCATATTAATTTAAACAAAAGGAAACTTTAAGGTGGTAGACTGAACCATGCCGTGTCAATATGGTGCTGATTTTGCCTTTGCCGACATATTTCTGATTGTGTCAATATGGTGCTAACTTTGTGTACGCGGACATGTTTCTGGTTGAGTCAATGTGATGCTGATTTTGTCTCTGCGGACATGTTTCTGGTTGTTTTTCTGCCAACATATTTCTGGTTGTGTCACTATGATACTAATTGTGTTTCTGCGGACAAGTAATTGGTTGTGTCAATATGGTGCTGATTGTGTCGCTGCGGACATGTTTCTGGTTGTGTTTCTGCCGACATACTTTATTTCTGGTTGTGCCACTATGATACTAATTGTGTCTCCCTGTGGACATGCTATTGGTTGTGTCAGTATGATGCTGATTTTGTCTCTCTAGACATGCTACTGCTTGTGTTTCTGGTTAAGTCTTAATGATACTAATTGTTTCTCTGCGGACATGGTACTAGTTGTGTCAACATGGTGCTGATTTTGTCTCTGCAGACATGTTATTGGTTGTGTTAATATGGTGCTGATTTTGTCTCTGAGCACGTTTCTGGTTGTGTTCCTGCCAACATATTTCTGGTTGTGTCACTATGATACTAATTGTGTTCCTGCTGACATGTTATTGGTTGTGCCAATATGGTGCTGGATTTTGTCTCTGCGGACATGCTACTGCTTGTGTTTCTGGTTCTGTCACTATGATACTAATTGTTTTCCTGAAGACATGTTACTAGTTGTGTCAATGCAGTGCTGATTTTGTCTCTGTGAACATGTTTCTGGTTGTTTTTCTGCCAACATATTTCTGGTTGTGTCACTATGATACTAATTGTGTTTCTGCGGACATGTAATTGGTTGTGTCAATATGGTGCTGATTGTGTCTCTGCGGACATGTTTCTGGTTGTGTTTCTGCCAACATACTTTATTTCTGGTTGTGCCACTATGATACTAATTGTGTCTCCCTGTGGACATATTATTGGTTGTGTCAGTATGATCCTGTTTTTGTCTCTGTAGACATGCTACTGCTTGTGTTTCTGGTTAAGTCTTAATGATACTAATTGTTTCTCTATGGACATGGTACTAGTTGTGTCAACATGGTGCTGATTTTGTCTCTGCAGACATGTTATTGGTTGTGTTAATATGGTGCTGATTTTGTCTCTGAGCACGTTTCTGGTTGTGTTCCTGCCAACATATTTCTGGTTGTGTCACTATGATACTAATTGTGTTCCTGCTGACATGTTATTGGTTGTGCCAATATGGTGCTGATTTTGTCTCTGCGGACATGCTACTGCTTGTATTTCTGGTTCTGTCACTATGATAGTAATTGTTTTTCTGCAGACATGTTATTAGTTTTGTCAATGTGATGCTGATTTTGTCTCTGCAAACATGTTTCTGGTTGTTTTTCTGCCAACATATTTCTGGTTGTGTCACTATGATACTAATTGTGTTTCTGCGGACATGTAATTGGTTGTGTCAATATGGTGCTGATTGTGTCTCTGCAGACATGTTTCTGGTTGTGTTTCTGCCAACATACTTTATTTCTGGTTGTGCCACTATGATACTAATTGTGTCTCCCTGTGGACATGTTATTGGTTGTGTCAGTATGATACTGATTTCGTCTCTGTAGACATGCTGCTGCTTGTGTTTCTGGTTAAGTCTCAATGATACTAATTGTTTCTCTGCGGACATGGTACTAGTTGTGTCAACATGGTGCTGATTTTGTCTCTACAGACATGTTATTGGTTGTGTTAATATGGTGCTGATTTTTTCTCTGAGCACATGTTTCTGGTTGTGTTCCTGCCAACATATTTCTGGTTGTGTCACTATGATACTAATTGTGTTCCTGCGGACATGTTATTGGTTGTGCCAATATGGTGTTGATTTTGTCTCTGTGGACATTTTTCTAGTTGTGTCTCTGCCAGCAAACTGTATTTCTGGTTGTGTCACTATGACACTAATTGTGTTTCTGCGGACATGTTATTGGTTGTGCCAAAAGGGTGCTGATTTTGTTTCTGTGGACATGTTTCTGGTTGTGTTTCTGCCAACATACTGAATTTCTGGTTGTGTCACTATGATACTAATTGTGTCTCTGTGGACATGTTATTGCTTGTGTTCATTTGGTACTGATTTTGTCTCTGTGGACATGTTTCTGGTTGTGTTTCTGCCAACATACTGAAATTTGGTTGTTTCACTATGATACTAATAGTGTCTATGTGGACTTGTTATTGACTGTGTTATTTTGGTGCTGATTTTTCCTATGTGGACATGCTACTGGTTGTGTTCCTGCTGACATATATCTGGTTGTGTCACTATGGTACTACTTGTTTCTCTTCAGACATGTTACCAGTTGTGTCAATATGGTGATGGACATGTTTCTTTGGACATGTTTCTGGTTGTGTTTCTGCCAGCATACCATATCTCTGGTTGTGTCATTATGATACTAATTATGTGTCTGTGGACATGTTTCTGGTTGTGTCAATATGGTACTTATTGTGTCTCTCCATATACATTTGTATTTATTTGTCTAATTTTTAGGGCACTTGTATTTTTGTGTGCACAACCTAGCTGGCCTAGGGGAAAAAAGCATAAATCCAGCCCTGAATTTGAATTGGTATTATTCTCTTACAGTCCCTGTACAGCAGAGCTCAGACTGGGAGAGGAAGCCAGTCAGTAATTCTGCAATGCTCATGTGCTAACAAGGAGTATGTTGATAGGAAGAGAGAGCAGAGTGACAAAACGATAAGCTCATTGGTGTGCTGCTTCTCTTTTCACTCTCCAATCACAAGCTGCAGTAGGGGCAAAACCTGTAAGTGTTGCTTTACTGCAGCAAAGAAAAAACAGGTCTCCTGTCCTATGAGACAGGGCAGTGCTGTACGGCAGAGCTTTAAAATCTTAGGACTGGAAGGACAGGCATACAAATACTTTGACAGATAAAACCACTTCTGTACATGTATTTTATTGGCGTATTTAGCTGTTTGCCTGAACTTTATCCCGGGTTCACAGTAATGCCGTGCGGAATTAGCAGCATTTTCTGTGCGAATTCCGTACAGCATCAGAATCGCACGCGTTCATGCGAACCCCTGCGGGTGTGTATGCTAAGTTAACAACACCCTGAAAGCGGTCCTCAAAATGCGGTGCGATGTGCAGAATCGGATTACATAGGTGTGAATACCCACGCGATCCGATTCTAGTGCGGACCAAAAAAAGGATCCTGCACCTTTTTGGTGTGGGTGTGATTAGAACCATACAAACTGTACGGCTCCAATCGCACCGCACCGCACACAAATCGCATGTGATCTGTACAGGAATGCGGTGCGGATCCTGTGCGAATCACATGCAATATACCGCACCGCACATATGTGAACCCGGGCTTAAGGTGCTCTTTAAGGTTGCAAAGCAAAACAAATAGTTATTTTGTCCTGCTACCCATCTATGTGGTATACCTGCATTCTAAGTGATTGATGCATAATGCAGAAAGGTCAAACAGCTTGAGGTAAAGAAAGATTCATCTGTGACCGTTCCCATCTGGGCTGAGGCCCCAGCCAGAACGAGAGATAGAGACCCACACGGCTATCAGCAAAACATCTAAATGAATGGAAAGCGGACAAGAAAGTGCAGTGAACCGAGCGGCAGCATTTCCCAGGACACACAGGAAAATGACATCAGTATCATGCTGGAATCTATCAAGAGCTATTGGAGTGAACAGAGCAAGAAAAGGCCACCAGTGATGCTTTAACGAGAAACTTCAGTCTCCCGGGAGCAGCAGCTGAATACCTGAAAATAGCCAATCTCCAAGTGTCTGGAACAGGCGCATTTCCATTTTGCAAGTGGACTACAAGCAGGCTAGCAAATATGGGCCAGTACAAGAAAATGAAACCTTTGCACCCTAGAAAAGAAGACATTCTAGAACAGGGGTGTCAATCTGGTGGCCCTCCAGCTGTTGCGAAACTACAAGTCCCATCATGCCTCTACCTTTGGGAGTCATGCTTGTAACTGTCAATCTTGCAATGCATCATGGGACTTGTAGTTTGGCAACAGCTGGAGGGCTGCCAGTTTGACACCTGTGTTCTAGAAGCTTGCTATGAAGTTCAAGAATTAGTTCCCTCAGCATCCGAGTCAAAAAAGCCAAAGTGCACCCCTCCTTGAGATGTGAACAGCAGCAAAGGTGGCAAATTCTGCCCTTTTCACATCCCATCCTGCTGAAGAGCCCATGGCCACCTCTTCTGCCTACCCCTTGGCCCAGCTCTGCTGACGTGCTGACTTGTGTGTACTGTACCTGCTTTTAAAACTGAATTCCAGGATGATCAATAATAGATCATTAATGGGGAAATTCAATAAAATCCTCAAGGACACTTTTCTGGCGCTATGACCTGCGCCAGATTCAAAAATCCCTGCCCTCTGTTTCAGTAACTTTAACGCATGCACCAGATTCAGGTAGTTCTTAAAAGCCCAAAAAAAATTAAAGTCCACACAAAAACATTTTTTTTTCCAAAATTATGAAATGTGCTCAATCCCAAAAAAAGTGCTCCAAAATTCTTCAAACAAATGTGCTCACACCAGGGGCGGACTGACCATTTGGAAACTCGGGCACTGCCCGAGGGCTCGGGGTAGTAGGGGGCCCCATGTGATGCCCCTGGTACCTTTTCCATAGGCTTTTTTGAGTTTGAGTACACAGGGGCACCATGATCCCCTATTGCCCGGGGGCCCCATGAGTTGTCAGTCACACCACCCGTGATTAATGCTCTTATCCCCACTCACCAGATGGAATGGACTCTTTGCTGATATGGCAAAAGAGTCAAACAAGCTTGAAGTGACTGGGCATGTCCTCCCAGATGCCTCTATACTCAATAACCTCCAGAGACGACTCCCACAATTGGATGAAAGAGTAGCAGTAACATAAGCAAATGGTAACCATAGCCAACACAGGGTTACAGGTCACGTACAAGTTGCATCCAAAGGGGAGATACACTTCTTGTTCAAGCTAACGCGTTTCGAAGGGTGATCCCTTCTTCATCAGAGCTGGATTGACAGATTTAAACCATCCATTTGGGTTCAGTACACATAGCTAAGAGGCATTCGGCCACTAAGTGTCAGTGATACAGTCTGTTTAGCAGATGTTTTATAATTTTTTATAAATTTTATTTATAATTTATTTGCGCTGTGGAGTGTTTATAATTTTATTGGATTGATTTTTAGAACAGCAGCATTTAAATTTCTTAAGTTTATATATAGTTTTTTTCTGTGGCGCAAGTTTATATTTATTTAGTTCTTAATAGCGCCGGTTAATGCACCAGATTCAAAAATAATTACCTCCAGTTTGTAGGAAACTAGAGGTAAATATGACCAACTCTAAGTAGGCATACAATACAGAGACAGGGAAAGTGCCCATCTCTGTACACTCTGTATCAGAGTGGCACATTTCCCATGGCTACCTCTTCCTGTACCTACATATTACTGATTTTGAAGGATTTTGAAGGATACTGTCGGCTTCACCACCAAAAGCCTCCTAGCAGCCAGTGATGCAGACAGGGGTGACCAGGGGCTGACTGACCATTTGGAAACTCAGGCACTGCCCGAGGGCTCGGGGTCAGTAGGGGGCCCCATTAGATGCCCCTGGTACCTTTTTCATAGGCTTTTTTGAGTTTGGGCAAGGACACAGGGGCCCCATGATCCCCTATTGCCCGGGGGCCCCATGAGTTGTCAGCCCGCCCCTGGGGGTGGAGCTTGAAGGAGAAGTTGGGACTCTAGATCTCCATCAGGTCAGCTCGCTTTTTGTGATTGACAGCAGGCAGTGATGGATTGGATTGCCAATAGCATGCTAACCGTTGGATCCCCATGCAAAAAGACAAAGAGAGGGCGCACAGGCCTAGTGCGTTACCTTTAAAATTTGGTTTATTGTGTAAAATGTGATATACTCACAAAAGAATAAAAGTCAGAGGCACATCATAAGATAGTCAGGGACTATAGACTTACAAATGGCTGACACGTTTCGAGGCAATGCCTATTCCTCAGAGCCACTACCAACATAGACTTTTGGATCCACCCTCTGCCTGCTGTTAATCACAAGGAAAGTGGACCTGATGTGGAACTATTATCCATGAATCCCCATCGAGCACCGCCCGTTTAGCATTACAACTCCCCGGCTCCGTGCTGGTTGGAGGAAACGCACAGAGGGAGGAATGTCCGTATTGTGTGGAGGCAGGTTAGAATATTAAAGAGTGTACAGCAGAGCTTAGAGGGGGAGAGAGCAGCAGCCCAAGAGCCATGTAGGTCTACTGCAGTACAGGTAGCATGCTGATAAGAGGAGATAAAAAGTGATAGACAGATGAGCTCACCAATTTGCTGCTTCTCCTTTCATTGCCCAGACACATCCAGAAGGAGGGGCAAGACCTTTAGATGTTATTGAATATCAGCAGAGAAAGGTCAGGTCTCCTCCCCCGCAGACAAAGCTGTACTGTGTGGCAGAGCTTTGTAAATCTCCAGACTGGATGGATTGAACTACACATATTTTGGCAGGTAAGACAGCTCCCACATATGTAATTCATCTGTGTATTCTAAACAGAAGTTCTCACTGTAGTTTTAAAAGGTGCAAGCTTCAATAATGTCATTCTTATGTATCCTTGCTCAGTGGGTCACTAAGTCTGGACATGCACGCAGCCAATAAGTTCATCGCTAACTGGTAGAATGATAAGGATGACCATTAAAAAAGTTGAAACAGTTTAAAACCCTGCCTTATTTCTCCCCTTCCCTGCACCTTTACCCAACTCTTTTCCTCAGGTTGAATGGTTATACCAGGATTATTCTTGGATCTGCACAGAGTGCTTAGAGTGACTAAACAGCCACTTCTGCCGGTGGTGGAAGGATGTCCCTATCTCCAGCCACTGCCTCTTAGATTAGACTGGAGAGTCCAAAACAATGAAAACAAAGAAATGGTCATTTCCAGCACTAGGGTTCTCAGCACTGAGTTTCAGGAATGAGCTCACCACTGGTGGTGCTGTGGCTCACCTGCTCTGTGGGCTGCAGTACCAGCTCCTACCAGAGAGTGCCATTCAGCAGCCAGGATCTCACCTCCTGCAATCAAGCTATCACCTGAGGCTGATTGCAAGAGGTGTATTTAAACAGCAATCAGGCCTGCGATCAGTGCCTTGGTGTTTTCCCATGAGCCCCTATATCTGCAGCCTGTTGTCTACCTGCCTGATCCCCCTGCTTGACTCTGATAGAATTCCGCCTGCACCGACCCCGGCTATTCCTGACCATTCTCCTGCCTGCTCCTTTTGTACCTTATTCGCCCAATTGATCCTGACCCGGCCTGCCTGACCATTCTACTTTTCCAGCTTTGTCTACGCCTGTGTTCCTGAGCACCTAGTTATTAGTTGAAGGTTTGGTTTTGGTTGCACGGTGCGTTTCTGTATATTGGTGAAAGCTCTTAATAAATTATATTATTACATCATTCCTGCAGTCTGCTATTCCCTGTGTCAGTCCACACATCTCTGGTCATAGCTGGATCCGTGACACTGAGCTTTAGGTGCCAAACACACATAAAAAACAGAAAGTGTATGTAACTCCAACCTATTCTTTAATGAGGTATGTCTAAACCAGCCTTAGTCAACCTTTTCTCACCAGGGGAACCAATGAAAATTTTTGGGTTTTAAGGAACCCATTTTAATTGAGTGCAAAGAATGCCCCTTACATTGGTGATCAGATGGAAAAATGTTCCTTACATTGGTGGTCAATGGAAAGAATGTTCCTCACATTGGTGGTCAATTGAAAAAATGTTCCTTACATTGGTGGTCAGTGGAAAGAATGTTCCTCACATTGGTGGTCAATTGAAAAAATGTTCCTTACATTGGTGGTCAATGGAAAGAATGCTCCTCACATTGGTGGTCAATGGAAAGAATGTTCCTCACATTGGTGGTCAATTGAAAGAATGTTCCTCACATTGGTGGTCAATTGAAAGAATGTTCCTTACATTGGTGGTCAATTGAAAGAATGTTCCTTACATTGGTAGTCAGTGGAAAAAATGTTCCTCACATTGGTGGTCAATTGAAAGAATGCTCCTTACATTGGTGGTCAGTGGGAAGAATGTTCCTCACATTGGTGGTCAGTTGAAAGAATGTTCCTTACATTGGTGGTCAATGGAAAGAATGTTCCTCACATTGGTGGTTAATGGAAAGAATATTCCTCACATTGGTGGTCAATTGAAAGAATGTTCCTTACATTGGTGGTCAGTGGGAAGAATGCTCCTTACATTGGTGGTCAGTGGGAAGAATGCTCCTACATTGGTTGTCTATTGACAGAATGCTCCTTACATTGGTGGTCAGTGGGAGAAGGAGGAGGACACACTGAAGGAGCTCTCCCTGAGAACCAGCGGTTTCAAGCCTGGGCCTTGCCTGCTAGCTTGGCCCAGGAACCATGCCTGATCCAGGGGGAGGCCCTGGGAGGGATTCCCCTGATGAGACCGGGCCTAGTGAAGAGGAGGAGGTGGAGGACCTGACTGTGGGTCCCGGCCCTGGTGAGGATGTCAATGTCTTCAGACAGAAGATTGTTGATAGATTTGTGACTATTGGAAGAGCTGAGGAGAAACTTAATGTTTTGAAATCTGAACACAAATCCTTCAGAGCCAAATACTGCCAGGCCTGGAGCAAGAACAGTTTGGGCATGAAGCCAGCGCTCCAGCACATGGAGGAGAAAGTAAAGAAGCAATCTTTATTATTACAAAAGTTGAAAGCAAGAAGTGGAGCATTTAAAGAAAAATTTGAAAATGAGAGGAGATTTGCCAGCCAGACATCAGCGAGCTCTGTGGATCAGCAGCCTCAGGTAATGGATGACCCAGCTCCATCTACATCAGCGTCTCTCCCCCCATGCCAGGCTGTGGAATCACCAGTGGCAACCAGCCAGGGGGTTGAGGGTGAGTATGGAACCCTGAAGTTCATTCAGCACATGGAGTCACCCCTGAGAGCAGACAAGTTTGCCTTCAATGATGACCCTGCAGAAGTCCCTGAGGATGGACAGAGGAGGTACAGAGCAGCAAAGACTGGTGGAGAGATCCCAGTATACTAAGATGGCTGCTTCCAGCATGTCTACCCCACCTGCTGTGGTGAGTACTGTGGATGAGGAGCTCTGCAAGCAGCCTGCTGTGGAGGAATCCTCAGCCAACCTGGAGGAAAAATCCCTGGCAGAGAGGTCTCCATACCATCAGGGGAATGTGGCTGAACCTGCACCAAGCACCTCACAGATGGAAATTGCTGCTGCTGTTCCTGCTGAGACCAGTAGTCCCTCTACAGGCAAGATGGCTGGCCCCTGCAGAGAGACTGTTTCACCTGAGCTCCCAGGTGCTCTAGAGCTGATTGATGCTGGTGGGGGAGGGGAGCAGCACACTGCACCATGTGGAGAGCAAACAGCACACATGGATGTCTCACTTGTTGCTGTGTCTGAGAATCCAATCCAGTCCTGGGCTGAGTGTCCTTTCTTGGAGCAAGAGATGACTGCTGGAGCTTCTATGGTTGCAGCAGTGACTGCGGACATTGCTGTGAAGTCTATGACTGTTGAGACTGCTAAAGCAATGGATGTGTTGGTGGTGGGTGGAGGTGAAGGGGTTAACGTTGCTGACAGAGGTAAAAATGACATTTCTCCCCCTGCTGGGCAGAGAGAGGATACACCATCCAATCCCGGATCTGTGCAATCAGTATCTGCTAGAGTTGCACCAGACGCTCCCAGACACACAAATGTTTCTGCTGCTGGGAGGATTGGGGGGAGCTATGCCTCTGTTTTGGGGAGTCGCACCAAGGGGGGTGGGGGTAGTGTTGGGAATGCTAATGGTCACAATTTGGGGAGGTTTGGTGGTGGGATGGTTGGTGGGGTCAGGAGAAGGAATGTGGTACAGTTGAAGTGGGAGGGGGAAGGGAACCCACCAGTAAGGGGGAGGGTGGCGGAGTTGATTCTGGAGATGGGGTTTAAAGCCTGTGATGTGTTTGCATTGATCTGCCCAGTCGGCAGCTATGAATACGATTTGTCATTTGTAAAACCTGAAGGCCTGGACCTGTTTTGGGAGAGATATAGGAGGTGCAGGAGCCTTCAGCAGTGGAAAGGTTTGGTGGCAAAGGTGGTTTCTAGCCAGCCTTTGATAAAATCTGTGACAATCCTGGTCCGGAATGAATCCATACCAGAGGCTGATTTAGTAGTTTGGCTACGCCGACATGGTGAGGTCCTCACCCCACTGCGGACGGTTCTGGATGAGCATAGGATATGGACAGGGGCCTGGACGGTGTCAGTGCAATTGAGGGTGCTGGGCAATGTGGTTCAGCATCTTCCCTGCTCAGCCTTTCTGGGGAGGGATAGGCTGACCATTTTCTATCAGGGTCAGCCTAAAGTTTGTAACAAATGCAGAGAGAAAGGCCATTTTGCATCATCCTGCACCATCAAGAAGTGCTCACTGTGCCAGGATTTTGGCCATTTGGCCAAAGAATGCACCGAGATTCGGTGTAATTTGTGCCAGCAGCTGGGTCATCCATACAGTCTGTGCCCAGAGGCACTACACAACCTGCCAGGACTGGAGGCTGAGCTGCAGAGGCTGGATAAAGAGGATGAGGCAGCTGATGCTAGGGAGGAAACTGTAGTTGCACCTCCTGTGTCTGTTCCCTCTGTTGTGTCAGATTGTGTTTCCCCCAGTAATGTCACCCCTGAGTCTGTCCCTCCTGTCCCTAATCCTACAGTACGTAGATCCTCCAGACTGGCGGAAGCTGCTTTCGGGTGATGAGAGTGTGGTAAAGGTTAAGAAACGACTACCCCAATCATCCTGATGGCAGTTCCCACTCTGTTAAAGGTGGCGACCAATAATGTCGCCAGCATTAAATCTGCAAGAGCTCGTGATATGGCCTTATTTTTGCTCAGCGAGTTTGATGCTGAGATTTTATTTTTGCAAGAGACCTGGCTCAATACATTGGCCGATGTCTATCTAGCAAAAAGGGAGTGGAGATGTGGTCCCTCCTTTTGGTCTCTTGCGGCTGAACCTTGCAGCCCTTTTTAAAACCGATATGGTAACGTGCCGGCGGGTAATTGAGGTAGAAATGGGGAGATGCATGGTCTTAGACATCTCTGTTAGGGGGCAGGACCTGCGCCTGATCAATATCTATGGACCCCAGTCAAAATGGGGCAGGAAATGCCTCCTCACAAAGATCAAGCCCTTCCTTTTTACGTCCCAGCAGGTTGTCTTTGGAGGTGACTTTAACACCATAATTAGGCCTGAAGACAGGAGAGGCTCCATAGACAGGCTGGGTTATGATAGTGTTTTTCTCAGAGATTTGGTTAGACAGGCAGGCCTGGTAGATGTGCACATTAAGCACTGCCCTGGCAGCACAGGGTTCACATTTCAGAGAGGGAATAGTCAGAGCAGGATAGACAGGTTTTTTTTAAAGGAGAACTCTGCTTTCTTGGCTCCTGAGTTGAAGGCGGTGGAGTTCTCTGACCACTGTATGCTGTCTGTGACTCTGAATGCCTCGGACACTCCACCCAGGGGAAGGGGTGTCTGGAAACTGAATTCGGCTCTCCTGGAAGATGTAGAGGTAAGACAATCCTTTGAGGATTTTTTTCAGGCACAGGTTTCTATTCTGGACTTTTGCAGCAGTAAGTCAGAGTGGTGGGAGCTTGTGAAACAAAGGGCGACTGGACTTTTCAAGGCCATAAGTAAGAAGAAGCAGCTTGGTATGTATATTGCCTACCAGCATTTGCGGAGGAAGCTTGATCGTCTTGTCTCGTATGGAGGAGATCCAGGGGAGATCTCTGAAGTGAAGCTTCTTCTTAGGAAGTGTCAATACGACCGGCATGCCTCCTTGGTTCTGGAGAGGGATTATGGGAAATATCACTCACCTGATCCTTACCAGAACTGTAAGCAAGGCATAGCAGTTAAGACGGTCATTGGCCTGAAAGACAGTACGGGTTCCCTGATAAAGTCCAGATCAGGGATCTTGGAGATCTTTGGGTCGTATTATGCAGACCTCCTGGGAAGAAAGGACCTTAGCCGGGACAGGATGGAAAGCTTTCTGGATTCTACTCCAGGATTGGGAAATGGTGCATTGCTTTTGATGAATTTGACAGAACCAATTTCAGCGGATGAGGTAGTTCATGCTATAGACAAGCTGGCTACCAAAAAATCACCTGGGCCAGATGGATTGACAGCTGAATTTTACAAGTGTTTTAAGTCCATTCTGGCTCCCTTTTTAGCGGAGGTTTTTAACAGCTGTCTAGAAGAGGGTTCGCTCCCTCCCTCCATGAGGCAATCTGCTGTGATTCTTCTGTCAAAAGGTAAAGACCCCTCAATGATTGAGAACTGGCGCCCCATCAGTCTTCTCAATGTTGATAGAAAGATCTTGGCAAAGATTCTTTTTTGGCGCTTGTCGTCAGTAGCAGGCGATTTGTTGTCCAGCCATCAGCACTGTTCGGTCCAAGGTAGAAGTACCTTTTCAGCAGTTTTGGCTATCCGGGAGGTTTTGGAATGATGCAGGGCTGCTGGATGGAGAAAGTACTTGCTGGCATTGGATCAGGCAAAAGCTTTTGATCGAGTGAATCATGAATATCTGTGGTTGCTGCTTGGTAGATACGGCCTGCAGGGGAGGTTTATAGATTGGCTGAAGACATTATATAAAGGGGTTGAGAGCTTCCCACTTGTTAATGGTTGGGTTGGGCGGCCTTTTGAGGTCGGCTCTGGTGTGCGCCAGGGATGTCCTTTGAGCCCCCTGCTATATGCTTTCGCAATCGACCCCTTTGTAAGAAGGCTAGAGGGCGCATCGTTGTGCGGGGTGCCTCTGGGCATTGCTGGTGTGCCGCCTTTGAAGGTCGTTGCCTATGCTGATGATGTGTCTGTTATTATCTCTGGGACTGAGGAGGCGCAGGAGCTGGTCTCTGTGATAGAGCAGTACACGGAGGCTTCTGGCTCTAAAGTCAACCATGAAAAGAGTGAAGTTTTCTGGATGGGTGAGGAGGGTGAAAGCTTCGAACTTCCGGATGCCTTCCCAGAGCCCCAGCAGGAAATTTAAATTTTGGGCATCAAATTTGGTCCTGGTGACTATGGTCATCGAAACTGGGAAAGCAGGTTGGTAGTTGCCAATGCCAAAGTAGCGAGCTGGAAGAGATGGAGGCTTTCCTTAAGAGAGAGGGTTGACTTGATCAAAACTTACCTGATCCCGATCTTTTTATATGTCAGCTTCGTCTGTATCTTGCCGGTATCTCTCTATGCATGGGTCTACAGCTGTTTTTTCCAACTGTTATGGGGAAATAGGCTGAACTTGATCAAACGCAATGTAACTTACCTGTCCAGGCGGGAGGGTGGCCTAGGAATGGTCAACCCGATAGTTTTCTTTTCTTTGCTCTTTTTAAAGTACAATCTTGGTAATACAGTCAGGTCCATAAATATTGGGACATCAACACAATTCTAACATTTGTGGCTCTATACACCACCACAATGGATTTGAAATGAAACGAACAAGATGTGCTTTAACTGCAGACTGTCAGCTTTAATTTGAGCGTATTTACATCCAAATCAGGTGAACAGTGTAGGAATTACAACAGTTTGCATATGTGCCTCCCACTTGTTAAGGGATCAAAAGTAATGGGACAATTGGCTTCTCAGCTGTTCCATGGCCAGGTGTGTGTTATTACCTCATTATCCCAATTACAATGAGCAGATAAAAGTTCCAGAGTTCATTTCAAGTGTGCTATTTGCATTTGGAATCTGTTGCTGTCAACTCTCAAGATGAGATCCAAAGAGCTGTCACTATCAGTGAAGCAAGCCATCATTAGGCTGAAAAAACAAAACAAACCCATCAGAGAGATAGCAAAAACATTAGGCGTGGCCAAAACAACTGTTAGGAACATTCTTAAAAAGAAGGAACGCATCGGTGAGCTCAGCAACACCAAAAGAGCTGGAAGACCATGGAAAACAACTGTGGTGGGTGACCGAAGAATTTTTTCCCTGGTGAAGAAAACACCCTTCACAACAGTTGGCCAGATCAAGAAAACTCTCCAGGAGGTAGGTGTATGTGTGTCAAAGTCAACAATCAAGAGAAGACTTCACCAGAGTGAATACAGAGGGTTCACCACAAGATGTAAACCATTGGTGAGCCTCAAAAACAGGAAGGCCAGATTAGAGTTTGCCAAATGACATCTAAAAAAGCCTTCACAGTTCTGGAACAACATCCTATGGACAGATGAGACCAAGATCAACTTGTACCAGAGTGATGGGAAGAGAAGAGTATGGAGAAGAAAAGGAACTGCTCATGATCCTAAGCATACCACCTCATCAGTGAAGCATGGTGGTGGTAGTGTCATGGCGTGGGCATGTATGGCTGCCAATGGAACTGGTTCTCTTGTATTTATTGATGATGTGACTGCTGACAAAAGCAGCAGGATGAATTCTGAAGTGTTTCGGGCAATATTATCTGCTCATATTCAGCCAAATGCTTCACAACTCATTGGACGCCGCTTCACAGTGCAGATGGACAATGACCCAAAGCATACTGCAAAAGCAACCAAAGAGTTTTTTAGGGGAAAGAAGTGGAATGTTATGCAATTGCCAAGTCAATCACCTGACCTGAATCCGATTGAGCATGCATTTCACTTGCTGAAGACAAAACTGAAGGGAAAATGCCCCAAGAACAAGCAGGAACTGAAGACAGTTGCAGTAGAGGCCTGGCAGAGCATCACCAGGGATGAAACCCAGCGTCTGGTGATGTCTATGCATTCCAGACTTCAGGCTGTAATTGACTGCAAAGGATTTGCAACCGAGTATTAAAAAGTGAAAGTTTGATTTATGATTATTATTCTGTCCCATTACTTTTGGTCCCTTGACAAGTGGGAGGCACATATGCAAACTGTTGTAATTCCTACACCGTTCACCTGATTTCGATGTAAATACCCTCAAATTAAAGCTGACAGTCTGCAGTTAAAGCACATCTTGTTTGTTTCATTTCAATTCCATTGTGGTGGTGTATAGAGCCAAAAATGTTAGATTTGTGTCAATGTCCCAATATTTATGGACCTGACTGTATGTTAGCAGAGACCCCGCCGGGGTGGGTGGGTATTTTTCAGTCTTGGTTTAGGCCTTTTCTGCATTGCTGGGAAGATGGCGGCCCAGTGAAAAGTCTGAGAGTCCGACATGGCAAGCTCCCGGCTTATGTTGCCCCGTGTCTGAAAATACTTCGGCAGTGGCAGGTGACAGTGGAGGATATCAGGTCCCTTCCCAGGAAGCTTCTGGGGGAGAGGATTTTGGCTTCTGCTTTCAGTGTGTCACTGGCCTTAAAGGATTGCCCAGGCTCCGTAATGAGGGAGGGATTGCGTTTAATTAACTTGGAGAGAATCCCTTTGAAGTTTAGGGATCAAGCCTGGCTCGCTTTCCATGGAAGGCTCTATGTGAGAGGGAACCTGAAGCACCGCCCTGTGGATGATCGGGATTGTCCTAGAGCAGAGTGTGTTGGTAAAGTGGAGTCTATGGACCACTTTCTGCTCCTGTGTCCCTTTAACATAGAGGTGTATAAAAGGATGGGGAGGGTTCTGGGCATCCCCTTTCTCTATCGCATGAGTTATGCAGAGTGGGTGTACGGGGCTTTCCCAGCTCGCTGGGACTTTGATTTGGATACACTTTTTCTAGTTAGTATAGTTGTCCGTTACTTCACATGGAACGCACGGTGTCAGATTACCCTGCGGAAGAAAGTCCTCCCTGTAGAGGTGGTGGTGCACGATATTCTGGGTGAGGTTGGGAAGATTCGGGGTCTTGAGAGGGTCAGAGAGCCTCGGGCAGTCTGGATAAGGGCGTGGAGGAATATCAGACCTGCCTTTGGTGAACTGTCCATCTCTGGGTGAGGGGGTCTTTCCTTATACTGTTCTTTTCACTCCCGTAGTTTTTGTTGATTAAGATCTTTTTTGAAGAAGGGCTGCATGCATAAGGGGGGCGGGGTGGTTTCTTGACCTCACAGGTTTGATGTCTGGTGTAGTGATGTGAGTGGTAGTACGATTTATTTCCCCAATTATGTCATGTTCATTTCTGAGACGTTTGCTTTTGTCTGACAGCAGATTTTGCTATGTTTATTTTCGTTTTGCTGTAAATATATATAATTTTTTTATATTCTGTATAATATTTTATGTTTATTGATTGCGAGACTTTTAATAAAGAAAAATTGGGAAGAATGGACCCTAATAGTGGTGGTCAGAATGTCATCATTACAGAGAGCTAAAAATATAACTGGTGTCATGCCATTCTTTTCGTCAAGTGGTGTTGAACCCAGAATTATGTAGGTGTTGTAAGATGGGAGGTCTGTCAGCAACAGCTCAAAGAAACCCTTGCAACCTCTGGAGGAACCATAGGGTTCTATGGAGCCTTGGTTGAGAATGGCTGGCCTAAGCACTTAAAGGCCCCTTCCAAAACCAAAAAAGCAAAATGTTTGCAACAAGGTGAAATAAAAAAATCTTTCTCTATTGTATGCAAGGAGTAAAATATTCCATAGAGCAACCAACGCTAACCATTTCAGTCAAGAAAAGACTTTATTCATAGCCCTGATTAAGATCTTTTCTTGACTGAAATGCGTTAGCGTTGGTTGTTCTATGGAATATTTTACTCCTTGAATACAATAAAGAAGACATTTTTTTTCATTTTGTTGCTGACTTTTCTTCTTGTTTTTTTATATCCATACGTGAGTGGATGGAGACTGCTGGTCTATTATGGACTGCATGGTGCCTTCAAACTTTAGCTGGAGAATTTCTAACCAGGTAGCAGCACCTTACCTTTGTCCCTTCCAAAACCACTTTCCCAAACCCTAAAATGACCCTTAGAAATATATGCAGTATATCCCCTCCTTATTTAACTTTCTTTGTCTGAGACTTTTTATAGGCTTGGGGCGTTGGTGGCTAAAAGGTCACCTGAAAAATCTTTCATAAGTTTAAACTTTTAGACTGATTAATCAGGTTCCCTGTTAAGCCCGGTCTGTACAGCTTCTCATTAGATTGATTAGAACTACCAAGCATGAATAATCGAGCCAATGTGACTCACAAAACCTAAGGGAACAAGTAGTGCATACAGGGAAGTTGATGTTATATTAAAAAAAAGATGAAAGGCAAAAATTATTTTTCTGGGGTCCCACATATATTCCCCCAACCCAACCTAAGACCATGGTAATGCATACTCATTCATCTGATAAGTGACCGTACTGCTGAGGTTCTGCTTCTTTGGTCAGAGTTCCCCCCCCCAGCCAACAATAGAACTCTGATTGGCTGAGAGTGCTGCCCTGTCCTCTCCATCTGAGTGCTGCTGTGTAGAAGATTACAGGATGCTAATAGCAACACAGATTAGGTACATATGCTAGATATATGTAAAAATGTTTAAAGTGTTACTAAACCCACAACAGTAAAATCAGTCTGTATATGAAGTAAAGCATGCTTGTTATACACACTGTGGGGTTAATCGTCCGCATTGTGTAAAAAGACTGTTTTGATCCTGTCTTCTCTGATCCTCCCCTTCTATTCCCAATCCATCTGCTGATAGAACAGAGCCTTGGGGGCAAGCTGCACATGCTCAGTTTAGTGTGTATTTCTAGAGAGGTTTTTTTCCCTTTGGGAGGGTGCATGTGATCAGCACGGGGCCAAACAGCATTTTCCAGACAGAGGGTCAGGGGTTATGCAGCCCCATAGGACAGTGAGAGCAGAATGAAAACTCCTCCTACAAGCTTTAACCAGTGCTCTGTTGAACGCTGATAGAAGTCACAAGATGGCTATGTACTGCTGATGAGAAAAGGTATTTAGCAGTTTATAGTTACTAAAATATTGGCATTTCCATGTTGTGTGTACTGTGGGAGAACAGATATAGTGAATGCAGGGTCCGGGGAGACCAGATATAGTGAATGCAGGGTCCGGGGAGACCAGATATAGTGAATGCAGGGTCCGGGGAGACCGGATATAGTGAATGCAGGATCCGGGGAGACCAGATATAGTGAATGCAGGGTCCGGGGAGACCAGATATAGTGAATGCAGGGTCCGGGGAGACCAGATATAGTGAATGCAGGGTCCGGAGAGAGCGGATATAGTGAATGCAGGGTCCGGGGAAACCAGATATAGTGAATGCAGGGTCCGGGGAAACCAGATATAGTGAATGCAGGGTCCAGGGAGAGCAGATATAGTGAATGCAGGGTCCGGGGAGACCAGATATAGTGAATGCAGGGTCCAGGGAGACCAGATATAGTGAATGCAGGGTCCAGGGAGACCAGATATAGTGAATGCAGGCTCCGGGGAGACCAGATATAGTGAATGCAGGTTCTGGGGAGACCAGATATAGTGAATGCAGGGTCCGGGGATACCAGACATAGTGAATGCAGGGTCCGGGGATACCAGACATAGTGAATGCAGGGTCCGGGGAGACCAGATATAGTGAATGCAGGGTCCGGGGATACCAGACATAGTGAATGCAGGGTCCGGGGAGACCAGATATAATGAATGCAGGGTCTGGGGAGACCAGATATAGTGAATGCCGGGTCCGGGGAGACCAGATATAGTGAATGCAGGGTCCGGGTAGACCAGATATAGTGAATGCAGGGTCCGGGGAGAGCAGATATAGTGAATGCAGGGTCCGAGGAGACCGGATATAGTGAATGCAGGGTCCGAGGAGACCGGATATAGTGAATGCAGGGTCCGGGGAGACCGGATATAGTGAATGCAGGGTCCGGGGAGACCGGATAAAGTGAATGCAGGGTCCGGGGAGACCGGATATAGTGAATGCAGGGTCCGGGGAGACCGGATATAGTGAATGCAGGGTCCGGGGAGACCGGATATAGTGAATGCAGGGTCCGGGGAGACCGGATATAGTGAATGCAGGGTCCGGGGAGACCGGATATAGTGAATGCAGGGTCCGGGGAGACCAGATATAGTGAATGCAGGGTCCGGGGAGACCAGATATAGTGAATGCAGGGTCCGGGGAGACCAGATATAGTGAATGCAGGGTCCGGGGGGACCAGATATAGTGAATGCAGGGTCTGGGGAGACCAGATATAGTGAATGCAGGGTCCGGGGAGACCAGATATAGTGAATGCAGGGTCCAGGGTTTAGTAACACTTTAATGATTATGTAAAAATTACATAACTGGAGTAAATTGTGTTTTTCCGGATGTGCCTAGAGTTTCGCTTTAGGGCCTTGTCTCAAGTGACAAATGAAAGAGAATTCCAAGTACCAGAAGATATAATGAGGAAGGATAAGATGTTTTGCAAATGAAGTATGTTCTAATGAAATGTCAGCCCACGTGATGCACTTTTTAAATTTTGTTTTTCATTTTCTGAAGTGCAAAGGTAAATACACAATTTAAAGGACAACTCCATTCCAATACATAGCCTAAAAACAAACACAGGAATTCTATTACCAGCCAAATGATTTGTAAATGTGCCTACTCCCCCTTTCCTGATGAGCTATATGGCTGAGGACCATGAGGGAGATGGTCTTACAAGGCTTGCAATTCTGCTGTCTTCATGCTACCACCTCTGCCTGTTCTTCATCTACTAATAAATCTTACGTCCTTGGTGACAGCACCCCAGGCGCTTTATGTCCTTTAAACCCACCTTTTCCATTTATCAGAACAGGCACTCCTACTGCTAGTCTGTTTTTAACTTTCATCTCATGTAGCAGTTCAGTATTAAATTACATTTCAGGGAATTACTTTGGCTGAGTTGCAAAAAAAAAAAAATATTTAATGACTTCAAAAGTACATGGAGCAAACCCTACCTGAGTGACATCTAATTTGCTAAAGAACTCATAAAAAATTGTAATCCTCTTTTAATGGGCAGCACAGTGGCTAAATGGTTACCACTTCCGCCTGGCAGTACTTGGGGTCGCTGGTTCAAATCCCAACCACAGCACCACCTGCCTGGAGTTTGCATGTTCTCCCTGTGCCTGCATGGGTTTTATCTGGGTACTCCAGTTTCCTCCCACACTCCAGAGACATACTGGTAGGTGAATTGGCTCCTGTCTAAATTGTCCCTAGTATGTGTACGTATGAATGTGAGTTAGGAACCTTAGATTGTACACCCCTTGAGGGTTAGGGACTGATGTGAATGTACAATATATATGTAAAGTGCTGCGTAAATTGACGGCGCTATACAAGTACCCGAAATAAATAAATAATAAAATACTTTCACGCTTTTTGCATTCTATGTTGCATATCGGTATTGCCAATCTCGTACAGCCTCTCCCTGCTTACATACACTCCAGTAATTGCTGCGTGGCATTTCTTGGGGCAAGTATCCTTATGGTGATATCAGCCTATCAGAATACTTGAAATGGCGTGACTACGTGCTGACCAATCAGCACCTTTTATGATAGGTATTCACTCCAGCACTGTATACTGCAACGTATGAACTGCTGCACTGGTAGCACAGGCCTCTATATGCAGCGGGTCTGAAGGGTTGGTCAGGATATTTGGAATTTGTTCACATTTTCGTTTTTTCGTGAAAATGTGATCTTAGTCTTCAGGGCAGGGATCTCCAAACTATGGCCCATGGGCCACATCCAACCCACTACAAGATTTTATCTGCCCCCCAGCTAGGGTCAGTGTCATATTCGCAGTGTGCACTTATTGAGAAATTAGGTCAGCAAAGGCTGCCTATGGTCTCTGATTCTTTAATAAGGGAGGACACTGATGGAGAACCTAATATAAGAGGGCACTTTGATGGGGAACCTGATGTAAGAGGGGACTCAGATGGGGAACCTGATGTCAGGATGGACTTGGATAGGAAACCTGATGTAAGGGTGGGCTCTGATGTAAAGGGGGCTCTGATGTAAGGATGGCTCTGATGTAAGGGGGGCTCTGATGTAAGGGTGGGCTCTGATGGGAACTCTGATGTAAGGGGGACTCTGACAGGGACTTTAATGTAAGGGGGACTCTGATGGGAATTTTTTTCAGCCAGCAAATATTTGCACAGATTGAGAATGAAGGGCAGCAGAGGCCTCTTTTGGTCTCCGTTTCTGATGTGGGGGGAAAATTTGATTGGGACCTTGATGTAAGGGGGGGGGGACTCTAATAAGGACCCTGATATATGGGGGGATTCTCATGAGAGACCTGATGTAAGGTGGGCTGTGATGTGGACCCTGTTGTAAGGTGGATTCTGATGGGGACCCTGATGTGAGAGGGGACTCGAATGGGGAACCTTATGTAAGGGGAGAATCAGATGGGGAACCTGATGTAAAGGGGAACTCAGATGGGGAACCTGATGTAAGGGGGGACTCAGATTGGGGACCTGATATAGGAGGGCACTCTGATGTGGAACCTGTTGTAAGGGGTGACTCAGATGGGGAATCTGACATAAGGGGGACTCAGATGGGGAACCCAATGTAAGGGGGCACTCAGAAGAGGAATCTGATGTAAGGGGTGACTCAGATGGGGAACCTGATGCAAGAGGGCACTCAGATGGGAACCCAATATAAGGGGACCCTCAGATGGGAAACCTGATATAAGGGGTGACTCAGATGGGGAACCTGATGTAAGGGGACACTCTGATGTGGAACCTGGTGTAAGGGGGGACTCAGATGGGGAATCTGATGTAAGGGGGGACTCAGATGGGGAACCTGATCTAAGAGTGCACTCAGATGGGGAACCTGATGTAAGAGGGCACTCAGATGGGCAACCCAATGTAAGAGGGCACTCAGATGGGGAACCTGATGTAAGAGGGGGCTCTAATGGGGACTCTGATGTAAAGGGAACTCTGATAGGGACCTTGATATAAAGATTTTCTTTTAAGACATTATCCATTGAACTTCAGTAAAATATAATATGTTTTTTTGTTCACATATTAACCTAGAGTAAGGAATCCAATTCTTTTTCATACGGATCCCATAGAGATTATTTCTGTCTTCATTCAGACCTTTCAACATTGGATCGCTCTTTAGGCTATGGGAATTTAAACATTTCATACAGGGAAACAAATCAAGAAACCCTTTGTCTGCAACACAACCAGTGTGACGAAAAGAAATTTATGATGACATAATCCTTCAAAGGAGTGCCTCGGCGCCCATACATTCGTTTCCCAGCCAGGGGCGGACTGACCATTTGGAAACTCGGGCACTGCCCGAGGGCCCGGGGTCAGTAGGGGGCCCCATGAGATGCCCCTAGTACCTTTTTCATAGGCTTTTTTGAGTTTGGGCAAGGACACAGGGGCCCCATGATCCCCTATTGCCCGGGAGCCCCATGAGTTGTCAGTCCGCCCCTGTTCCCAGCACACACAACTTTGCCATGAGGCTATTAAGAAGCTATGAGCCTCTCCGGTAATACCAGGAATCCTGCCAGCCACAGCTGCTATTTAACAGGAGCCGCTCTCCGAGGTGCTGAAAGGGAGCTCAGTATGGAACCCATAAATACTGACACATATATAGTGCTGGTCTAAGGGGGATCTCTGTGAATTTTCTCTCCTACTGCGCTGCCATACTAATGGATTCATCAACTGCATCCTCTCTGACAAATTAGATGGAAATTACAGATTAGCAATTATGTGTTTTGCTGCCTTTCTCCATAGAGATGAGGAAGAATAGAGACTGCTCCTGTAATGCACTGCACATATCAAAATACACAATATGCAGTGTAATTACACCGGGATAGCTCGCCTTTTCCCATTGCGTAACAGATATTCGCGTAATATGGCGCCAATATACCTTTATTTATAATAATAGAAAAATCTTTCAACTGGTACATTTATAGGAAGGCAAGCAGCCGATGCTAGACCAAAAGAAAATTGCAGGGAAGGTGGTGCTGACGCATTTAGCATCCAGAAATATTTCTTAACCAATTCATGTCCGGGGGGCAATTTTTTAATTTTACACACACAATAAACAGGCATATCTGAAAGCAAATGCCTCATACAAACAAATGGTGGCACTTTCGATTTCTTACGTCGCACAATATTTGCACGGCTTTATATCAAATGCATATTTTCAAGGGAAAAATACACTAAAATAAATGTTAGTGCCAACAAACACAATGTTATACCCAGTTTTTGGTAAAATATATAGTTACATAGTATACTCGGTTATATAAAATACATAGTTACAATGTATACCCAGTTTTTGGTAAAATATGGCATTGTTTTGAGTAATTTGATACCGAACATACCAAGCTTTAGGGTTCATGTACACTGCAGCTCCTAAACTGACGCTCAGGAGCTGTTCGGTGTTTTTTTCAGCAGCCCCTGAACTCTCCCTAACCCCTTCCCACCGGCGCCTCCCGGACACTAGCGTTGTGTGCAGGCGGCAGAGAGGCGTTTGGGAAGCGTTTTTACCGCTTCCCAAACGCTTCGGACAATTCTGCACATTGCAGCACATGGTGCTGTTCTAACGGGAAGGATAGCGTCGCGGCAAAACGGACGCCTCTGGTCGGGTCAGGAGGCGTTGAAGCCTCCTATTCTAGTCTATGGTGACGCTCCGCAAACGCCCGTCCGGCGTTTGCAGCCTGGTTGCGACGCGGTTGTGGGGCATTTGCGAAGCGGTAACACTTTAAACTTCATTATAGGCGTTTGCTCAGCAAACGCCTAGCAACTGCGCCTGCGGCATTTGTGGAGCGTTTGCCAAATGTTAAAAAATGCTCAGCAAACGCCGGACCAACGCTTGCCAAATGCTATAGGGGTGTTTGGCAAGCGTTGGTAACAGTCAAGTGTGAACGAGCCATAAGAGTTTCAGAAGCTGGGAGGTGGAACGGGCGGGGTTTAGGGATCATGTGACTGCCGTGACGCGTCATCACGGTGGTCACATGATCGGGAAAGTCCCCAATCGAAAGAGTAGACCGGGACCTTTCCGTGAGTACCAGACATGTGTGCTGGGAGCGCGCAGGGTGCGCGCTCTCAGCACATATGTTTTTTGTTAATTGCACGCAAATGTGCGGCCGCTCGGCATCTAGGCCCAGACACCGGGAGGCCGCACATTTGTGTGCAGCCGGCGTGAAGAGGCTAATGTTTTCCTATGTGTCAATGTACACATCATCGTTTACAGTCGTTTACAGGCAGTTGAGTTTACAGTTGTTATTTTGAATGCACCGAACTTGCATTCAGGGGTGGATTTTATCGGGATTTCAAACTCCAAATGCGTGTAAACGCGGTTAGCTGCATTTAAAAGCGTTTGCGTGTAGAAGCGTTTTTAACTGTTCCATGTCCAGAGCCTTTTTTCATCATCAGAAATGCATGCAGAGCGTTTTCCATGTATTCCAATGGACCCGGTACACCAGCGCAGTCAGTTCCAGGTTTCGCGTGAAGGAAAAAAATGGTAGAACACGCCTCATTATGCTCATGATGGGATCCATAGTGAATACAACCAGAAAAGACAGGTCATCTCAACACATACTGCTCTCTCTGCTTCTGCTCTCTCTATTTCTCTAAAAATGTCTGAAATAGTACATTTTTTACTATTTTTCAGGGCATTCTGGGCATTTGGGAAGGTCTCCTGAGGTTATCTTTTAAAAATGCTTCTAAATGCAAACGCACATAAACGCGGTATGCAAACGCGGCTAAACTGATGTTTTTTAACCTACGTTTTACAGCAGTCAGTTTCCATCATTCAGAAGAGTTTTCCAAATGCCCCGTGTACATGAGCCCTTAGAACTGCATGCACCTGTGACATTGCAAAAAAAACAATAGTTCCCAAAATTTTCCATAGGCAACACTTTAAATGCCTTTACATGTTTAAAGTTAACTGTGAATTAGGGCCCTAAAATGTTTGCTGTAACTCTGACGCTCCCAGCCTTGCCTCATGTGTGCAGATCAATTTCTGTTTGCGTTTTTGCATTAGGGTGTGTACAAGGGGTGAAGGGGGTGCTTTTCATTTTTTTTCCTTCACCATGTCCTGATATGAACGGCCCTGAGTATTTGCCTGTTTATTCTCATATTTAGCTAAAAGCAGGCTTGACTGGTCCTTTTTTCATGTGCACTAATGATACCAGTGGGCCCCTACACTTGCCAGCTGAATAATTGGGACTGAAGACTGTCCCTTTGCAACTGTTGCACAGGGACCTTCACCTATTGCTTATGTTAGGAGATACCTCCTAGGGGACATTACACCATATAATAGACTAGTTATAATATTATATTTTGCTAAAAGCAGGCTTGACTGTAACTTTTCTCATGAGCACCAATAGTACCACTGGGCCCCGACACTTGCCAGCTGAATATTTAGGACTAAAGACTGTCCCTTTGCAACTCTTGCACAGAGACTTTCACCTATTGCTTATGTTACGAGGTACCTCCCAGTGGACATTACACCATATAATAGACTAGTTATAATATTATATTTTGCTAAAAGCAGGCTTGACTGGGACTTTTCTCATGTGCGCCAATAGTACCACTGGGCCCCGACACTTGCCGGCTGAATAGTTAAGACTAAAGATTGTCCCTTTGCAACTGTTGAACAGAGACCTTCACGGACGTTACACCATATAATTGACTAGTTATAATATCATTGTTCACAATAAAGTTAATGCTTACAAGCACTGTATACTGCTGACGTTGTTGGTTTATGAGTTAATCCCAGTCTAGTGGTACAGACTCTGTTCTAAATTACCTTGGCATAATGACTATACTGTCTAGCAGACTGTGTCTGAGCCTACCTTCTGTGTGCTCAAGCCCCCATGCGTTTTAGCCCAAACCAATCCATTTAGTTAATTTACCACTAAGTAGCTGTCAAGGTCCTACTGTCAGGAATGGACTTGCCAGTAGTGGTGGGTCTCACCTGCCTTGTGGGCTGCAGTACCAGGGCTGGCCAGCGGGTGCTCCCAGCAATCAGAGACTCAACCCTGCAGCCAGCCAAACCCCGGAAACTGCTTATGCAGGTGTATTTAAGTGATGGCCAGACCTGCAGTCTTTGCCTTGGTGTGTGTGTTTTTCCTGGGCCCTGTATCTTGTAAACCTGCATTCCTGTTCCTGTTCTTGTTCCTGTCTTGTTGCTGACCCTGCTTGATCCTGACCTCTGCTGACTTCTCCTGTTCTGATCCCTGGCTTGTGACCCTGACCATTCTCTCTGCCTGCCTGATCACGTTGTGCTCTCTATGTGTATGTACCTGTGTATCTGTATCAGTTTAGGTTTGGGTTTGTTTCACCTTGTATGTATTTGTGTTAGCTTGGGGTTTGGTGCACTGCGTTTATGTTTGTATTGTTAGTCTTTAATAAATTATATTGTTTATAACATATCTGAAGTCTGCGTTTCCCTGCGTCAGTCACATACCTCTGGTCATACCCTGGAGCTCTGACACCTACCTTTTCCCAGAGGTTATGTTACTCCATGTGCTGGCATCCATCTTGGATTTCCATCTTGGATTTCTGCTGAGCATGGTGGGAATCCTTTATGCCTTCAGGTCTCTGAGGTCCATCCCCCAGAGGGGTGTGGCTGATGACATATAAGCCTGTGGTCCGCACATGCTCTTTGCACTTGTGTCTTGTGTATTTGTGTAGCTATAACTCTGTTCAGACTCTCGTGACTCTCCTGGAATCTGACTCGGCTTGTGACTCGACTATTCTTTGCATTCTCCTTTGATCTGACCCTCTGTTGCTGAACCCGGCTCATGACCTGTGATTCTCGTCTGCTGTCCTGTACCGTTTTGTCCCGTTGTTGACCCGGCCTGCCTGACTACTCTATTGTCTTTTCCACCAGCTACACGCCATTGGCGGCGGCCATTACCGCAACTGAGGTGTCTCGGGGGCCGCGACCTGGTTCCTGGCTGCGTCAAGTCCATCCCCACCATCAGGGGCCCTGGTGAAGGGCAGCCTGGGACTTAGACTCCACGCCCTGAGGGACTTTGGTCTGTGGGTGGTGGTTGTCGTCAGCCAGTGCGTTACATTGTTTAGGCCTGCCTGTCCGTTCCTCAGCTCCAGCCCTGACAGTAGCCTTGTGTCTATTTGCTGATACTAATTCACAGCCAAGTTGAAGGTATCTATACTCATGTTCTTAAAACTGGTTGCAGTAACTTTCACTCAACCCGGTGTGTTGGAGGGGTTGAGGTTGTTCTTGGAGTCGAGGTGCAAAACAGAGAACCCAAATTACCCAGCGGCTTTTTCGGGTTAAAGATATATTTTTCACCAAAAATGTAAGTAGTAACTTGCACCATTATAAACTTTCAGAATTCAATATGTAACATAAAATATTCTTTGCTTTTTTTGCTCATTTTCTGCCATTTTGATACCACACATTGGCATTTCCATTTCCCAAGCCAACGCTTTATTTTCAGCCTGATAGGAAGTAGAACTGAAAAGCCGACATTTTGCTATTCTTTGTAGACGGGTCCCCTTACCATACTCTAGATAAATTTGCTGATGTAACAGGAAAAAAACTGTCTAGATTTTATCTGTAACAATTTCATCTGTATACAGTCATTATAACGGCTGAGCCCCCCCAATGGCTTCATTTGTATATAACATGTCAAAAAGCAAAGTAGGAGCTTTCAATTAAACATTTCTTAGGCATGGGAATAACATTGTTTTGTTTGTTGAGGACTGATCAAACATTCATAGAGCCAAAGAGAAGGAACAGTTTTTGCTATAGTAGGATTTTGAAGATGCATCAAGCTGCATTGTGGGAATACTGTAAGTACAATAGCTGTCACATTGTGGCTGCGGGATCAAAGGCACTCAAACCTCATCGTCTTTATTTTTCATGGTAAAATGCAAATATGAGACTGCAGAGGAGATTCTATCAACCTAAAGCAGAGTTCCAGTCAATTTTGTGTTTATTAAAAGTCAGCAGCTACAAAATTGTAGCTGCTGACTTTTAATAAACATGCACTCACCTGTCCCGGGGTCCAGCGATGTGCTCACCCCTGTGCTATCCCTTTTCTGCCTCTTATCTCCTCGGCACCGACATCACAACTGTGGGCACCAGGCTGTGATAGCTTGCGGCTTCACAGCCGGGTGCCCACTGTGCATGCGCGAGTCGCGTTGCACATTCTAATTGGTCCGGCAGTCTTCTGGGACTTGTGAGCCCTGGGTTCACACTGATGTGGTGCAGAATTCACAGCGTTTTCTGTGCGAATTCCGTACCGCATCAGAATCACACCCCGTTCATGCAAACCGCTGCGGGTGTGTATGTTAAGTTATATATATACATGCCATGTTCGGTTACATATTGAAACCTCCAAGAAGATGGCCGCGTTCTTCGCGACTTCGCATGTGCGAACTGCGATGGGTGACGCGGTCGTGCACTAATGCGTGCCAATTTCAAATTTAGTATATATAGAACTCACACAGTATGGGCACACTCCCTCTGAGGAAGTGTCTTTACACGAAACGCGTCAGTGAGGTGCCCCTGACCTGTGTGCATATACCGCAAGGCCATCCTGATTGGTTGCCATATCAGATCCGGATGTAAGTTTTTTATTTATTTGTTTATGCTGGAATTTTGACCATTAAAGACCTACTACACTATCAGAAGCTTTCTTGGGGCTCATTATTTCCATGTGAGCCCCTTTTTGAAGGTTCCTGAGGATTTGGATGATATATGACTTCCCCTTCCTCCTGCTGATGATGGCCCTGGTGAATGGTTAACCTCTTGCCGCCCGCCTGTTGTTTATAAACGGCAGGGCGGTGGCAGTCCAGGGGCGGGTTGCCGTTCATAAACGGCACCCGCCTTTTCTAGCTGTGCGCGCTCCCTTGGAGCGATCCAGTGCCCGCTGTGTTCTCCGGACACAGTGAAACACTGATCGTCGGACGGGACCTCTGTACGAGGTCCCGATCATGTGATCACTGATTGGCGAATCAGTGATCACATGCAAAGTAGTAAGCAAGATGTCACTTGTGACATCATTGCTTACTACGTGTGAAATCTGTGAATGATCACAGAGGTCACATGGTACAAGGCTATTCACAACAGCCTTGTACCATGTGACAAGCTGTGACCAATCACAGCTCACTCAGTACTTCTCAATGACTTCAAGAATGCAGACAGAGAGAAAGAGAAATGATTGCTTTTACATCCTATATGGGTGTAAAAGCAATCAGTGTAAAAAAAAAAATCTACATCACCCCCCACAAGTAGTACAGTGTCACCATGGTGACCCTGTACTGCTAGGGTGACAGTATGTAAAAAAATAAATAAAAATAAAAAATAATAATTTAAAAAAAATAAAATAAAAATGTAAAAAAAATGTTTAAAAATTATAATTTTTGGTTATAAACTAATTTGGATTTTTTTTTTTTACTAAAAAAATAACGAAATAAATTTTGGCCAAGATTTATGATGAAATATTATTTATTTGCAAAATTTTATTTAAAAAAACACTTTTTTTCAAAATTTTTGGACTTTTTCATTTACATAGTAAAGAAAATAAAAATCCCAGCGGTGAATAAATACCACCAAAATAAAGCTTTATCTGTCCCAAAAAAAAGGTAAAAAATTCATATGGGTACAGTGTTGCATGACCGCGCAATTGTCATTCAAAGTGTGATAGCGCTGAAAGCTGAAAATTGCCCTGGACAGGAAGGGGGTAAAAGTGTCTGGACAGGAGGTGGTTAAGAATACACGTAGACTGATGACATCTAGTGGCCGACTTGCTGATGACATCTGCCTGGTATCACAAGTCCAGAGCACCAGGAGCAGGTCTTAATTGCTCCATGCGCAATTAATGCGCTATCTGGTTAGTGCATTGTTTGTACATTCACAACAACACAAGAGTCACGTTTATCCTTGATCATGGACTTTTGGAACACCTGCACTTAATCACTTTACTATAAGGACTGAGTTATTTCATTTATTTAACATATTTAACATATGTAATTGTGTATTATTTATTTACTTGCTTCTTCACTTGATTATACTCATATTAGCGCTGCATACTTATTTTATATATTTTCATACTGGGTTTTAAAGGTTGCCTTTATGCTAGCGGCTTTATTTTGCTATTGTTCCCAGCGCTCAATTACTACCTTTCCAAAGTGTATGTTAAGTTGACAACACTCTGAAAGCGGTCCGCAAAACTTGTTGCGATGTGCAGAATTGGATCGCATAGGTGTGAATGCCCATGCGATCCGATTCTAGTGCAGTCCAAAAAAAGGGTCCTGCACTTTTTTGGTGCGGGTGCAGTGTGATTAGAGCCATACAAAATCTACGGCTCCAATCGCACCACAAACAAATCACATGTGATTTGCACAGGAATGTGGTGCGGTTCCTGCGCAAATCACATGCGATATGCCGCACCGCATATATGTGAACCCGGGCTGAAGGTTCCCAAGAGACTGCAGGAGGAAGGAGGGGGCTGAACTTCTGGCTTCTCTTCGTCAAAAACAGGTATCCAATCCCCCAAAAGGTGCCAATTGTGGCAGTGGAGGAGGGGGGAGGAGGCAAACAGGCGGAGCTTCTACTTTTGAGTGGAACTCCACTTTAATGAAGTGCAAAACAGAAGCAGTTTAGATGGGGTGAGATGGGATTTTCATCAATCCTTCCCTGCCCTCATCCATATTGTGGATACATAAGTATTCCTGTAATGTCACCTATGATGTCAGAAGGATTCCCTGTGAGATGCAGTGGCCATGTTCCAGAATGGCCGTTGTTGATGATAACAATCAACATGAGTATTGTATTGACAAATGTAGAGTGTACCAGAGTGACTGCATACAACAATGTCTCCACCCAGAAACCAACCTTCCTTGATGCGTTTCACAGTTCCTGGGTTGCTCACTCGTGAGCATGCCAGGAGTGGCGAAACGCGTCAAGTTGGATTCTGTCAGGGCTCCCGGGTATGACCAGAGGTGTGTGACTGACGCAGGGAAACGCAGACTTCAGATATGTTATAAACAATGTAATTTATTAACACTAACAATACAAACATAAACGCAGTGCAATACTAAAACATAACACAGTGCAAACAAACCAACCAACCACCCACAGATAACAGTACATACAATGCAAGCGTCGTCAGGCAGGCAGGCCGGGTCAATATCAGTTGGGCAGGTAGGTACAGGGGGAGCAAGCGGAGAATGGTCGGGGTCACAGGCCAGGTTCAGCAGGTAGCGGGCAGCGTGGTACAGAGGGTCAGGCAGAGGAGAATGGTCAGACAAGCCAGGGATCAGAGCAGGGTCAGCAGAGAATCAGACAGGAACAGAGAGCAGGAACAGGATACAGGGCCCAAGAGAAACACAACACCAAGGCAGAGTCTGCAGGTCTGAATGTCCCTTAAATACACCAGTATAATTAGTTCCAGGTGTTTGACTGGCTGCAAGGTTGAGTCTCTGATTGCTGGGAGCACCCGCTGGCCAGCCCTGGTACTGCAGCTCATAAGGCAGCTGAGTCCCACTATTGCTGGCCAGTCCATTCCTGACAGTACCCCCCCTCAAGGAGCGGCCTCAGGACGCTCCAAACAGTCCTAGCTGGGCAAAATGTTCCACCGCCCGGGTCTGGTAACTGGCGGGATATCAAAGACTGGCACACCGGGCAGGACTCCGGGCAGCGGCACACCGGGCAGAGGCACATCGGGCAGGACTCTGGGCAGAGGCGCATCGGGCTGGACTCCGGGCAGAGGCACATCGGGCTGGACTCCGGGCAGAGGCACATCGGGCTGGACTCCGGGCAGAGGCACATCGGGCTGGACTCCGGGCAGAGGCACATCGGGCTGGACTCCGGGCAGAGGCACATCGGGCTGGACTCCGGGCAGAGGCACTCCGGGCAGCGGCACACCGGGCAGAGGCACATCGGGCCGGACTCCGGGCAGAGGCACATCGGGCCGGACTCCGGGCAGAGGCACATCGGGCCGGACTCCGGGCAGAGGCACATCGAGCCGGACTCCGGGCAGAGGCACATCGGGCCGGACTCCGGGCAGAGGCACATCGGGCCGGACTCCGGGCAGAAGGCACCGGGCCCCCAGGCGGAGCAGCAGGCAGCGGGCCCCCGGGCGGAGCAGCAGGCACCGGGCCCCCGGGCGGAGCAGCAGGCATCGGGCCCCCAGGCGGGGCGACCGGCATCGGGCCCCCAGGCGGGGCGACAGGCGTCGGGGCCCCCAGGCGGGGCGACGGGCGTCGGGGCCCCCAGGCAGAGCGGCGGGCGCCGGGCCCCCAGGAGGGGCGACAGGCGTCGGGCCCTCAGGCGGGGCGACAGGCGTCGGGCCCCCAGGCAGGGCGACAGGCATCGGGCCCCCAGGCGGAGCGGCGGGCGCCGGACCCCCAGATGGAGCGACAGGTCTCGGACCCTCAGACGGAGCGGCGGGCGCCGGACCCCCAGGTGGAGCGACAGGTCTCGGGCCCTCAGGCGGAGCGGCGGGCGCCGGACCCCCAGGTGGAGCGACAGGTCTCGAGCCCTCAGGCGGAGCGACAGGTCTCGGGCCCCCAGGCGGGGCGGCGGGCGCCGGACCCCCAGGCGGAGCGACAGGTCTCGGGCCCCCAGGCGAAGCGGCGGGCACCGAGTCACCAGGCACGACAGTGGGCTCCGAGTCAACTGGCATGACCGCTGGCACTGGGTCAGACATTGGATCGTCTGGCTGGACAGCGGGCATCGGGTCACCAGGCATCAGGTCATTTGGCTCGACAGCGGGCACCGCGTCATCTGGCAAGGCAGTGGGCTCCGAGTCAACTGGCATGACCGCGGGCACTGGGGCAGACATTGAATCGTCTGGCTGGACAGCGGGCATCGGGTCACCAGGCATCAGGTCATTTGGCTCGACAGCGGGCACCGCGTCATCTGGCAAGGCAGTGGGCTCCGAGTCAACAGGCACGACAGTGGACACCGGGTCATCAGGTACCAGATTGTCTGGCTCGACAGCGGGCATCGGGTCACCAGGTATGACAGCGGGCACTGGGTCACCAGGCATCAGGTCATTTGGCTTGCCAGCGGGCACCACGTCATCTGGCAAGGCAGTGGGCACCGGGTCACCAGGCATTGGATTGTCTGGCTCGACAGCGGGCATCGGGTCACCAGGTATGACAGCGGGCACTGGGTCACCAGGCATCAGGTCATTTGGCTCGCCAGCGGGCACCGCGTCATCTGGCAAGGCAGTGGGCACCGAGTCACCAGGTACGACAGCGGGCTCTGAGTCAATTGGCACGACAGCGGGCACCGGATCAGGTACCGGATCATCTGGATCAACAGCGGGCATCGAGTCAACTGGCCTAATAGGATCGTCAGGCTGGATCAGTTCATCATGCTGGGTAGAGGCTTCAGGCTGAATGCCGGCGTCCGGCTGAGTAGAGGCTTCAGGCCGAGTAGAGGCTTCAGGCTGAAGAGAAGCATCAGGCTGCGTACAGGCATCAGGCCGAGTAGAGGCATCAGGCTGGGTACAGGCATCAGGCCGAGTAGAGGATTCAGGCTGAGTAGAGGCATCAGGCTGAGTAGAGGCATCAGGCTGCGTACAGGCATCAGGCCGAGTAGAGGATTCAGGCTGAGTAGAGGCTTCAGGCTGAACCACGGAAGGCAGGTTCACCGGTTTGGATACTGGCAGGATGGTATTGGTTGGAAAGAATTTTCGCTTTTTTCTGGTTTTAACTACTGGGGCACTGCAAGTAAACGCAGGTCTGCAAACGAATGGAGCAGCTGGAGACAGAGAAGAGCTGGAGGATGGAACAGAGTAGGGAGCAGTTGCTACAGAGGGCTTTTTTA
Source organism: Staurois parvus (assembly GCF_062004578.1). NCBI lineage: Eukaryota > Metazoa > Chordata > Amphibia > Anura > Ranidae > Staurois > Staurois parvus. The sequence goes on along the minus strand of NW_028318553.1, from coordinate 587,299 downwards.
CAGGGTTAAAGGCAGGATAGGTGCAGCGAGTGGGAACAGGGTACTGACATGCGGTAGATAGCAGGGCAGGAGGAGCTGTTGGGAATGCAGGAATAGAGTTTTGAGGAAATAGATTAGAAGCAGGACTGGGTCTTTGTAAGCTGACTGAGGCTGGGTGCAACAAGTCTGTCCATGTCTGCAGTATGGGTTGAACAAAGCTGAGCTTACACAAAGCCTGTCTGACCAAAGACTGCACTGCGTTTATACAATCTCTTAGTGTCTGTGGTGAACATGCAGCATAATGCTCCAAGAAGCAATCCACATCATCCACTAATAACCACACCAGGGACTCTACCTGGTCTGCACTAAATGGTGGCAAAAATTCATCCCTGCATTCGGGGGTATCAGATGAAACCAACTCCGCACAAACCTCAATCAAAGGCTGCACCTCAGAGAATTCTGTGCCCTGATCTACTAGAACATGAGCGAGCCGTATACATTCTAGCAGTTGATCCCGGGGATACTCCTTCAGAGTCTGATAAGCATACTCCCTGTCATCAAACACTAGCAGATATAAATACACAACCTCATCCAGATCCATCCTTCCCAGCAACAAGCCAAGATGGCTTCCCTGTGCAGCCACTTCTGGTCAGGATTGGCCTTGGTGTAATGTCAGGGCTCCCGGGTATGACCAGAGGTGTGTAACTGACGCAGGGAAACGCAGGCTTCAGATATGTTATAAACAATGTAATTTATTAACACTAACAATACAAACATAAATGCAGTGCAATACTAAAACATAACACAGTGCAAACAAACCAACCAACCACCCACAGATAACAGTACATACAATGCAAGCGTCGTCAGGCAGGCCGGGTCAATATCAGTCGGGCAGGTAGGTGCAGGGGGAGCAAGCGGAGAATGGTCGGGGTCACAGGCCAGGTTCAGCAGGTAGCGGGCAGCGTGGTACAGAGGGTCAGGCAGAGGAGAATGGTCAGACAAGCCAGGGATCAGAGCAGGGTCAGCAGAGAATCAGACAGGAACAGAGAGCAGGAACAGGATACAGGGCCCAAGAGAAACACAACACCAAGGCAGAGTCTGCAGGTCTGAATGTCCCTTAAATACACCAGTATAATTAGTTCCAGGTGTTTGACTGGCTGCAAGGTTGAGTCTCTGATTGCTGGGAGCACCCGCTGGCCAGCCCTGGTACTGCAGCTCATAAGGCAGCTGAGTCCCACTATTGCTGGCCAGTCCATTCCTGACAGATTCTGAGTGGAGACATTGTTATATGCAGTCACTCTGGTAATAACTAATATGACAAGAAGAGCTAAGAGTGGAGTGTAACGGATCCCAGACACCCACGACTGGGTATCTCCATCAAGAAGCTGCTTCTCAGGCTCTGAAACACGAGACCAGTGAATCTAGCTATTGTTACCCCAAGATCCAGACGTCACCAGTCTTGAAGTAAACCAGAGGTAGGCTACTTTATTTGAACACAGATACAAGATATATACACTCGGGACAATCCCCCCTCCCTGCATAATGACAAACCGCGGGACAATCTACATTTAGTAACAAGAGACACACAGGTATTCAAACTTCACACCAGCAGACAGTCCCATCAGGAGGGAGGGCAGCTGGAGACACCCCCCACTAAGCTAATACACATAAACACATATATCCCATAATAGTTTGCTGCCAACCCAGACAGACATTAGAACAATAGGATGCAACCACATAACATTAAACAATCAACAACCCCCACCCCCCACCTATCTCCTAAACATGTCTCCACAGTCTGAGACAAAGCCCACACAATATTAGGACAGATCACCCTGTACCCCTAACAGGCACAGGGTGACTTACACATAAGAGGGATATGGGGAGCTGAGACAGGGGTCTCCCCACCTTTCCAAAGTGAGCTGGGTTCCATGGGCCCCCCACCTAAAGTGACTTCCGTCATATGGAGTGTGCATTTTTTCATACTTTCGAGATGGGGATGGACTACAGTGCCCAGCACTATCCATGTACATGAGGGGCAAGTCTTGAGTAGAGCTGTGGATTTGGGTATGTTTTTGTCATGAGTATTGTATTGCTGAGGAGGTGCATGGGGGAAGCTGAATCAGGTTTTTCCTAATCAGATTAGCTTCATCCCTGAAAAAAAAAATATTAATATGAATATAATAATAATGTAAAAACCTTCCCCGCTTTAAAATGATTCCAAACCTTTTTTTCTTTAAAATAATAAACACATTATACTTAGATGCTCTGTGCAATGGTTTTGCACAGAGCAGCCCGATCCTCCTCTTCTAGGGTCGTCCCGCTCCCCTTCCCCAAGCGCTCCTGGCTCCTTCTCTTTGGCGAATGCCCCTATAGCAAGTCGCTTACTCATGTGGGCTCGATCCCAAGCTGTGATGCCTGCGCCCATAGACACAGACAGCTTAGCCCCCCCCCGCTCTCTCATCACAGGATCTGATTGACAGCCAATAGCTCCCTCTGCTGCCTCTCTGTCCTGTGAAGAAGGAGAGAGCAGAGAGAGCCACTACCCTTGGGTACAGAGCTGGATTAAACTCAGGCTCAGACAAGTATATGGGGGGGGGATCCTGTTCACAGAATGTTTTTTACCTTAATACATAGAATGCATTAAGTTAACAAACCATAAGCCTTTAGAGCCTTTTCAAATCTATTTATAGAATAATGGTTGAAGCCCATTACAGATCTGGTTACTCCAGGGGCCAGAACCATTCACACTTAGTTACATAGTTAGTTACATAGTTAGTCTGGCTGAAAAAAGACAAAAGTCCATCCAGTTCAACTATTAAAAAAAAAAAAGTTATAATCCTATACCCACAGTCAGGGGCGGACTGACAACTCATGGGGCCCTCGGGCAATAGGGGATCATGGGGCCCCTGTGTCCTTGCCCAAACTCAAAAGAGCCTATGAAAAAGGTACCAGGGGCATCTCATGGGGCCCCCTACTGACCCCGGGCCCTCGGGCAGTGCCCGAGTTTCCAAATGGTCAGTCCGCCCCTGCCCACAGTTGATCCAGAGGAAGGCAAAAAAAAACACAGCAAAGCATGATCCAATTTGCTCCTGCAGGGAAAAACATTCCTTCCTGATCCCCCGAGAGGCAATCAGATATTCCCTGGATCAACTTTACCTATAAATGTTTAGTTACATAGTCTATGCTACAAACAACATGGAAATGCAATTATTTTAGTAAATATAAACTGCTAAATACCTTTCCTCATCAGCAGTAAATAGCAGTCTTGTGACTTTTATGTGTCCGGTCGAGCACTGATTAAAGCTTGTAGGAGAAGTTTTCATTCTCCTTTGATTGTGCTATGAGGCTGCATAACCCCTGACCCCTCTGAACAGCACTGATTGACCCTGTGCTGATCACATGTTCTCTCCCAAGAAAGAAAAAAACTCTCTAGCAATACACAGCAAAATGAACATGTGCAGAGTGCCCCCAAGGCTTGTTCTATCAACAGATGGATTGGGGACAGTAGAAGAAAAGGAGGATCAGAGAAGACAGTTTTCTTTCTGCTCTGACTGTTCTATGACACTGCATGACCCCTGACCCTCTGTCTGGACAGTGCTGATTGGCCCTGTGCTGATCACATGCACTCTTCCAAAGAAAAAAAACTCTCTAGCAATACAAACTAAACTGAGCATGTGCAGAGTAACTCCTAGAGCTCTGTAATATCAGCAGATGGATTGGGGACAGTAGAAGAAGGGGAGGATCAGAGAAGACAGATCAAACATCCTTTTTTACACAATGCAGAGAATTAACCCCTTAGGTTCCACAGTGAGTATAACAAGCATGCTTTACTACATCTACAGACTGATTGTACTGTTGTGGGTTTTGGAACACTTTAAATGAGTTTTTGAATTTAAAAAATCCAAAATACATGGCCTAGAAATGAGTGTTATAAGATATTTATGTTTATTTGAAGTTCTGACACTGTTGTGTGGGGAATAGGATAAAACATCTGGGCTTGTTGGAGCAGCTGCTGCTCTGCTGGATCTCTTCTTCTCTTCCTGAAGGAACCGGCTGGCACAGCGGCTGCATCCTGCGCCCGCGCGTGTTTTTCCAAAACTTCCAGCAATTTCCTGGGCACAGATGCCTTCTCAGGGTCCCCCTCTGACAGTTTATTAACAAGTCCTCCTGGTGTTTTGTCAAAAGCCACATGGTATATATTTGTTTTACCATTTTAATTTATTAGGCGCTAGACCGCATTTGCTTTTTTGGAATTTATCATTTATTTATGAATTGTAATTGTGTCTTGCTGGTAGAAATAACTAAACTGTTGAAATTTCCTTCTGCATTCTGCAGCTGTCCAATCTTCGTATTTTATTGCCGTATGTCAAAACACCATTAAATAACAATCCAATACCCAAAACGTTGTTAAAATACCTAGAAAATGCTTGTGTAGTTTTATAAAAATAGATTGTATAGCGAGCGCCCACTGTAATGAAAATTCGATGTAAGCTGCTAGAACACCAAAAAGGTAACCAACATAACCTTCCAAGACAATATATATAGAGAAAAGGGCGCAGCGCTAATAATGCCAATAGAACTATATCAACATGAATTGAAAAAAAGTGTGCAATTGATAATCTTATTAGATCATAATTATAGGTTCAGTTTATTGTCCCAAAACCACACAAGAAGTGTGATATACAGATTGTGTCGTATCTCATTTTCAAACCACGATGAGTGATCCACAGGTGAATAAGAAATAAGTGAAATACGTACTCACCAGAAGTGCGTTTAAGGTACGCATGAAAGCAAATTCCTCTCTCATCAGGTACATCTGGGTCCTTGGATCACAGGTCAGGCTGCGCTCTTGCTAAACGTCCAACATGGCCAAATTCCCTGGTTCCTCAGACACTTAAGCAGCTTTAGGGTCCCTCCTTAAGTTTGGTACTGAAAAGGTGGCGCTCATAAAGAGCCCAATAAAGGACATCACATAGAGTGATACTGCATAAAAGACTTTATTTTGAAGTAAAAGTCAAAAATCAAAAACAAAAGTACTGACCGCAATATATGTGCTGGCCACCCACGGTGGCTTAGATGTCCAAGTGCTGTAGCCCCCCTTGACGCGTTTCGTGCTATGCACGTTCTCAAAAGGGTCCAGGGCTTACAGCAAGGACGTCATTGCCCTCCTATTTATATTTTGAAATGGCAATCGCGCTTAGTTTTATAGCTTTGATTTTCATGTCTTTTTTCTTCCTGTTATCTAAGAAATGTCTCAAATAACAACAAAATACACCAAAAATAAGTAAAAAAAAAAAACACTTAGAACACAAAGAACATTCAGAGACCATTTAAAGTGCATTTAAGCTTTAACAAAAAAAAATGCTACTTTAATTTCAGCTTCCTCACTGACTTCAATTCATTTCACCGAAGTGGTAAAAATTCTAGTGCAGAAAAATCAGCCAGTTTTGCCCATGCCTAGTTCATTTCTGTACCATACATACCATCTTGCATCCAAAAGAGGCTGGGAGATTACGTAAATGAATACAAATGCGCCATTTAAATGACAGATATCTAAATTTTGGGGTGGGATTCCTGAAGTGTCCGTATGTCAACCAGTTGGCATTGCTTAGGTTAGGTTGCCATATAAATATACATACACACATACTTTTTTTCCCAAGGGTCTTCTGGCCAGTCTAATGACATCATGGGTCCTATCAGTCTTTACTATTGCACTCACATAGTGATGATGAGACCCGTGCAGTGCAGTAATTCTCTGAGTCCAAGCTGCCTGATGAGATATCATTTTGCTGCAGTACAAATCATTAGTATGACCTCATCTGGAATATGCAGTTCAGTTTTGGGCACCGATTTACAAAAGAACATTGGGGAACTGGAGAAAGTACAGAGAAGGGCAACCAAACTGATAAGAGGCATGGAGGAGATCAGCTATGAGGAAAGATTAGAGGAACTGAATTTGTTCTCTCTTGAGAAGAGGAGATTAAGGGGGGGTATGATCACCATGTATAATACATAAGGGGGGATATGATCTCCATGTATAATACATAAGGGGGGATATGATCACCATGTATAATACATAAGGGGGGATATGATCTCCATGTATAATACATAAGGGGGGATATGATCACCATGTATAATACATAAGGGGGGATATGATCTCCATGTATAATACATAAGGGGGGATATGATCTCCATGTATAATACATAAGGGGGGATATGATCACCATGTATAATACATAAGGGGGATATGATCTCCATGTATAATACATAAGGGGGGGATATGATCACCATGTATAATACATAAGGGGGGATATGATCACCATGTATAATACATAAGGGGGGGATATGATCTCCATGTATAATACATAAGGGGGATATGATCACCATGTATAATACATAAGGGGGGATATGAGCTCCATGTATAATACATAAGGGGGGGATATGATCTCCATGTATAATACATAAGGGGGATATGATCTCCATGTATAATACATAAGGGGGATATGATCACCATGTATAATACATAAGGGGGGATATGATCACCATGTATAATACATAAGGGGGGATATGATCACCATGTATAATACATAAGGGGGGATATGATCACCATGTATAATACATAAGGGGGGATATGATCACCATGTATAATACATAAGGGGGGATATGATCTCCATGTATAATACATAAGGGGGATATGATCTCCATGTATAATACATAAGGGGGGATATGATCTCCATGTATAATACATAAGGGGGATATGATCTCCATGTATAATACATAAGGGGGGATATGATCTCCATGTATAATACATAAGGGGGATATGATCTCCATGTATAATACATAAGGGGGGATATGATCTCCATGTATAATACATAAGGGGGAGATATGATCTCCATGTATAATACATAAGGGGGATATGATCTCCATGTATAATACATAAGGGGGGATATGATCTCCATGTATAATACATAAGGGGGGATATGATCACCATGTATAATACATAAGGGGGATATGATCTCCATGTATAATACATAAGGGGGGATATGATCTCCATGTGTAATACATAAGGGGGGATATGATCACCATGTGTAATACATAAGGGGGGATATGATCTCCATGTGTAATACATAAGGGGGGATATGATCTCCATGTATAATACATAAGGAGGGATATGATCTCCATGTATAATACATAAGGGGGGGATATGATCTCCATGTATAATACATAAGGGGGGATATGATATCCATATATAATACATAAGGGGGGATATGATCTCCATGTATAATACATAAGGGGGGATATGATCTCCATGTATAATACATAAGGGGGGATATGATCACCATGTATAATACATAAGGGGGGATATGATCTCCATGTGTAATACATAAGGGGGATATGATCACCATGTATAATACATAAGGGGGATATGATCTCCATGTATAATACATAAGGGGGATATGATCTCCATGTATAATACATAAGGGGGGATATGATCTCCATGTATAAATACATCAGTGGTTCATATAGTGAACTGGGTGCGGAGCTATTCACCCTGAGGTCATCACAGAGGACAAGGAGGCGCTCTTTACGTTTGGAGGAAAAGAAATGTAATCTTTAAACATGGAAAGGTTTCTTCACAGTGAGAGCTGTGAAAATGTGGAATAGACTCCCTCAAGAGTTGGTTCTGCCCAGCTCAGTGGATTGCTGTAAAAAAAAGTCCTGGATTCTTTCTTGGATACACAGAATATAACAGGATACTAACATTTATAGGTAAAGTTGATCCAGGGAATATCCGATTGCCTCTCGGGGATCAGGAAGGGGTTTTTTTCCCTGCAGGAGCAAATTGGATCGTGCTTTGCTGGGTTTTTTGCCTTCCTCTGGATCAACTGTGGGTGTAGGATTATATTTTTTTTTAATGGTTGAACTGGATGGACTTTTGTCTTTTTTCAGCCAGACTAACTATGTAACTATGATGCTATATCTCCATGACAGTCTAAGTGGTTTGATTGACCCAGGCTGTCATTGAATCCAGAAGACAGAGGACTGAGGACATCTTGTGGTGGAGAAACGTACTGTAGCCATCTAGGGTTTATATTTACTAGGTGTGGTTTAGATGTGTGCTGGGAAATGCAGATTTTGACAGCATCCATTTGTATCCAGACATCTGTAGATAGGCAGTAACCATTTATTTTTAATGATGAGGTGTAGGGGGGAGCAAATATTGGTAATGCACAGAGACCCCTTGGTGCTGATCACACGTTAGTCACCATCAGAAACTCAAGAAAGGATGTTTTTTCCCTACTTACCCTATGGCTATGTGCCGTATGATATGTCACATGATGCAAAGGTGCAAGTCGAGCCAAGGATATCCTACAATCTGTAGTGATCAATGCAATCAGCTCTACTGCCAGTGCAATTACTGCCCGGGAGCTGCGCAGGTCAGTGGCATTGTCCTCTATGAATTCAGCATGTCACTGCCCCGTCCCCCAAACTCATGTAACATGTCACTGCCCCCTCCCCCAAACTCATGTAACATGTCACAGATCCCTCCCCCAAACTCATGTAACATGTCACTGCCCCCTCCCCCAAACTCATGTAACATGTCACAGATCCTTCTCCCAAACTCATGTAACATGTCACTGTTCCCTTCCCCAAACTCACGTAACATGTCACTGCCCCCTCCCCCAAACTCATGTAACATGTCACTGTTCCCTTCCCCAAACTCACGTAACATGTCACAAACCCCTCCCCCAAACTCATGTAGCATGTCACGGACCCTTCCCCCAAACTCATGTAACATGTCACTGCCCCCCCCCCAAACTCATGTAGCATGTCACAGCCTCCTCCCCCAAACTCATGTAATATGTCACAGCCCCCTCCCCCAAATCTATTTAACATGTTTCAGCCCCCTCCTGCAAACCCATGTAACATGTCGCATCCCCCTCCCCCAAACTCATGTAAAATGTTGCAGCCCCCTTCCCCTAACTTATGTAACATGTCGCAGCCCCCTCCCCCAAACTCATGTTACATGTTGCAGCCCCCTCCCCCAAACTCATGTTACATGTTACAACCCCCTCCCCCAAACTCATGTTGTATGTTGCAGCCCCCTCCCCCAAACTCATGCAGCATTTCGCAGCCCCCTCCCCCAAGCTCATGCAACATGTTGCGGCCCCCCCCCTCCCCTAAACTCATGTTACATCTTGCAGCCCCCTCTCCCAAACTCATGTTACATGTTGCAACCCCCTCCCCCAAACTCATGTTGTATGTTGCAGCCCCCTCCCCCAAACTCATGCAGCATTTCGCAGCCCCCTCCCCCAAATTCATGCAACATGTTGCGGCCCCCCCTCCCCTAAACTCATGTAACATGTCACTGCCCCCCCCCCCCAAACTCATGTAGCATGTCACAGCCTCCTCCCCCAAACTCATGCAGCATGTCACAGCCTCCTCCCCCAAACTCATGTAATATGTCACAGCCCCCTCCCCCAAATCTATTTAACATGTCGCATCCCCCTCCCCCAAACTCATGTAAAATGTTGCAGCCCCCTTCCCCTAACTTATGTAACATGTCGCAGCCCCCTCCCCCAAACTCATGTTACATGTTGCAGCCCCCTCCCCCAAACTCATGTTGTATGTTACAACCCCCTCCCCCAAACTCATGTTGTATGTTGCAGCCCCCTCCCCCAAACTCATGCAGCATTTCGCAGCCCCCTCCCCCAAGCTCATGCAACATGTTGCGGCCCCCCCCTCCCCCAAACTCATGCAGCATTTCGCAGCCCCCTCCCCCAAACTCATGCAGCATGTTGCGGCCCCCCTCCCCCAAATTCATGCAACATGTCGCAGCCCCTTCCCCCAACCTCATGCAGCATGTTGCAGCCCCCTCCCCCAAACTCATGTAGCATGTTGCGGCCCCCTTCCCCCAAACTCATGCAGCATGTCGCAGCCCCTTCCCCCAACCTCATGCAGCATGTTGCAGCCCCCTCCCCCAAACTCATGTAGCATGTTGCGGCCCCCCCTCCCCCAAACTCATGTAGCATGTTGCGGCCCCCTTCCGCCAAACTCATGCAGCGTGTCGCAGCCCCCTCCCCCAACCTCATGCAACAAAGGGCTCGCGCCCCCAGTGTATTGGGCATGCCTCCTCCAACAAAATGACTCGTTCTCTTTAAATGTCTATCAAACTTTTAAAAATATTTGTTAACCAAGTCAGTAATTTGCTGCTTTGCAGGCGGCAAATGGAATGTCCTTTGGTAAGGCGAGCTTGTATTCGCTCCGTGACAGAATATCTCTTGCTGTCATCTTAGGAAGATCGTTCATTAGCCGATGGGGCCTGTGAAATGCCACTTTTGTCGGCTGTGCTTTATTTATTTATTTTATCTCCTGTGTTAATGACCTGTCAGTGATTTTTTTTCTTTCATTTGCCACCAAGATTTGTAGCTGCTCACGCAAGCAGGACACCCGCCTTAATGAGCTGCTAATTTGGATGGAGCGAGCTAATCCGCGTGATTTGTGCGGGGAGGTGAGCCGTTCCATTTGCTGCAATTCTGGACAACTGTCTCATTAATGGGCTTCTTCTTACATAAGGCTTGTGTCTGCCTTGAGGCAATGTTCTCACGGATCTGCATAGATTATATATGCCACTTAACGTGGACCTATGACTTGCCAGGGTAGGGTAAAATAAGAGGATCGCTTTAAAACCCAAACTCCATGTTTCTATTAAAAAAAAATAAAAACTGGAGGCCCATCATGCTTTCAAATTAAAAAAAAACAAACAAAGTTCTGACTGCAAGACTCACCTCGGCTGCGGCACTCCCCAAAGATGTACTGCTCCTTGATCCAGCACCGGTCCTCTTCTGGATTGAATGACACCTAGCATTATCCAACCCACTTCCGTTGTGCCTAAGCTGTCGTGGACATGCCCCTTGGGAGCACATGGACGCCAACCTGGATTCACAGCACTCCTGGACAGTGTGCGCTCACACGTCATTACATAAAGCATTGCGCTGTTCAGAAGTCTGTTCTCACAGATGAGATCTGCATAGATTATATATGCCACTTAATATGGACCTCTGACTTGCCAATGTAGGGTAAAATAACATGATCATTTTAAACCCCAAACTCCATGTTTTTATTAAAAAAATATAAACTGGAGGCCCATCATGCTTTCAAATTAAAAAACAAAAAAAACAGTCCTGACTGCAACAACACTCACCTCTGCTGCGGCACTGTCCCCAAAGATTTGCGGCTCCCTGATCCAGCCCCGGTCCTCTTTTGGATTGAATTACACCTAGCATTATCCAACCCACTTCCATTGTGCCTAAGCTGTCATGGACATGCCCCTTGGGAGCACATGGACACCAACCTGGATTCACAGCACTCCTGGACAGTGTGTGCTCACATGTCATTACGTAAAGCATTGCGCTGTTCAGAAGTCTGTTCTCACAGATCCAGGGGCGGACTGACAACTTATGGGGCCCCCAGGCAATAGGGGATCATGGGGCCCCTGTGTCCTTGCCCAAACTCAAATAAGCCTATGAAAAGGTACCGGGGGCATCTCATGGGGCCCCCTACTAACCCCGGGCCCTCGGGCAGTGCCTGAGTTTCCAAATGGTCAGTCTGCCCCTGCACAGATCTGCATAGATTATATATGCCACTTAAAATGGACCTCTGACTTGCCAATGTAGGGCAAAATAAGAGTATCGCTTTAAACCCCAAACTCCATGTTTCTATTTAAAAAATAAAAACTGGAGGCCCATCATGCTTTCAAATTTAAAAAAAACAAAGTTCTGACTGCAAGACTCACCTCTGCTCGGCACTGTCCCCAAAGATTTACCGCTCCCTGATCCATCCCCGGTCCTCTATTGGATTGAATGACACCTAGCATTATCCAATCCACTTCCATTGTGCCTATGCTGTCGTGGACATGCCCCTTGGGAGCACATGGATGCCAACCTGGACTCACAGCACTCCTGGACAGTGTGCACTTACACGTCATTACGTAAAGCATTGCGCTGTTCAGAAGTCTGTTCTCACAGATCCAGGGGCGGACTGACAACTCATGGGGCCCCCGGGCAATAGGGGATCATGGGGCCCCTGTGTCCTTGCCCAAACTCAAAAAAGCCTATGAAAAAGGTACCAGGGGAATCTCATGGGGCCCCTACTGACCCTGGGCTCTCGGGCAGTGCCCTAGTTTCCAAATGGTCAGTCTGCCCCTGCACAGATCTGCATAGATTATATATGCCACTTAATGTGGACCTCTGACTTGCCAATGTAGGGTAAAATAACAGGATCACTTTAAACCCCAAACTCCATGTTTCTATTTAAAAAAAATAAAAACTGGAGGCCCATCATGCTTTCAAATTTAAAAAAACAAAGTTCTGACTGCAAGACTCACCTCGGCTGCGGCACTGTCCCCAAAGATTTACCGCTCCCTGATCCAGTACCGGTCCTCTTCTGGATTGAATGACACCTAGCATTATCCCCTTTTTGGGGTGAAAAGTGTTTTAGGTGCAATTGGGGAATTATTTAAAGGGTACACCGTTCATTTTTTGTTATTAAGGTGGAGAGTGTGACATCACTGCCAAGCCGCTCTACCTCATCCAATCAGAGAATGCTTTGCATTCATTCAGAAAATGCAAAGCATTCTCTGAATGGAACCTTTGCCAAGCGGCTGACCTCCTGTGTTCACAATGCAGCTGGGCAGCTTATGGGACCAGTAAGCAAGTGGAAATCACTGTAGTAGCGATGTCCATACAGTGATTTCCAGCTTCCATGGGCATTGACCAAGTATGGTATGTAGCTAGACCAATGTACCTATGCATAAAATATTCATAGCTTGAATTTTTCTATATAGAGGCCACTTCTTTAAAGCCCACCCCTTGATCCCTTGGGGCCATGTTCTCCTGCACATAGTTACATTGATCCAAGCTGGACCAATGTAACTAAGTATAAAATATCCATACCTGGAATTCTTCTTTAACAATCTTCAGCTGAAGTTTTTGGAGGTATTTTCTGCTCACTTCCTCCTCCTTTCCTCCCTCCAATTACTTGAACAGGAACACATGGTCTGCTGAGGGCACGCATGTCCAATCATCCTCTGATGTCTTTGGCTAGCCTTAGGCCTCGCATACACAGATGTCAAAAATGAGAATGCGCTATTAACACCCGACAAGTGCCTCCAACACCAACCCTGTAGTGGTTATAAAGACATTCCCTGAGCAGAGTCCATTTAAGAGCAGGTGCCAAATTTGTGAGCCCCTAATGATCTCCAGAGCTCCTCGTTTTATCACAATATCCTTTATTTCAATTAGGCCGGTGTCCCGGAAAGTCGCTGGTCATGTTCGGCAGCGTGCCTCTGGATTTCACATTAATGGATAATTTGGGAAACATTTAACGGCTGACAAGACCGGATCAGGTTCTGCTTGTAGCTAATAGTGGAATATTTCCTGCTACAGACATTTTTTTGTCAGACCAGCGGGAGGAAATTGGTTTTCTTGGGGGAGTGAGGAGACATTTGTGTCTGTTTCATTGGAAACTGCGGGAAAACAGTTTCAGGCATCACCTGATGCTGCAAATTAAATGTATTGTCTTGACAGCGCAATCTGTATGTGTTTCAGCGTCCTAATGGCCTGCTGGATGGATTCTTCTAACCGTTTGGCAGGGCTTTTTGTTACTAAGAGTCACAGGTTATGTAGCTTGTAACCAATTTCTGGCTTTTATATCCCAAGATAACATAAATGGTCAGCTTCAATGGAAACCTGTCCTTTACTTTTGCAAGAGTTTGCTATTTCTTTGTGTTTTGTTTAGTACCTTGAGCTTAAGGAAATACCTGGTACTTCCTGGTATGGAGGAGCATGTGACTCATACCATGTGGGCAAATCAGCAGTCATACAGGGAATTCATAGCCCTGTAGGAACTGCAAGTCATGGCTTACATAGAGCTTTTCTTCTACTTCCATAAAGTCAGAGGAACAGCAGGTGAGGGAATAAACAGGTTCACTTGGAACCTTGTACTTAGAAAGATGCACTTGTGGGGAGGTGCAGTGTGGTGCGGGCAGTAAATACACAGAGTCTGGTTGCAGTAAAATTTGGAACTTGTATTAAGCAGAATACCAACCTTACAAACACCGAGGTGGGGGAGCGCCACTAAGGAAATAACTTACAGTTCCATGTAGTTATATGTAGAGGAGGAGAGGTGCCAACAGCATCTGTTTCAGAGGGTAAAGCACTGCCTGGTTGGCTCAGGCCCAAGTGGGCAGCTCCATTCCAAGAAAACAAGTCCCACATCTTTCCCTCCTCATCAGGAACTTGCTTTCCTTAACAAGTGCACCAAAACCCAGGGGCAGGGATTTAAATAGTCCTTGCTGATCCAAGATGGCCATCAAGGGTCACATGGGCACAGCACAGCCAACCAGAACAGTGCTCTACTGATCCAGGAAACCATAGAGAAATGTTGTTTCTCTTGGACTTTCTCTCCAGGCTGTGGCACCTGCCTACACACTGGCTGCCATTCCTTATTTTCTTCTGAAAGTGCTTTCCGCTCATGTCACGACTCAAAAAGGGCAGCAATATATCTCAACCCAAGAATAAAAATGTAGCATATTACAGCCTACCACATTATATGCGCTGGTTTCATTAGTTTTCTTTTATCAGACGATGTACATTTTCTGCTAGTACATAAAATACCCGTTGATCCTAGTAGAAATGTAGTATCTTTGTTACGTCCTGCGCACTGAACAGAAATCTCAAATAATCATCGTACGCTATCTTCTGTGAGCTACAGAACACCTACCCCCTGTGTAATGGAGATGATGAATGGCGAGATTTTTGTCCAAATCAGGAGAGTAGCTTTAGGTGACAGTTCTGCTGCTCCATAAATACAGTACAATAAGTGAGCCTTGTCACCTTAGAACAGGGGTCTTCAAACTGCTGCCCAAGGGCTAGATTTGGCCCTTTGCCTGCCTTTATCTGGCCCTTGGGTCACTATTCCTTCCACTGATATCAAGCACTATTACTCACTCTGAAACCAAAAATAGGGCACCATTCTTCCCACTGACACCAGAGATGGAGAGGTAATTCCTCCACTAACACCAGTTATGGGGCACTATTCCTCCCACTGACACCAGAGATGGAGAGCTAATTCCTCCACTAACACTAGTTATGGGGCACTATTCATCCCACTGATATGTGGCACTATTGCTCACACTGACACCAACAATGTGGCAACATTCCTCCCACTGACACCAGATATGGAGAGGTAATTCCTCCACTAACACCAGTTATGGGGCACCATTCCTCCCACTGACACCAGAGATGGAAGGCTAATTCCTCCACTAACACCCGTTATGGGGCACTTATTCATCCCACTGACACCAATGAGGGGGGCACTGTTCCTCCCATTGACACCAATGATTTTTTTTTCTTTACTCCAAGTGATCACAAAGCCTATGGCATTGTTGACTCCCACTGATGATGGGAAATTTTCTACTCCCGCTGGCCACAGTCTGGCAGCGCTAATGTTTGAAGAGCAGTAAACTGGTCATTTGTTTTGAAAGTTTGGAGACCCCTGCCCTAGAAGAGGAGGCATGTTACTAGGAGGATCACTAGGTTAACAGAAAAGAAAAAGAAGCCTCAAATATTAAATTGAAGGAAGCCATCAAAGTACATGCACTGGTGAGCTGCAATATTTATTTTATGTTTTTTTTTGGGGGGGGGGTAGCTGTGTTTTAACAAAAGTAAACTTCATATTTCTCCTATTGCAGAATTTAAAAAAAAAAAATTTAATATCTTTCCCCTCTGGAGCAAATGGGACCATGCTCTCTAGGATTTTTTTGGCCTCCCTCTGGATATCAACTGTGGATATAGAATTTTGTTTATGGAGGTTTTCTTTCTATGTATTCATTTATTTTATTATATATATTTTTTTCCAATTAACTATGTAATAAATAATAATTAAGCAGAAAATGATGGGACTATTTGGTTGGTGAATTTCAGGTCTTCAGGTTGCAGTGAATCTTATGGTGATGGGTCTGTAGCCAACGTAAAAACATTGTCATATGCCATGTTGTGGTGGCCATACACGCATCAATAAATTATTGGTTTTTTTTCCAATCCACCTTTTCTAATAGGAATAATTGATCTATAGTCGACAGCCGATTCGATCAATGTACCACACTTAAGGAAGTGGATGTCGATCAATAGATAAGATCAGGGCGGACTGACAACTCATGGGGCCCCCGGGCAATAGGGGATCATGGGGCCCCTGTATCCTCGCCCACACTCAAACCACACCCAAAAAAGCCTATGAAAGGTACCAGGGGCACCTCATAGGGCCCCCTACTGACCCCGGGCCCTCGGGCAGTGCCCTAGTTCCCAAATGGTCAGTCTGCCCCTGGTTAAGATACAGTCGTGAGCAGGGGCGGACTGACAACTCATGGGGGCCCCGGGCAATAGGGGATTATGGGGCCCCTGTGTCCTTGCCCAAACTCAAAAAAGCCTATGAAAAAGGTACCAGGGGCATGTAATGGGGCCCCCTACTGACCCCGGGCCCTCGGGCAGTGCCAGAGTTTCCAAATGGTCAGTCCGCCCCTGGTCGTGAGTCATCAGTCGCATATCTGTTTCCACTATGTAATCTCATAATCCGATCAGGGGCGGACTGACAACTCATGGGGCCCCCAGGCAATAGGGGATCATGGGGCCCCTGTGTTCTTGCCCAAACTCAAAAAAGCCTAGGAAAAAGGTACCAGGGGCATCTCATGGGGCCCCCTACCGACCCCGGGCCCTCGGGCAGTGTCCGGGTTTCCAAATGGTCAGTCCGCCCCTGAATCCGATCAATTGAAATATGATGGTATTCATGGGCAAAGTATTGCAGTGCTCTGATCGAAGCAAAATGATCGATAATATTCCGCTCTGGATGGTCTACTTCTTTTGACTGAATCTGAGTCTAAATCGATCAGAAAGGAATTTATTTCTATTCGCTTGTTTGCTGATTCAATCATTTTGATCGAATTGCACATCGATCAAATAAAAACAAATCGAAGCATGTGTGGTCATCATTAGTGGGCACCTCCTGGGAGGAGAGTCTCACACTGCTCCAAAGAGTCCTTACCCAGTTCTCCCAAACATAAGATCCCCAAATACGTGTGCTTTGTACAAGGTATTAAGCTGCTATTAGGCCTAGAACCTCCGATATACAGTATGTTTTTAGATTTAAACTTTCTTTCGTCCCTTTTAATACACCGAAGTGACACTTAGGAATATTATAGACATGCATATGCGTGTGAATCCAGTCCTGGGATTCACACAGCTCAGTCAGGTTGCTCACCTAACTCTTTCATCTGCAGTTAAAGAGGAACTGCACTGCATCTGAGCACCACAAACCAAAAATGCTATTTAATTCATTTTTAATATTCAAAGTAAACTCCCCCCATCCATCCACGTCTTCATGCTATATTTTGGTGAGAATTTATTTTGAAAAACACCCCTTGGCTTTTTTCTGGCAGTGGCCATCTTGAGTAAGGGCGGATGATTCATGTAGCATTTACTTCCTGTAATCCACCTGCCCTTAGTTAAGGCATTGACTGAGCTGAGAACCCTCCCTCCCCTCTTGAAGGCTCCTGAGATGTGTGACATTATTTGCCTAGGCAAGAAAACCAGGAAGTAACTGAAGAAATGTAAAAAAAAAAGTTTAAAACAAGTATGTATGATACACATTCCTATTTATTTACTAATGCTGGCAGCATAAGGATTAAAAATAATCTATCTTCATTGAGAGTGAAATTCCACTTTAAGTAATACAGCTTGGTCATTTGCTTGCCTCTAGCCTGATTGAACAGTAAAGGAGCAGCAGCAGACTGATAGGGTCATCCACCTATATACACTGACACCAAATCAAATTTAGATACTTCCACTAGTAGCTTTCAAGAATACACTTAATTATTTTTTTAATGGATATATAATGGCAATAATTGATACTTTTGTTTGTGACTGGAGTTCAGTTTGGATAGTCCCATGCAGCATGACCACAGCCTTTGACCATCTCCTGTATCATGTCTTCAGTGTCTTAACATCTCCTGTATCATGCCTGCAGTCTCTAACCATCTCCTGTATCATGTCTTCAGTCTCTGACCATCTCCTGTATCATGTCTTCAGTCTCTGAACATCTCCTGTATCATATCTCCAGTCTCTGAACATCTCCTGTATCCTATCTCCAGTCTCTGAACATCTCCTGTATCCTATCTCCAGTCTCTGAACATCTCCTGTATCCTATCTCCAGTCTCTGAACATCTCCTGTATCCTATCTCCAGTCTCTGAACATCTCCTGTATCCTATCTCCAGTCTCTGAACATCTCCTGTATCCTATCTCCAGTCTCTGACCATCTCCTGTATCAAGCCTGCAGTCTCTGACCATCTCCTGTATCATATCTCCAGTCTCTGACCATCTCCTGTATCATGCCTGCAGTCTCTGACCATCTCTTGTATCATGCCTGCAGTCTCTGACCATCTCCTGTATCATGCCTGCAGTCACTGACCATCTCCTGTATCATGTGTGCAGTCTTGACCATCTCCTGTATTATGCCTGCACTCTCTGACCATCTCCTGTATCCTATCTCCAGTCTCTGAACATCTCCTGTATCATATCTCCAGTCTCTGAACATCTCCTGTATCATATCTCCAGTCTCTGAACATCTCCTGTATCATATCTCCAGTCTCTGACCATCTCCTGTATCATGCCTGCAGTCTCTGACCATCTCCTGTATCATGCCTGCAGTCTCTGAACATCTCCTGTATCATGTCTGCAGTCTCTGACCATCTCCTGTATCATGTCTGCAGTCTCTGACCATCTCCTGTATCATGTCTGCAGTTTCTGGCCATCTCCTCTATCCTGTTGTGTGTCTGCTGTCTCTGACAATGAATATTTACTGAAGTTTATGTGTGGCCCTTTGGTGCTGTTGAGGGATGCACTTGATGCCCACCATGTCTGGAAAGTTGACCACCACTGTTATAGAGGAATCCCTGCAGGTATGGTATATACATGGTTATATAGGTCCAAGCTGGATCAATGTAACTATGTAAAAAATATCCATACCTGGAATTCCTCTTTAGCTGCTATGATCTCTAGCAGTTTCAAATAATAAGTCCTCAGTCTGACTGTTTTGCTTCAAGACTTCAAAAACATGTACTATGTCTGCAGTCTCTGACTATCCCTTGTAGTATGCCTGCAGCCTCTGACCATCTCTTGTAGTATATCTGCAGCCTCTGACAATCTCTTTAGTATGCCTGCAGTCTCTGACCATCTCATGTAGTCTCTGACTATGTCTACAGTCTCTGACTATCCTTTTTCAGTATGTCTGCAGTCTCTGACCATCTATTTTAGTATTTCTGCAATCTCTGACTATCTCATGTAGTAGGTCTGCAGTCTCTGACTATCCCTTATAGTATGTCTTCAGTCTCTGACCATCTCTTGTAGTATATCTGCAGCCTCTGATCATATCTTGTAATATATCTACAGCCTCTGACCATCTCTTGTAGTATGTCTGCAGTCTATGACCATCTCTTGTAGTATGTCTGCAGTCTATGACCGTCTCTTGTAGTATGTCTGCAGTCTATGACCATCTCATGTAGTCTCTGACTATGCCTGCAGTCTCTGATTATTCTTTGTAGTATGTCTGCTGTCTCTGACCATCTCTTGTAGTATATCTGCAGCCTCTGACCATATCTTGTAGTATATTTGCAACCTCTGACCATCTCTTGTAGTATATTTGCAACCTCTGACCATCTCTTGTAGTAGGTCTACAGTCTCTGACCATCTCTTGTAATGGGTCTGCAGTCTCTGACCATCTCTTGTAGTAGATCTCTGGTTTCTGACCATATCTTGTTGTATGTCTGCAGTCTCTGACCATCTCTTGTAGTAGATCAGTGGTTTCTGACCACTTGTAGTAGATCTTTGGTTTCTGTCCATGTCATGTAGTATGTCTGACAGTCTCTGACCATCTTTTGCAGCAGATCTGTTGTTTCTGACCATCTCTTGTAGTATGTCTGACAGTCTCTGACCATCTCTTGTAGTAGATCTGTGGTTTCTTTCCATCTCTTGTAGTAGATCTGTGGTTTCTGACCATCTCTTGTAGTATGTCTGCAGTCTCTAACCATCTCTTGTAGTAGATCTCTGGCTTCTGATCATCTCTTGTAGTAGATCTGTGGTTTCTGACCATCTCTTGTAGTATCCCTGCAGTCTCTGACCATCTCTTGTAGTAGATCTGTGGTTTCTGACCATCTCTTGTAGTATCCCTGCAGTCTCTGACCATCTCTTGTAGTAGATCTGTGGTTTCTGACCATCTCTTATAGTGTGTCTGACAGTCTTCTGTAACATTACATACAGTCAGGTCCATAAATATTGGGACATCGACACAATTCTAACATTTTTGGCTCTATACACCACCACAATGGATTTGAAATGAAACAAACAAGATGTGCTTTAACTGCAGACTGTCAGCTTTAATTTGAGGGTATTCACATCCAAATCAGGTGAACGGTGTAGGAATTACAACAGTTTGCATATGTGCCTCCCACTTGTTAAGGGACCAAAAGTAATGGGACAGAATAATAATCATAAATCAAACTTTCACTTTTTAATACTTGGTTGCAAATGCTTTGCAGTCAATTACAGCCTGAAGTCTGGAACGCCTAGACATCACCAGACGCTGGGTTTCATCGCTGGTGATGCTCTGCCAGGCCTCTACTACAACTGTCTTTAGTTCCTGCTTGTTCTTGGGGAATTTTCCCTTCAGTTTTGTCTTCAGCAAGTGAAATGCATGCTCAATCGGATTCAGGTCAGGTGATTGACTTGGCCATTGCATAACATTCCTCTTCTTTCCCTTAAAAAACTCTTTGGCTGCTTTTGCAGTATGCTTTGGGTCATTGTCCATCTGCACTGTGAAGGGGCGTCCAATGAGTTGTGAAGCATTTGGCTGAATATGAGCAGATAATATTGCCCGACACACTTCAGAATTCATCCTGCTGCTTTTGTCAGCAGTCACATCATCAATAAATACAAGAGAACCAGTTCCATTGGCAGCCATACATGCCCACGCCATGACACTACCACCACCATGCTTCACTGATGAGGTGGTATGCTTAGGATCATGAGCAGTTCCTTTCCTTCTCCATACTCTTCTCTTCCCATCACTCTGGTACAAGTTGATCTTGGTCTCATCTGTCCATAGGATGTTGTTCCAGAACTGTGAAGGCTTTTTTAGATGTTGTTTGGCAAACTCTAATCTGGCCTTCCTGTTTTTGAGGCTCACCAATGGTTTACATCTTGTGGTGAACCCTCTGTATTCACTCTGGTGAAGTCTTCTCTTTTATTGTTGACTTTGACACACATACACCTACCTCCTGGAGAGTGTTCTTGATCTGGCCAACTGTTGTGAAGGGTGTTTTCTTCACCAGGGAAAGAATTCTTTGGTCATCCACCACAGTTGTTTTCCGTGGTCTTCTGGGTCTTTTGGTGTTGCTGAGCTCACCGGTGCGTTCCTTCTTTTTAAGAATGTTTCAAACAGTTGTTTTGGCCACGCCTAATGTTTTTGCTATCTCTCTGATTGGTTTGTTTTGTTTTTTCAGCCTAATGGTGGCTTGCTTCACTGATAGTGACAGCTCTTTGGATCTCATCTTGAGAGCTGACAGCAACAGATTCCAAATGCAAATAGCACACTTGAAATGAACTCTAGACCTTTTATCTGCTCATTGTAATTGGGATAATGAGGGAATACCACACACCTGGCCATGGAACAGCTGAAAAGCCAATTGTCCCATTACTTTTGGTCCCTTAACAAGTGGGAGGCACATATGCAAACTGTTGTAATTCCTACACTGTTCACCTGATTTGGATGTAAATACCCTCAAATTAAAGCTGACAGTCTGCAGTTAAAGCACATCTTGTTTGTTTCATTTCAAATCCATTGTGGTGGTGTATAGAGCCAAAAATGTTAGAATTGTGTCGATGTCCCAATATTTATGGACCTGACTGCATACTGAATATTATGTGTGGCCCAGGGGCAGCAGATGAGACCTCCTATATCTAATACTGGCTTAGAGAGTCAATCAGTAGCTCTTTTTGAACAATGACCCTCGTCTTCAAATACCAGCGAGCAAAATGAGCGAAGGTGACCACCTACCAAAGGTCATTTTTATTTCAGAAAATGAAGACTACCATTGTAGATTGGATGGAGGACTCTTTAGAGTTTTTCAGAGACCTCCGCCAAGCTCCTTGGGAATAACCCCGCCGCAGTATTTATGTTTCAAGCAGATTGAAAGTAAAAGGTCACAAATAAAGATTTATTCTGGAGCAAACCAGGGAAATCTTTTCACCCAGTTCCAGGGAAGGGACTAAATGAAGAGAGATGAAGGTGCGCGGCGCGGGGTAAAATGGCGGAACGCATTGCCGCCGCCCGAGTCTGGCGGGATTGCCGAAATTACTTTCTATCTCCGCCAGTGTGTTTGTCATTTGCGCCTAACAAGCTTTAAAGGGGCAGCAGTAAACCTTTGAGGCGAAAGATAGACAGACAGTAATTGCATGTCTGCCGCAGCACAATGGCCTTAGACCTCAATCTGTCATCCGCTCTGGGCCCCTATGAGCAGGACGAATCAGGTGTCTGTGTTGATAAATGGTTGTGTTTCTGTCTATTCTTTTATCTTTTTTACTTATGTGTTTTACTTTCCTCACCCAGGGGGATTCCGGGGAAGAAATGCGGGACGATCATCTTATCAGCGGAGGAGCTCAGCAATTGTCGGGTCTGTATACAATGAACTGGTTTTATACAAAGGCTGAACGATTGTTTGAACGGTGTCTGCAATGGGTCTTATTATTTTAACATGTGACTTGTGACACTTAACTCAAAGGAGCGAAAGTCTTCGAGGCTCGCTGGGGCTCATTGACTCGGGGATTTTGGAGCTCAATTGAAGTCTAACACCTTTTTATATCTTTATTGTTCTACATGGTATGATTGATGATTGCTAGGAAAAGCTTTAAAGTACATTTTTCACTCACTCAGTGAAAATGTCATTTCCTACACTCACACTTCAGTGCTCTGTGCTGGCAGAGCTGAGTAACAACCACGCCGCTCTTAACCAGGGGGCGTGTCTGATCAGGTCTTTGTGAACATTGCCTAACTGTATTTAGTAAATCACACTGTTGTGGATTTGCGGCCCACGTTTGCACAGGCATGGCAGCCCATTCATACCTATAGCATCTTGAAAACGCAGCTGCTTTTGCACCATGCAATTTCCCTGTGGTTCCCACAACTGCTCTGTGTTTTTAGATGCATTAAAGAGGATCTGCACCCTGTAAACAAAAAATTAAGAGTCGCAAGCTACAAATACATTTAAAAACAAACTGTGAGGGACCGCCGAGCGGCACCACTAGCACTCCACCGGTCAGGCGTGCCCAGAGCGCGGAATCTAAGCCCCAGGGTACTTGTTCACCAGGGCCCCTGATGGTGGGGATGGACTTGTAGTACCCTGAGACCAGGTCGCCTCTACTGAGCACACCTGTCAGTGGTAGGGGTGTCCGCCAGGGGTTCCAACCAGGGAGAGCCAAATGTGAGGAGGTCGGGTGACCCTGATGGGATGGATGGATGGATGGCTGAGCAAGTGCGTAGTCAGACAGGCCGAGTCGGTAATGTAGAGGACGGTAAGGTACAAGGGAGCAGGCAGAGAATCGTCGGGTCACACGCCAGGTCAGCAACAGGAGGTCAGAACTACAGAGGGGCATCCAGGGAGAGAGGTCAGGCAAGCAAGGGTCTGGGCAGGAGAAATCAGCAAGGTCAAGAGCAATCCGGGTCAATAACTTACAGTATACAGGTTCACAGGATCAGGAATGCAGGTAAGACCAGAAGGCAACGAAATGACAGCTCAGGGACCTTTAAATATCCCGCCCTGCGCTGCCATTGGTGCCCAGCGGGCGGCCGCGGCTTCTACTGCGCATGCGCGAACTCGAACGCCGCGGCCGGCCCGGACCTAGTGCCCGTGTACTGGGAGGAGCAGTGCGCCTGCGCCGGGACCATCGAGGGACGGATCGCGGGGATCCCTGACATTGCCCCCCCCCTACGGGCAACCTCCGGATGCCCACCCGATCTCTCCACCACGGGTGATCACAAAGAAACCTCCGGACAAGCCTAGGCGCATGGACATTATGGGCTGGTTCCCACGAATTGTCCTCAGGGCCGTAGCCCTTCCACTTGATGAGAAATTGGGTCTGGCCCCCCCTTCGACGGCACTTCAAGATTGCCTCCACCTCAAATTCCTCTTCCTCTTCAACCGTTACGGCCTCCGGGGGCCTGGATTCCCGTTCCGGGAAGGCATCAGGGACTACCGGTTTCAACAGGGACACGTGGAAGACAGGGTGGATCTTGAGTGTGTCAGGGAGAACAAGTTCATAGGCCACCTCATTGACCATCCGTTTGATGCAAAAAGGGCCTATGAATTTAGGTCCCAACTTCTTCGACGGGCAAAGCATCCTCAAGTTTGACGTAGCCAGCCAAACCTTCTCTCCGGGCTGCAACACCAGGTTCCCTCTTCGCTTCCTATTGAAAGCCTTCTTATAGTCTTCTTGGGCTTGACGGATGGCTTCCTGTAATTTCTTATTGTTGGAGGTGAAGAAGGTCAGTGCATCCTGCGTCGCTGGAATCGGGCATTCCGGGACCAAGTCCGGGAGGAAGACCGGATGAAACCCATAGTTGGCGAAGAACGGGGACTGCCCAGTTGCTGAATGGCAAGCGTTGTTGTACGCGAATTCTGCCAAAGGGAGGAGTGGCGCCCAGTCGTCCTGAGAGAATGATGTGTAGCATCGCAGGTATTGCTCCAGGGTCTGATTGGTCCTCTCGGTCTGGCCATTGGTCTGAGGGTGAAATGCCGAGGAAAGAGACAGCTTGATATCCAGGGCTTTGCACAGCGCCCTCCAAAACCGCGAGGTAAACTGCACCCCTCGGTCCGAGACGATGTCTTCGGGAACCCCATGCAGTCTAACGATCTCTCGAATAAAGACTTGTGCCGTCTCGGCTGCAGATGGAGTCTTCCGTAAAGGGATGAAATGGGCCATCTTGGATAAGCGGTCCACAACCACGAGGATTGCTGTGTGATCCAGCGAAGGAGGGAGCTCGACTATGAAGTCCATGGAGATTCTCTGCCAGGGCCGTTCAGGGATGGGCAATGGACGTAGCAGGCCCCATGCCTTGTTCCTTGAAGGCTTGTTCCGCTGGCAGATGGCACAGGAGCCCACGTAGATCTTACAATCCTTGGCCATGTCCGGCCACCAGAAGGAACGCCGGAGAAGTTCCAGGGTCTTGACCGGTCCAAAATGTCCTGCCAGTGGGTGGTCATGGCAATGTCCCAAGACTAAGGTTCGGGCATCCTCTGGCACCACAATCCGGTCCTCCCTCCATAGGAGTCCCTCCTTGTTCTGGAGGGGGGCCCCATCGGAGGTAGACATTGCTGTGGACGCCCTCAGGATCTCGGAGCGAAGGTTTGTCTGAAGGGCCAAGAAATTCCCTGCCGGAAGAATAGTGTCGGGCACTGGGATCTCCTTGGTGTCCTCATACATGCGCGATAATGCGTCAGGCTTCGTGTTTTTCGAGCCGGGCCTGTATGTGATGTGGAACTGGAACCTCGAGAAAAACAATGCCCATCTTGCTTGTCGTGGGCGTAGACGTTTGGCCGTCCTCAGATATTCCAGGTTCTTGTGGTCCGTGAATATCAGGATGGGATGGGAGGCACCTTCCAGCAGGTACCTCCATTCCTCTAAAGCGGTTTTGATAGCCAGTAGCTCGCGATCCCCAATGTCGTAGTTCCTATCCGCCGGGGTAAGTTTCCGTGAAAAGAATGCTACTGGGTGAAGTAATTCCTTGGCGCCCTTCCGCTGGGAAAGGATGGAGCCAACCGCGTTTTCAGATGCATCTACTTCTAAGATGTAGGGCAGGGAGGCGTCGGGATGACCCAGAATGGGTGCCGAGGTAAATAACCTTTTTAGTGCCTCAAAGGCTTCCTGTGCCTCGGGCGTCCATCTGAATCGCGTCCCAAGCTTAGTTAGTTGAGTGATAGGGGAGACCAGACCCGAGAAGTTCTTGATGAACTTCCGGTAGAAATTTGCGAACCCAATAAAACGTTGGACACTTTTCCTGTCCGTGGGTTCAGGCCAATCTAGGATCGCTGAGACCTTCTGAGGGTCCATTGCGACCCCCGTGGTGGAGATAATCAGACCCAGGAATGTAACGCTAGCCTGTTCAAAGCAGCATTTCTCTGCTTTAGCGTACAACCCGTGCTGCCGCAACCGCCCCAACACCTTTGTTACATGTACCCTGTGCTCCCCCAGGGAGGATGAGAAAATCAAAATGTCGTCTAAGTAGACGATGACAAAGATGTCCAGGAAGTCCCTAAAGATATCGTTTACAAAGTGCTGGAAGGTGGCTGGCGCATTGCATAACCCGAAAGGCATGACCAGGTATTCAAAATGGCCGAATCGGGTGCGGAAGGCCGTCTTCCACTCATCCCCCTCCCTGATGCGAACCAAATTGTAGGCTCCCCTTAAGTCCAACTTGGTAAATACTACCGCAGCCTTTAAGCTCTGGAACAATTCAGGTACCAGAGGTAATGGGTAACGATTTTTAATGGTGACCCTATTCAGCTCCCGATAGTCAATGCATGGCCTCAAAGTCTTGTCCTTCTTTTCTACAAAGAAGATCCCTGCACCTGCTGGGGAAGTGGAGGGACGGATGAATCCCTTACGGAGGCTATCCTCAATATAGTCCTTCAGGGCCCCTAATTCCAGCTCAGAAAGGGGAAAAATTCGTCCGAACGGGATTTCAGAACCGGGCAACAGATCAATTGGACAGTCATATGGGCGGTGGGGGGGTAGAGCATCTGCTCCCCGTTCACTGAACACGTCAAGGAACTTGTGATAGGCTGCAGGAACCACTTGTTTCAGGCTGTCATCCCCCTCAGAGCACAAAAGAACCTGGGGGACCCCCGGGCCCGAAGTTCGACACAGTTCCCGACAATATGGGGAAGGGAACGAGACAACCCCAGTTTCCCAGTCAATTTGGGGGTTATGGGCCCGCAACCAAGGGAGCCCCAGAATGACTGGGAAAAGGGGTGATGCAATAGCATCCAGGCGGAGGAGTTCCCGGTGCTGACCGGCAATGGAAGTCATAATGGAAGGGGTCTCCTGGTTGACTACTCCTGACTTTATCCGGGAACCATCAGCTAAAAAGATATGAAACCCCTTCTCCTTTGGGCGGAGGGGAATACCCTGCTGGTGAGCAAAATTGATATCCACAAAACAGCTGCATGCCCCCGAATCAACTATGGCCGACACCTCCACGGTCCTTTCGGAAAGCTGAAAGGAGAGGGGAACAACTAAGTACTGGGACGGGGTCATATCGCCAACAGATAAAGAAGATGAAGTGAACTTACTCAGTTTCTGCGGGCAGGAACGCACCATGTGACCAGCTTCGCCGCAGTACAGGCACAGATTCTGGGAGCGTCTGCGCTGGCGTTCCTCAGGCGATAGTTTAGGCCGAGCCAGGCCTAGCTGCATGGGTTCGGGGGCATCTTCAGCCGGCAGGTTCTGGATGCTTGGCCTAGTATGTTGACCGGATCCCTGAAATGACCCCCAGGGATTTCCGCGACCCTGACCAGACCTCTCCAATCTGCGCTCCCGTAGCCTACGGTCAATTTTAATAGTGAGTGCAATCAAGTCCTCTAATATCTCGGGCACCTCTACCCGGGCGAGCTCGTCTTTCAGAGCCTCAGATAGGCCCATACGAAACTGGTGTAAAAGGGCGAACTCGTTCCAACGAGTGTCACCCATCCAGCGCCTAAAGTCAGAGGCGTATTCCTCAGCCGTCCGCCGACCTTGTCGGAGTGTGTATAACGTGGCCTCGGCCGAGGCCGCCCGTTGTGGGTCATCATATAAGATGGCCATAGCGTTAAAGAAGCTGTCGACCGAAATCAGGTGAGGGTCATTGTTTCCCCTTAGTCGGTGGGCCCAGTCTTGGGGTTCACCCTGCAGCAGGGAGACAACAAACCCCACTTTCACTGACTCTGTCAAAAAGGTCCGTGGCTGTAGTTCAAAAAAGAGAAGACAAGAGTCACGAAATGACCGAAAACGTGTGCGATCCCCATGGAAGCGCTCGGGTAAGGGTACTCGGGGTTCCGCCATAGGGAGTGATGTGGGAGGCCCAGGAGCCGGCTCGTGGGCTGCTGCGACTGGAGGTGCAGGAGCCGGGGCCTGTGAAACAGGAACAGATATGGTGCAGGCCTGAAACCGATTCTCGATCTGCAGACATCTGTCCTGTAATGTGTTTACAGCTTGCGTCAGGGTAGACAGGTGCCTGCACACCTCGTCCAACGGGGTGAGTCCTCCTCGAGGCTCAGTCATGGCCTTCTGGTACTGTGAGGGACCGCCGAGCGGCACCACTAGCACTCCACCGGTCAGGCGTGCCCAGAGCGCGGAATCTAAGCCCCAGGGTACTTGTTCACCAGGGCCCCTGATGGTGGGGATGGACTTGTAGTACCCTGAGACCAGGTCGCCTCTACTGAGCACACCTGTCAGTGGTAGGGGTGTCCGCCAGGGGTTCCAACCAGGGAGAGCCAAATGTGAGGAGGTCGGGTGACCCTGATGGGATGGATGGATGGATGGATGGCTGAGCAAGTGCGTAGTCAGACAGGCCGAGTCGGTAATGTAGAGGACGGTAAGGTACAAGGGAGCAGGCAGAGAATCGTCGGGTCACACGCCAGGTCAGCAACAGGAGGTCAGAACTACAGAGGGGCATCCAGGGAGAGAGGTCAGGCAAGCAAGGGTCTGGGCAGGAGAAATCAGCAAGGTCAAGAGCAATCCGGGTCAATAACTTACAGTATACAGGTTCACAGGATCAGGAATGCAGGTAAGACCAGAAGGCAACGAAATGACAGCTCAGGGACCTTTAAATATCCCGCCCTGCGCTGCCATTGGTGCCCAGCGGGCGGCCGCGGCTTCTACTGCGCATGCGCGAACTCGAACGCCGCGGCCGGCCCGGACCTAGTGCCCGTGTACTGGGAGGAGCAGTGCGCCTGCGCCGGGACCATCGAGGGACGGATCGCGGGGATCCCTGACACAAACATGCTTGTCCCAGGATCCAGCAATGTCCTCACCTAACCCGGCTGTTTGGGTCCAGGCTCCGGCATCTTAAAGCGGAGTTCCACTCAACCTATCAAAAAATAAAAGTCAGCAGCTACAAAAACTGTAGCTGCTGACTTTTAAAAAACAGCCACTTACCTGTCCCTCGGTCCCGTGGTGTGTCCCATGCAGCTCGTTTCAATGGCCGTCCTGTATTCCAGGAGACAGACATCTTCAGTGTGGGCACCTGGCTGTGCAGCTTGCGGCTTCACAGCCGGGTACCCACTGCGCATGCACGAGTTACGCTGCGATTCATAAATGGTGTTGTAGTCTTCTGGGACCTGTCATGTGTCCCAAAAGACTACCTTTTGGATGGAGCTCCGCTTTAACTGTTACTCTTTGTGGCTATACTGCTTATATACTGCTTGAGCGGTGTTCATCCTCATCTACATTGTCAAGTTTTTGGCGTTACTTGGGGACGGCATGTCAGGCAAGCACAAGGCAAATCAAGGGGATGCCTGAAGATAAGCATCTGTGTAGACAAAATATTGCCAGGGCCTCCAAGTATCTCCCCACGGACATACAGAGAGGCGATGAGGTCCTCCATATCTCGCAGCTCAATGACCTTAGAGAACCAAAGGGACATCGTGGGTAGACCTTCAACACAGAGGGACACAAGCCTTGGCTGCATTCAACAGTTGAATCGTCAAGGAAACCTTATATTTTTTGATAGGGCAATCAGCAAGGTGCAGCAAGCATGCCGCAGGGTCGCGGGCCACGTCAACACTCGTCAGACCTCTGATGGTATCGGCTACGATCTGCCAAAAAGGTTGGATCTTAGAGCAAGTCCAGAAGATGTGAAACATCGTACCACGCTCAAGCCCAAAACGCTAGCATAGATCCGAAACCTGCGGGAAAATACAGTGAAGGGCCGTAGGGACCCTATACCATCAGGTTAAAATCTTATAACTGGTTTCTTGAACCCTGGATGCAATGGAAAACTTCTGTGCAAAATATAGAATCTTAATTTTCTGCGTTTCCGTAAGGCTAAGACCTAAATCAGCTTCCCAGTGAGTGAGAAAAGAAGGTTGAAAGTCATCTTGTGGATTGATCAAGGCAAAGAATAGAAAGACAATGCCTAATGGGCTCCCTTTTGTGACAGATATTTTCCAAGAGTGTAAGACGACGGCTGATCCTCTGAGAACGAGAACATTTTCGGAGGAAGGGAACGAGAACATTTTCGGAGGAAGGTACGAAGTTGCAGGCTGTGCCAGAAGGCCAACGGAGGATCCGCAGCCGTCGAGAAAGTGGAAGGAGCAAGATTACCATTCGCATCCAGGAAATCTAAAAAGTGCGAATGCCCCAAGGAATCCAGTCGGGGGAACTGTGGGTCCTCCAAACCCAGAGAAAACTCAGGGTTTCCCAGAATGGGGAGCATAGGAGAGGGCAGCGGGGAGAGGGAGGAGTTATGAAAAGTCTTGCAGGACACCAGCAAAGTACCGCCCAGAGTAGGGTGATCCAACAAGGTTCTAGGCAGTTTCGACCAAATGCAGGGCCAGCTTCTGGCAATGCCCCCCGAATCCTCCAACTCCATAGCCACCCAGAGCTTCGTCCCCGCATGACAGTGCCAGTCCACCAGTCTCGTCAGGTGAGCTGCTCTGTAATAAGCGTGGACATCCAGAAGACCCACACCGCCAAGGCGCTTAGGTAAATGTAAGAGTCGAAATTGCAGACAAGGTTTCTGATGAGACCAAACAAAGTCTCGGAAGAGAGCATGAATTTACTTAAGAATGAGGAGGCAAACGAATGAGGAGCGCCTGGAGTACGTAGAAGATCTAGGGGAGCAACGTCATCTTGAGGGCACTACACCGCCGTAACCATGTAAGAGCAAGAGAATACCAGCGCAATAAATCTGTTTTCGTATGCTATAGAAGCGGTTCAAAGTTGGCCGAGTAAAGAGCAGCAGGGTCAGGAGTAATATGGACCCCAAGATAACAGACTCAGATGCCCAGCGAAAGGGGAACATAGGATGAAGCTGGCTCACCACAGCATCCAGAGTCGTAATATTGAGGACAGCAGATTTGGAAAAGTTAATCTGAAAGGACAGAGAACCGAAGACACGGAAAGCAACTGCCAGGGCCGGCAAGGAGGTAAGCGGGTCAGATAAAAAAATATCAAATCGTCCGCAAAGGCAGCCACTTTATGAGCCCCAGAGGGCTTCAATAAGCCAGGAATATTTGGATCTCTCCAAATCGTGCAGAGAAAAGGTTCCAAGGAAAGCACGAAAATCAATGGATAAGGGGGCAGCCCTGCCGAGTGCCATTTATTATGTCAAAAAAGTCCGACCTAGTCTCATTGACCTTAACGGCCGCAGAAGGGCAAGAGTAGAGAGACGAAATCCAAGACATCATAGCTGGTCCCAGGCCAATATCACCCAAAGTGGACATAATGAACTGCCAACTGACCCTGTCGAAGGCCTTCTCCGCATCAGTGGAAAGCAGAAGAAGGGGCGGAGGTTCTGGTCGAATGGATCAAGTTAAGGACTCTCGTAGTGTTGTCTCTCATTTCCCGTAGATTGACGAACCCAGCCTGATCCCGGTGACTTAGAGACGATATTTGTGGTAACAACCTGTTTGCCAAAATCCTGGCAAATAATTTCAGATCTGAGTTCAGCAGAGCAATCGGCCTGTAATTCCCACACCTGGAAGGGTCTTTGCCCTCTTTAGGTATCAGAGAGATGTACGCCCTGAGGGTATCACAAGGCAAAGGTTGTCCCTGGATTGAGAGCAGAGATGAAATGGGGAGAGAGGACATCAAGAAAGGTCCGGTAATAGGTCGGAGCAAATCCATCAGGCCCAGGGGCCTTCTTGGGTTTTGACTGAGCCAAAGTCACTCCAAGTTCCTCTGAAGTGATAGGGGCCTCCAACTCTGCACAAATCTCTGGGGTAAGAGGGGAAGGTGCCCCCGTGGGGGGGGGGGAGACTCTCGCTGAAGAGTGGTCTAAATTGTAGAGATCACGATAATATCTATGAAATTCGGCAGCAATATCGGCTGACTTAGTCAATTTCTGATCCAAAGAATTTTGGACAAGTGGAATGTAGGTTCCGGTTTGGGGGCCCCAAAGAGCCCTTGCCAGCAAAGTGCCCGGTTTATTTGAGAATTCATACATAAAGCGACGGGCCCAGGCCTATTTTTGTTTGGTCTTGAGATAGAGAAGGGATCGCAAGTCCTCGCGAACTCTGGAGAGTTCTAAATAGGTGGCCCGCGCCAAAGCTTTTTTATTTTTATAATAAAATATTGTTTTTATTTTTTTTTTTATCCCTCATCTCATCCCAGTGCTTCTGACCTCTTGTAGCCTTTTTTAAACACTTCCTGTCTACATGCACGTCAAAAAAAAAAATATCATCTCCGTTAAGACAAACAGCCCCGAGTTGTGTCCTATGCAGATGTACGCTGAATAAAGAGGGATTCATTTTCTTCCACTCATGGGGCTCGAATCTCCTATATGAAATTCATTACACATAACGGATTCTGTGTCATATTATTTATTCCGGTATATTAGCAATTTTGATTAATGGTGTATTTAATTGCATTTATATTTATAATTTGCATGTGTGTCTGGGGAAAGGAGGGGGGAGGGGGGAAGATATGAAATTAAGTCTTCCTCTCGATTATTGCAGCTCACGATCCTGTATTGTGGAGATTGACAATGCCGGGAAATTATACGTTTTGTAATGGTGGAATCGTTTTAAAATTGCCATGGGGAGGGCATGGTTTTTACCTATAGTAATAGGGAGCTGGAAACCAATGACACCTTCTACATGGAGATCTACTTTAACCGCTTCCCGTCTGCCCTATAGCGGAAGTACTGCTACAGGGCAGCATAGGTGCGCAACATCACGTATAAATACATGATTTTGCAGTTCCAGGTAGGGGGCGCATGCGCGCCCT
This sequence comes from Staurois parvus, assembly GCF_062004578.1. Lineage (NCBI taxonomy): Eukaryota > Metazoa > Chordata > Amphibia > Anura > Ranidae > Staurois > Staurois parvus. Next base: position 554,227 of record NW_028318553.1, on the reverse strand, counting down.
ACCCGTGCCGCCATTCGTGGCCTTGGCTGTCAATCACCGGGTCCTGGCCGGTGATTACTCGCCAGGGCCCGGTGATTGCCGAGCATCTCCAACGGGGGGGGGAGAACTGTTTGTAAACAATACAATTCTCTTCCCTGTCAGCTCCTGCCCACTTCTTTGCATGGCTGTGTGTAGCAGAGCCGTACAAACCAGTGTGCTTACAGTGAAGAACTAACACAGCACACTATGTAAAACGGCACACAGTTAACCCTTTGATCGCCCCACATGTTAACCCTTTCCTGCCCAGTGCCATTTGTACAGTGTCAGCGCTTTTTATGAGCACTGATCACTGTATTGGTGTCACTGGGGATGTCAGTGACACCAAGTCAGTTCCCCCCAGTGTCAGAATGCCTGCTGCAGCCCTGCTATAAGTCGCTGTTTTTTTTCTCAAAATCGTCGGCCTTTTTTTTTATAGCGCAGAAAATTAAAAACACACAGATGATCAAATACCACCAAAAGAAAGCTCTATGTGTAGGAAAAAAGGATGTAGATTTCAGAGTTGCATGACCGCGCAATTGTCAGTTAAAGTAATGCAGCACCGTATCGCAACAAATGGCCTGGTCAGGAAGGGGGGGGGGGGGTAAATCCTCTGGAGGGCAAGTGGTTAAAGCAGAAGTTTAATTTGCTGATTTTTTTGCCTTCTCTGGTTCATCCTCCTCCTCTCACCACCATGCTGGTAAATTTCTGAATACAACTTTTCTGTTTTCATTACGCACCTTATTTTAGACCCTGCAACATCATCCCTGGGTCTTTGTGTTTGTCTATGCAATACAGGCAGATCATGGCTGGTGGGAGGGGCCAGTAGGGTGCCGTACATAGGAGCTTATTTACTAAAACTGCAGAGTGCAAAATCTGGTGCACCTCTGCATAGAAACCAATCAGCTTCCAGGTTTTATTATCAAGGCTTAATTGAACAAGCTGAAGCTAGAAGCTGATTGGCTCCCATGCACAGCTACACCAGATCCTGAGTGCTCCAGCGTTGGAAATCTCCCTCATTTTTCCTGAAACATCACAGCGCCCTTTCTCAGTACTCCTATCCACCCTGATACCGCCAGGAGCAGGGGTGGACTGACCATTTGGAAACTCGGGCACTGCCTGAGGGCCCGGGGTCAGTAGGGGGCCCCATGAGATCTCCCTGGTACCTTTTTCATAGGCTTTTTTGAGTTTGGGCAAGGACACAGGGGCCCCATGATCCCCTATTGCCCGGGGGCCCCGTGAGTTGTCAGTCCGCCCCTGGCCAGGAGTGCGGGTAAATCTGACAAGCCGACTGTCAGGTGGATGGTTCCACAAAGGGCTCTTTCACGCGGATGTTCCAATCGGGTCCACCTTCTCGTTTTTCGGGTGGGCCCAATCGGAACCTCCGTTCTCCTCTATGGAGCGGCGGGTGCAAACGGACATGTGTCTGTTTGTATTTCTGTCTGTGACCCTGACAGGAAGATTCCCCCCTCCCCCCATTTGCGCTGTGTACCATTATCACAGAAAGATTCCACATTTTGGGTTGTCACCAGAACAGGAATAAAGGGGAAATCTTCCAATATGGGTGCTAGTTCCAGGACTCCCTCACTTTGGAGACACTTCCTCTCACTTCCTGTTTTGGCTATGAGAGAGGAAGTGAAAGGAAATGTCCCCAACGGGGACACAAATGGCAAGAAAAAACCTCACAGGGGTTATAACCCTCCCTTATTGGACCTGAAATAAAAAAAAAAAAATTTGACTTTTTTTAGTTGTACTTTAATGATGATCTTCATTGAAACAATTGAGCCATCTTTCAAAAATGAACTAAAGTTTCTGTTAAAAAAAAAAAAAAAGGAGCCGAAGCACGTACCGGATTTATCATCCGCATCTGTTTCTGATCAGATCTGTCATTATATCAGCCGGAATGCAGAACACAAAATGGAATTTAATGAAAGTAAATGAATCTGTCTGATTCACTGCACTTTACTTCAACTCTCAATTATGAATCATTGTCTGTTTAGCCATTAATTGAGGTGAGCCGAGGAGGAGGAGAGGAGGGGGGGGACACAAAATGCGGTCTGTGGAATATCGCCGTCGTGCAGATGAGTGCGCTCACAGAGCACATCTATGTATGGTTATACTTGCCCTCCAGAGGATTTCCCCCCTTCCTGACCAGGCCATTTTGTGCATTACGGCACTTCGCTACTTTGACTGACAATTGCGCGGTCATGCAACGCTGCACTCAAATGAAATTTACGTCCTTTTTTTACGTCCCACAAATAGAGCTTTCTTTCAGTGGTATTTGATCACCTCTTCGGTTTTCATTTTTGTGCTATAAACAAAAAAAAACCCGTCAATTTTGAAAAAAAAAACACATTTTTTACTTTTTGCTATAAAACATACCCAGAAAAAAAAATTTCAAAATCAAATTTCATCATCAATTTAGACCAAAATATATTCTGCTCCATGTCTTTGCCATAAAAAATTCCCAATACGTATAAATTAATTGGTTTACGTGAAAGTTATAGAGTTTACAAATGGCGGTATAGATACTGGGATTTTTATTTTTATTTTTTTTCATACTGGTAGTGCCGGTGATCAGCGACTTATAGCAGGACTGCGACGGGCATTCTGACACTGAGGGGAAAACTGACTAACTGCTACTGACATCCCCAGTGACACCAATACATTGATCAGTGCTAATAAAAAGCACTGACACTGTACTAATGACACTGGGCAGGAAGGGGTTAACATCTGGGGCAATCAAAGGGTTAACTGTGTGCTGTGTGTGTTTTACTAGGGAGACATGCTGCTGTACAGAGAAATACAAAGTAGCATGTCCTTGTTGGTAGGAGAGAGACCTGTGTTGTTTCACATACAGTAGGTCTCTCCCCTGCCAGTTTTACATGGCGATCGCTGGGGGGGCAGTAGGGAATCTCCAGCTGGGACCCGGTGATTGACATCCGTAGCCGCTAATGGCGGGCCGGGCACCCCATATGGAAGAAAAATATATTTGAAATGAATATAAAAAATAAATATATATATATATATATACACACACACACACACACATACACTGTATGTTGAAATGCGTTTTTATTACAAAAAATATGAAGAATATTTTAAAAAATAAGTTTCAAATATACTGTATGTCTTTAAAAATACAAATCTACATTTTTGGAATGCATTTACAAATATATGAAATCTGAAGAATATATTTAAAAATATATATATTTGTAAATATATTTTGTAATATATTTTGTAATATATAAAAAATGCATTTCAACATGCAGTGTATATATATATATATATATGCAGTGTAGTGTATATGTATATATATATATATATATATATATATATATATATATATATATATATATATATTTATTATTATTAATTTTATATATATATATATATATATATATATATATATAAGTAATTTTAACATATATTTTTAAATGCATTCCAAAAATGTAGATTTGTATTTTTAAAGACACACAGTATATTTGAAATATATGTTAAAATGACTTTTTTTTATGTTAAAAAAATCTGAAGAATATATTAAACAATATATAATAATAATTATATAATAATAATATTTATTAATAATAATAATATTTGAAAAAAAATGCAGAGCACTGGTTACAGCTTGTAGGAGGAGTTTCTGCTCTAGGAGGATGCAGAACCCCTGTCCTCTGTCTGGACAGTGCTGATTGGTCCTTTGCTGATCTGTATGCACTCTCCCAAATCTGTAAGCACTCTCCCAAAAAATAACCTCTCTAGCAATACACACCAAACTGAGCATGTGTAGAGTGACTCCATATGATATGTGTTATCAGGAGATAAGGAGGGGGAGGGGGCACTGGAAGAAGGGGAGGATCAGAGAAGAAAAGGTCAAACAGTCTTTTTACACTTTTTACACAATGCATAGGATTAACCCCTTAGGTTCCACAGCGAGTATAACAAGCATGCTTTACTGCATATACAGACTGATTTTACTGCTGTGGATTTTCCTTCCTCTGTACCAGCAAGGTGGGATACTGAATGTGGCCCTGCTGGTACAGCTGGGTGCTTGAAGCTCAGATTTCCAGACTTGATGAGCTGAACATACAAGATGCTGCTGGAAAGAGTCATTTCCAGCAATTATCCTCAGCCAGGCTAACACTTCATCAGCCTCGGTGTCACATCTGATACATTTTAATTACACAAGTACAGGAGGTACAAGATGAGCCGTCACCACAAGGAGCTCTCCGGGGGCAAAAAAGGAAGAGATCCCTGCTTAACCATATGTGTGGCTCAGTGAGCGTTTCCAGGTGACATCTATATGATACAGACATTGGAGGGGAGGAAGCTGAATGGAGAACTTTCTTAAAGTGACACCAAACCAGGTCCTTATTTTCCACAAGAACCAACACACATCTGTAGGCAGGTGCAGTTAGCCAGTCTGCCACTAGGTGGCATTGTTTCATCAGGTGCTAGGCCCCTTTAAGGTACAGCCCTCCTGCACTGATGTCATGAGTTAGGCCAGACTCACACCTATGCAGTTTGTTTGACCCGTTTCTGCAGTGCGTTTTGCGTTGAGTTTTGTGTTTGTTGCACGTGTTTTTGACGCGTTTTGCATTTGGTTTTTTTTTCTTGTTGCCAGGCAGATTTAAATGCAAAAAACAGCAAAACTGCACTACATGCTTTTCTGCAGCGTTTCCATTGCAGTCTATAGAACCAAACACGCAAGTTTTTGCGTTCCAAAAAACACAGTGGGTGTCACCGCAGAGATGTGAACCTGTCCCATAGGAAATCATGTTATATGGACTGTATTGCGTTTCTGCAAAACGCTGCGGAATACACATACAGTTGTGTTCAAAATAATAGCAGTCAGACATCACTAACCGGATCAATCACTGTTTTTGGTAGAAATGATATTTCTACATGGCAATTAATTTACTAGCAGGTGTAGTAGAGTAATAAAAATCCAACAGACCCAACAGTCATGACATGCATGCTGCTGATTCTGTGTAATTGAATCACTAATTGAAAGGGGCATGTTCAAAATAATAGCAGTGTGGAGTTCTATTAGTGAGGTCATTCATTCTTTGAAAAACAGGTGCAATTATTGCCCTTATTTAACCACTTGCCTACCGGGCACTTATACCCCCTTATTTACCAGGCCAATTTTCAGCTTTCAGCGCTGCCGCACTTTGATTGACAATTGCGCGGTCATGCAACATTGTACCCATATGAAATTTTGATCATTTTTTTTCTCACAAATAGAGCTTTCTTTTGGTGGTATTTAATTGCCACTGGGCGCTTTACTTCTTGCGCTATAAATAAAAAAAGTGCAAAAAATTTGAAAAAAAAAAAAGTTTCTTTGTTTCTATTATAAAATTTTTCAAACAGGTATTTTTTCTCCTTCACTGATGTGCGTTGATGAGGCGGCACTGATGGGCACTGATAGGCGGCACTAAAGGGCACTGATAGGCAGTACTAATGAGGTGGCACGGATAGGCGGCACTGATAGACAGCACTAATGAGGTGTCACGGATAGGCGGCACTAATATGCAGCACTGATAGGCGGCACTGATAGGCGACACTGATGATGGGTACTGATAGACGGCACTGACTGGCATCACTGCTGGGCACTGACTGGCGGCACTGACTGGCACAACCCCTGGGCACTGACTGGTGGCACTGACTGGCAGCACTACTGGGCTGCACTGGTGGGTGGCACTGGTGGGTGGGCACAGGTGGGTGGCACTCGTGGGCACAGGTGGGTGGCACTGCTGGGCACAGGTAGGTGGCACTGCTGGGCACAGGTAGGTGGCACTGCAGAGTGGCACAGGTGGGTGCACTGCTGGGCACAGGTGGGTGATCTGCTGGGCACAGGTGGGCGGAGCTAGTGGGTGCACTGCTGGGCACAGGTGGGCGGAACTTGCGGGTGGCACTGCTGGGCACTGATCATCAGTGCCCTGATGATCGGTGCCCATCCCCGCTCTGACAACTGCCGGTTCTCGGCAGTACTTTCCTCACGATCTGACAGCATGAGGAAAGTGCAGCCGAGAACCGGCACTTGCATTTCCCTGTGATCAGCGTGTCATTGGACACCGCTGATCACGTGGTAAAAGGCCGCTGTGATTGGCCTTTTACCACATCATGTGATCAGCTGTGTCCGTAGGACACAGCGATCACGGAGATCGCCGGGTGCGCGCCCCCTGGGGAGCGCAGGAGAGCGCGTTCTGGGAGGACGTCATATGACATCCACTCAGAACTGGCCGGCCGCAGTGCAGCCGTCATTCGGCTATCTGCGGTCGGCAACTAGTTAAGGAAGGAAGGCAGCAAATGTTATACATGCTGGTTACAGTGCATTTCTCTCTGAAATTCTGAGGAAAATGGGTCGTTCCAGACATTGTTCAGAAGAACAGCGGACCTTGATTAAAAAGTTGATTGGAGAGGGGAAAACATATAAAGAAGTGCAGAAAATGATAGGCTGCGCAGCTAAAATGATCGCTAATGCTTTAAAATGGCAACCAAAACCTGAAAGACGTGGAAGAAAGTGAAAAACTACCATTCAAATGGATAGAAGAATAGCCAAAATGGCAAGGACTCAGCCAACAATCAGCTCCAGGAAGATGAAAGAAGGTGTGACGTTCCCTGTGAGGACTGTTACAATTAGAAGACGCCTATGTGAAGCCAAGCTATCTGCAAGAAGCCCCCGCAAAGTCCCACTGTTGAAAAAAAGACGTGCTAAAGAGGTTACAATTTGCCAAAGAGCACATTGACTGGCCTAAAGAGAAATGGCGCAACATTTTGTGGACTGATGAAAGTAAGATTGTTCTTTTTGGGTCTAGTGGGCGGAGACAGTTTGTCAGACGACCCCCAAACACTGAATCCAAGCCACAGTACACTGTGAAGACAGTGAAGCATGGTGGTGCAAGCATCATGATATGGGGATGTTTCTCATACTACGGTGTTGGGCCTATTTATCACATACCAGGGATCATGGATCAGTTTGAATACATCAGAATACTTGAAGAGGTCATGCTGCCTTATGCTGAAGAGGAAATGCCCTTGAAATGGGTGTTCCAACAAGACAACGACCCCGAACACACCAGTAAACGTGCAACATCTTGGTTCCAGACCAACAAGATGGACGTTATGGAGTGGCCAGCCCAATCCCCGGATCCTAATCCAATAGAAAACTTGTGGGGTGACATCAAAAATGCAGTTTCTGAGGCAAAACCAAGAAATAGAGAAGAACTGTGGAATGTCGTCCAATCATCCTGGGCTGGAATACCTGATCACAGGGGCCAGAAGTTGGGTGACTCCATGCAACACAGATGTACAGCAGTTCTCAGAAACAGTGCGACTACAACCAAATATTCATTAAGTAATTCAAAGGAAAGCAAAATCTTCAAACATTTTTCAGTTTATATAGTGGATGTTTGAGTTTGTAAAGAAGAATACAAACACTGCGATTTTTTTGAACCGTCTAACATTCACTTTTCTTCAATTTTTTTAGAGGAACAACACAAATGTGATATATTTTTCTTCCAGTTTTGATTTGGAATAGAATGTGTTGTGTTCCCAATGCATTTGTGTGGATGGAAATAAAAGCTATTAGAAGGATTTTGAGCTTTATTCACTTTTTTCAACACACTGCTATTATTTTGAACACAACTGTAGGTGTGAACCTAGAGTTAGTCAGGACCCAGTTATATGCCAGGTGGGAAGGAGCCCTAGTGCAGATGGGGCATGGAAGCCAGCCACCCCACAGCAGTACAGATGTAACCAGCATGTGGAAACCCTGGACAGGGCTGGAGGCCAGGGAGAAGTAGACCTGCACTCAGGAGCTCCAGCTGCGGACTTATGGAGGTGGGGGCTAGGGTGGGTTGCAAAAGGTCTTTCAGGCCAGGCCAATGACTTAAATTGATACTAAACACACACTTCTTAATTTACATTATCCCTTCTTTTTCTGTATGTGGATAATGGCACTATAATTATTTTATTAATAAAAAAATATCTAAGTACCTTTTTCCTAATCAAGATACAGCTGTCACATGATCCAGCTCTTCCCCAGCCTGTCTGCAGGGAAACATAAGCAGGAGGAGCTTCTAGTCCTCTGCGGCTGGTCCCATGTTAAACTTCAAGATAGGAAAAAAAACAACCTTTGTGATAAAGTTAATATTAAAATTTATGAAAAATGAATATCAATAAACTGTTTTAAATTATCATACAAATAAATATTTGAAATTAAATCTTTATTATTTTTTGGCAGTAACATGGTTTGAGCAGATTTCTGCCAGTCACAAGCTGTGTCACGCCCCTCCTGCCTGTGCAAAAAAATGCCAAAAGCTCCTAAACTCGAGTTTAGGAGCTGCTGGTGTACATGAAGCCTTACACATGTCCACCCTAAAAGGAAATTTCAGTTTTAACACCTATTTACCCTTCCCTCCCACTTTTGGAGGGTTTTTTTTTGGGGGGGGGGGAGCAGGTACCTAGTTTTCACAGGTATTCGCTCCCACTTCCACTCCAACTGCCTAGGCAAACCGAGTGGAATTTCTCTCCCCCCTACTGTCTGAAATCTTCTAGGGCACATCATGGGTCTATTCATACAGCAGAGCGCGACTTGCACATGCGTAGTGGGAATCAGGCTCTGATGCCGCAAGGAGTGACAGCTGGCTTCCCATAGTAAACATGCCAGCGCAGGGGACCCAAAGACTGACGAAGAACCAACCCAGGTGAGGACAATGCTGGATCCCTAGCCTCCTTGGCGGTATTCCCGAGTGTAGCTCGGGGTAAAATTTCAGTACCAAGAGCGGTAACCCCGAGCTACACTCGGGCTTACCATGCGGCGTTGCTCAGGGAGTCCCTGCAGCACTTACCTTGTCCTTCACTCCCGCGATGTGTCCCCTGCAGTGTCCCTGGCCATCTCCTCCGGCCGATGCCGGCATCCGGCTTCCGTGTTCCGGTCCCTGTGACGTCGGGACGTACGGGCGCCGGAACCGGCGGCAAATTTGAAATTTTTTTTAAATTATTATTATATAGTAAAACATTGCTGTTTCAATGCATTTTACATACATTTTGTCCTGAGTGCTTTGTCCTGCGCCCTGCCTGCATTTTGACTGTTCTTTCTGACTGGAAACTTAGAAAAGTCCATGGCGTCCAAAAAGCGTCCCTTTATGTCAAAAGCGGTTGTAGACCGGCTAGAGAACAGCGATAGTAAATCAGAACCACTTGCAGAATTGAGTGATAATGATTCGTGGGGGAAATTCGTCATCAGACACTGAAAACGATTTTGCAACTTTGCTCAGCGATGTGCGAATTTGCCTCTGTATTTCAAATTTCAGTGTTTTTGGTTTGATTATATTATTGAATTAAATATATTATTATTATATTATTATTTTTTTATGATATTTTATTAAATTATAATTAGAGATGAGCGAATCGAAGTATCCGAAGTGGAATTCGAGTCGAATATCGGAAAAATTTCGATTCGTGCCGAATCCGAAAAATAGCCTAATTCGGACGCGCGAATCGAAATTTTTCAGAAAATGGCGGCTGACATGTGCGGCGACGGAGCGGGGATGTCTGGGAAGGCGCGCAGACAAGGCGCGCTGACCCATAATGCATTCCTCAACTACATGTGATCGCATCAGCCTATCAGCAGCCAGCCAGCCAGCACTGGAATTTGGAATTCTTCATTTGCCTGCAGTTATTGAACAGAGGCAGACCGCTCTGTACTAGGGACAGGGACAGAGTTAGGGCCACAGAAACGATAATTGGGGACAGAGAAAAGTTACTTAGGGACAGAGAACCATTACTCAGGGACACAGACTTGTTAATGAGGGCCACAGAATCGTTATTTAGGGACAAAGAAACGCTAGTTAGGGCCACAGAATTCATAATCAGGGACAGACAGAATTGTTACTCAGTGCCAGAGAATTGTTACTTAGGGCCACAGAAACTTTAATTAGGGCCACAGAATTTTTACTCAGGGACAGACAGAATTGTTACTCAGTGCCAGAGAATTGTTACTCAGGGACAGACAGAATTGTTACTGAGTGCCAGAGAATTGTTACTTAGGGCCACAGAAACTTTACTTAGGGCCACAGAATTTTTACTCAGGGACAGACAGAATTGTTACTGAGTGCCAGAGAATTGTTACTCAGGGACAGACAGAATTGTTACTGAGTGCCAGAGAATTGTTACTTAGGGCCACAGAAACTTTACTTAGGGCCACAGAATTGTTACTCGCACAGACATAGAATTGTTACTCGCACAGACACAGAATTGTTACTGAAGGCCACAGAACTGTTACTTAGGGCCACAGAATTGTTACTCGCACAGACACAGAATTGTTACTCGCACAGACACAGAACTGTTACTGAGGGCCACAGAACTGTTACTTAGGGCCACAGAATTGTTACTCGCACAGACACAGAATTGTTACTCAGGGCCACAGAACTGTTACTTAGGGACAAAGAAACGCTAGTTAGGGCCACAGAATTCATACTCAGGGACAGACAGAATTGTTACGGAGTGCCAGAGAATTGTTACTCCGGGCCACAGAAACTTTACTTAGGGCCACAGAATTTTTACTCAGGGACAGACAGAATTGTTACTGAGTGCCAGAGAATTGTTACTCAGGGACAGACAGAATTGTTACGGAGTGCCAGAGAATTGTTACTCAGGGCCACAGAAACTTTACTTAGGGCCACAGAATTTTTACTCAGGGACAGACAGAATTGTTACTGAGTGCCAGAGAATTGTTACTCAGGGACAGACAGAATTGTTACGGAGTGCCAGAGAATTGTTACTTAGGGCCACAGAAACTTTACTTAGGGCCACAGAATTGTTACTCGCACAGACACAGAATTGTTACTCGCACAGACACAGAACTGTTACTGAGGGCCACAGAAACTTTACTTAGGGACAAAGAAACGCTAGTTAGGGCCACGGAATTCATACTCAGGGACAGACAGAATTGTTACGGAGTGCCAGAGAATTGTTACTCAGGGCCACAGAAACTTTACTTAGGGCCACAGAATTTTTACTCAGGGACAGACAGAATTGTTACTGAGTGCCAGAGAATTGTTACTCAGGGACAGACAGAATTGTTACGGAGTGTCAGAGAATTGTTACTCAGGGACAGACAGAATTGTTACTGAGTGCCAGAGAATTGTTACTTAGGGCCACAGAAACTTTAATTAGGGCCACAGAATTTTTACTCAGGGACAGACAGAATTGTTACTGAGTGCCAGAGAATTGTTACTCAGGGACAGACAGAATTGTTACTGAGTGCCAGAGAATTGTTACTTAGGGCCACAGAAACTTTACTTAGGGCCACAGAATTTTTACTCAGGGACAGACAGAATTGTTACTGAGTGCCAGAGAATTGTTACTCAGGGCCCCAGAAACTTTACTTAGGGCCACAGAATTTTTACTCAGGGACAGACAGAATTGTTACTGAGTGCCAGAGAATTGTTACTCAGGGACAGACAGAATTGTTACTGAGTGCCAGAGAATTGTTACTTAGGGCCACAGAAACTTTACTTAGGGCCACAGAATTGTTACTCGCACAGACACAGAATTGTTACTCGCACAGACACAGAATTGTTACTGAAGGCCACAGAACTGTTACTTAGGGCCACAGAATTGTTACTCGCACAGACACAGAATTGTTACTCGCACAGACACAGAACTGTTACTGAGGGCCACAGAACTGTTACTTAGGGCCACAGAATTGTTACTCGCACAGACACAGAATTGTTACTCGGGGCCACAGAACTGTTACTTAGGGACAAAGAAACGCTAGTTAGGGCCACAGAATTCATACTCAGGGACAGACAGAATTGTTACGGAGTGCCAGAGAATTGTTACTCTGGGCCACAGAAACTTTACTTAGGGCCACAGAATTTTTACTCAGGGACAGACAGAATTGTTACTGAGTGCCAGAGAATTGTTACTCAGGGACAGACAGAATTGTTACGGAGTGTCAGAGAATTGTTACTCAGGGCCACAGAAACTTTACTTAGGGCCACAGAATTTTTACTCAGGGACAGACAGAATTGTTACTGAGTGCCAGAGAATTGTTACTCAGGGACAGACAGAATTGTTACGGAGTGCCAGAGAATTGTTACTTAGGGCCACAGAAACTTTACTTAGGGCCACAGAATTGTTACTCGCACAGACACAGAATTGTTACTCGCACAGACACAGAACTGTTACTGAGGGCCACAGAAACTTTACTTAGGGACAAAGAAACGCTAGTTAGGGCCACGGAATTCATACTCAGGGACAGACAGAATTGTTACGGAGTGCCAGAGAATTGTTACTCAGGGCCACAGAAACTTTACTTAGGGCCACAGAATTTTTACTCAGGGACAGACAGAATTGTTACGGAGTGCCAGAGAATTGTTACTCAGGGACAGACAGAATTGTTACTGAGTGCCAGAGAATTGTTACTTAGGGCCACAGAAACTTTAATTAGGGCCACAGAATTTTTACTCAGGGACAGACAGAATTGTTACTGAGTGCCAGAGAATTGTTACTCAGGGACAGACAGAATTGTTACCGAGTGCCAGAGAATTGTTACTCAGGGACAGACAGAATTGTTACTGAGTGCCAGAGAATTGTTACTTAGGGCCACAGAAACTTTAATTAGGGCCACAGAATTTTTACTCAGAGACAGACAGAATTGTTACTGAGTGCCAGAGAATTGTTACTCAGGGACAGACAGAATTGTTACGGAGTGCCAGAGAATTGTTACTCAGGGCCACAGAAACTTTACTTAGGGCCAGAGAATTTTTACTCAGGGACAGACAGAATTGTTACTGAGTGCCAGAGAATTGTTACTCAGGGACAGACAGAATTGTTACTGAGTGCCAGATAATTGTTACTCAGGGCCCCAGAAACTTTACTTAGGGCCACAGAATTTTTACTCAGGGACAGACAGAATTGTTACTGAGTGCCAGAGAATTGTTACTCAGGGACAGACAGAATTGTTACTGAGTGCCAGAGAATTGTTACTTAGGGCCACAGAAACTTTACTTAGGGCCACAGAATTGTTACTCGCACAGACACAGAATTGTTACTGAGGGCCACAGAACTGTTACTTGGGGCCACAGAAACGTTAATCAGGGACACAGAATTGTTACTGAGGGCCACAGAACTGTTACTTAGGGCCACAGAATTGTTACTCGCACAGACACAGAATTGTTACTCAGGGACACAGAATTGTTACTCAGGGACACATAATCGTTTAATTAAAGAGTATGTCAGACAACATGCAGAGGAGTGGCAGAGGAGGCAATGTTTTAGGAGCGAGCAGACGTGGCAGCAGAGGAAGGGGTCGAGGCAGCACTATTCGCAGCCAGAGGCCAGTGCTCCCGGTGTCATCCAGCGGTCGTGTCTCCACCGACAACCCTGCCGTCGTCGATTGGTTGGCTCGGTCGTCTTCCTCTTCCCAGGTCACCTCTGACACCTACAGCCAACGGTCGGTGGGTACGTCAGACACAACCGTTAGTTGGCATGGCCCGGGACCTAGCCCACTGAAATCACGTGTCCTCTACCTGCCCCTGTCCTTTGGTGTTCCCTCACCAAGCGAAGTATCGCATGCTGTGGGCTCAGCCCCACTGTACAGTGAGGAAGAGCTAACAGAGGGCGGTCAGGAACGGGGGGAGACATCCGCCTTTTCAGCAGCTAGGCGAAGAAGTAGTGGCGAGGAGAGTGGCCCGGTAGCCGGTCTAGAGACAGGTCTGTCTCCTGACCCAGACGCAGCCGAGGGGGCTAGTAGTGAGGCGGAGACCCTACTTGATGATGAGGAGGTTGATCGCACTTGGCAGCCTCGTCGTCATCAGGCAATTTCTTCCGCATCATCAGGAGAAGAGGGTGGCAGCTTGGCAGTGAGCGAAACAGTCGGTGGGTTGCCCAGGAGACAGCAGGAGGGTCGCAGCAGTGTCAGTGGAAGCAGTGTCAGTGGAGCCAAACGGCCACGGAGTAGAGCACCAGCTCCACTGCAGCCTACCACCACGGCCAGTAGTGGTGCCGGTGTGCACGGAGGAAGCAGCAGTCAGCCAGTGAGGAGTATCGGGGGCAAAGTTTCCTACTCGGCGGTGTGGCAATTTTTCGTCAAGCCGCCCGAGGAAGTAAACGTAGCCGTATGTCGACTATGTGGCCAGAAAGTCAAGCGTGGCCAGGGGGCCCATGTTGGGACTATTTGGGCCATGTTGGGACAATGGGAGACCTCCCATTGCTGCTGTCTCCATCGCCACACTCTGCCATGTGCCACTTTCAGGTCTCCTCACACACTGCTGGTGTGTTCAGTTTTTTGACATAGGGTGCTGGCAGATTACGGGCCTCCCATAGCTGCTGCCAGGCCCCTAATCTGCCATAGGCCCCTATATACCGCCTCCTCATGCTGCTGCCAGGTCCAGAGTCTGTCATGGGTCCCTGTACGGCCTCCCATTGCTGCTGTCTCCATCGCCACACTCTGCCATGTGCCACTTTCAGGTCTCCTCACACTGCTGGTGTGTAGAATTTTTTGACATAGGGTGCTGGCAGATTACGGGCCTCCCATTGCTGCTGCCAGGCCCCTAATCTGCCATGGGCCCCTATACCGCCTCCTCATGCTGCTGCCAAGTCCAGAGTGTGTCATGGGTCCCTGTACGGCCTCCCATTGCTGCTGTCTCCATAGCCACACTCTGCCATGTGCCACTTTCAGGTCTCCTCACACTGCTGGTGTGTTGAATTTTTTGACATAGGGTGCTGGCAGATTACGGGCCTCCCATTGCTGCTGCCAGGCCCCTAATCTGCCATGGGCCCCTATATACCGCCTCCTCATGCTGCTGCCAGGTCCAGAGTCTGTCATGGGTCCCTGTACGGCCTCCCATTGCTGCTGTCTCCATCGCCACACTCTGCCATGTGCCACTTTCAGGTCTCCTCACACACTGCTGGTGTGTAGAATTTTTTGACATAGGGTGCTGGCAGATTACGGGCCTCCCATAGCTGCTGCCAGGCCCCTAATCCGCCATAGGCCCCTATATACCGCCTCCTCATGCTGCTGCCAGGTCCAGAGTCTGTCATGGGTCCCTGTACGGCCTCCTATTGCTGCTGTCTCCATCGCCACACTCTGCCATGTGCCACTTTCAGGTCTCCTCACACACTGCTGGTGTGTAGAATTTTTTGACATAGGGTGCTGGCAGATTACGGGCCTCCCATAGCTGCTGCCAGGCCCCTAATCTGCCATAGGCCCCTATATACCGCTTCCTCATGCTGCTGCCAGGTCCAGAGTCTCTCATGGGTCCCTGTACGGCCTCCCATTGCTGCTGTCTCCATCGCCACACTCTGCCATGTGCCACTTTCAGGTCTCCTCACACACTGCTGGTGTGTAGAATTTTTTGACATAGGGTGCTGGCAGATTACGGGCCTCCCATAGCTGCTGCCAGGCCCCTAATCTGCCATAGGCCCCTATATACCGCTTCCTCATGCTGCTGCCAGGTCCAGAGTCTCTCATGCCATGTGCCACTTTCAGGTCTCCTCACACTGCTGGTGTGTTGAATTTTTTGACATAGGGTGCTGGCAGATTATGGGCCTCCTATAGCTGCTGCCAGGCCCCTAATCTGCCATAGGCCCCTATATACCGCTTCCTCATGCTGCTGCCAGGTCCAGAGTCTCTCATGGGTCCCTGTACGGCCTCCCATTGCTGCTGTCTCCATCGCCACACTCTGCCATGTGCCACTTTCAGGTCTCCTCACACACTGCTGGTGTGTAGAATTTTTTGACATAGGGTGCTGGCAGATTACGGGCCTCCCATAGCTGCTGCCAGGCCCCTAATCTGCCATAGGCCCCTATATACCGCTTCCTCATGCTGCTGCCAGGTCCAGAGTCTCTCATGGGTCCCTGTACGGCCTCCCATTGCTGCTGTCTCCATCGCCACACTCTGCCATGTGCCACTTTCAGGTCTCCTCACACACTGCTGGTGTGTAGAATTTTTTGACATAGGGTGCTGGCAGATTACGGGCCTCCCATAGCTGCTGCCAGGCCCCTAATCTGCCATAGGCCCCTATATACCGCTTCCTCATGCTGCTGCCAGGTCCAGAGTCTGTCATGGGTCCCTGTACGGCCTCCCATTGCTGCTGTCTCCATCGCCACACTCTGCCATGTGCCACTTTCAGGTCTCCTCACACACTGCTGGTGTGTAGAATTTTTTGACATAGGGTGCTGGCAGATTACGGGCCTCCCATAGCTGCTGCCAGGCCCCTAATCTGCCATAGGCCCCTATATACCGCTTCCTCATGCTGCTGCCAGGTCCAGAGTCTCTCATGGGTCCCTGTACGGCCTCCCATTGCTGCTGTCTCCATCGCCACACTCTGCCATGTGCAACTTTCAGGTCTCCTCACACACTGCTGGTGTGTAGAATTTTTTGACATAGGGTGCTGGCAGATTACGGGCCTCCCATAGCTGCTGCCAGGCCCCTAATCTGCCATAGGCCCCTATATACCGCTTCCTCATGCTGCTGCCAGGTCCAGAGTCTCTCATGGGTCCCTGTACGGCCTCCCATTGCTGCTGTCTCCATCGCCACACTCTGCCATGTGCCACTTTCAGGTCTCCTCACACACTGCTGGTGTGTAGAATTTTTTGACATAGGGTGCTGGCAGATTACGGGCCTCCCATAGCTGCTGCCAGGCCCCTAATCTGCCATAGGCCCCTATATACCGCCTCCTCATGCTGCTGCCAGGTCCAGAGTCTGTCATGGGTCCCTGTACGGCCTCCCATTGCTGCTGTCTCCATCGCCACACTCTGCCATGTGCCACTTTCAGGTCTCCTCACACACTGCTGGTGTGTAGAATTTTTTGACATAGGGTGCTGGCAGATTATGGGCCTCCCATAGCTGCTGCCAGGCCCCTAATCTGCCATAGGCCCCTATATACCGCTTCCTCATGCTGCTGCCAGGTCCAGAGTCTCTCATGCCATGTGCCACTTTCAGGTCTCCTCACACTGCTGGTGTGTTGAATTTTTTGACATAGGGTGCTGGCAGATTATGGGCCTCCTATAGCTGCTGCCAGGCCCCTAATCTGCCATAGGCCCCTATATACCGCTTCCTCATGCTGCTGCCAGGTCCAGAGTCTCTCATGGGTCCCTGTACGGCCTCCCATTGCTGCTGTCTCCATCGCCACACTCTGCCATGTGCCACTTTCAGGTCTCCTCACACACTGCTGGTGTGTAGAATTTTTTGACATAGGGTGCTGGCAGATTACGGGCCTCCCATAGCTGCTGCCAGGCCCCTAATCTGCCATAGGCCCCTATATACCGCTTCCTCATGCTGCTGCCAGGTCCAGAGTCTGTCATGGGTCCCTGTACGGCCTCCCATTGCTGCTGTCTCCATCGCCACACTCTGCCATGTGCCACTTTCAGGTCTCCTCACACACTGCTGGTGTGTAGAATTTTTTGACATAGGGTGCTGGCAGATTACGGGCCTCCCATAGCTGCTGCCAGGCCCCTAATCTGCCATAGGCCCCTATATACCGCTTCCTCATGCTGCTGCCAGGTCCAGAGTCTGTCATGGGTCCCTGTACGGCCTCCCATTGCTGCTGTCTCCATCGCCACACTCTGCCATGTGCCACTTTCAGGTCTCCTCACACACTGCTGGTGTGTAGAATTTTTTGACATAGGGTGCTGGCAGATTACGGGCCTCCCATAGCTGCTGCCAGGCCCCTAATCTGCCATAGGCCCCTATATACCGCTTCCTCATGCTGCTGCCAGGTCCAGAGTCTGTCATGGGTCCCTGTACGGCCTCCCATTGCTGCTGTCTCCATCGCCACACTCTGCCATGTGCCACTTTCAGGTCTCCTCACACACTGCTGGTGTGTAGAATTTTTTGACATAGGGTGCTGGCAGATTACGGGCCTCCCATAGCTGCTGCCAGGCCCCTAATCTGCCATAGGCCCCTATATACCGCTTCCTCATGCTGCTGCCAGGTCCAGAGTCTGTCATGGGTCCCTGTACGGCCTCCCATTGCTGCTGTCTCCATCGCCACACTCTGCCATGTGCCACTTTCAGGTCTCCTCACACACTGCTGGTGTGTAGAATTTTTTGACATAGGGTGCTGGCAGATTACGGGCCTCCCATAGCTGCTGCCAGGCCCCTAATCTGCCATAGGCCCCTATATACCGCTTCCTCATGCTGCTGCCAGGTCCAGAGTCTCTCATGGGTCCCTGTACGGCCTCCCATTGCTGCTGTCTCCATCGCCACACTCTGCCATGTGCCACTTTCAGGTCTCCTCACACACTGCTGGTGTGTAGAATTTTTTGACATAGGGTGCTGGCAGATTACGGGCCTCCCATAGCTGCTGCCAGGCCCCTAATCTGCCATAGGCCCCTATATACCGCTTCCTCATGCTGCTGCCAGGTCCAGAGTCTCTCATGGGTCCCTGTACGGCCTCCCATTGCTGCTGTCTCCATCGCCACACTCTGCCATGTGCCACTTTCAGGTCTCCTCACACACTGCTGGTGTGTAGAATTTTTTGACATAGGGTGCTGGCAGATTACGGGCCTCCCATAGCTGCTGCCAGGCCCCTAATCTGCCATAGGCCCCTATATACCGCCTCCTCATGCTGCTGCCAGGTCCAGAGTCTGTCATGGGTCCCTGTACGGCCTCCCATTGCTGCTGTCTCCATCGCCACACTCTGCCATGTGCCACTTTCAGGTCTCCTCACACACTGCTGGTGTGTAGAATTTTTTGACATAGGGTGCTGGCAGATTATGGGCCTCCCATAGCTGCTGCCAGGCCCCTAATCTGCCATAGGCCCCTATATACCGCTTCCTCATGCTGCTGCCAGGTCCAGAGTCTCTCATGCCATGTGCCACTTTCAGGTCTCCTCACACTGCTGGTGTGTTGAATTTTTTGACATAGGGTGCTGGCAGATTATGGGCCTCCTATAGCTGCTGCCAGGCCCCTAATCTGCCATAGGCCCCTATATACCGCTTCCTCATGCTGCTGCCAGGTCCAGAGTCTCTCATGGGTCCCTGTACGGCCTCCCATTGCTGCTGTCTCCATCGCCACATTCTGCCATGTGCCACTTTCAGGTCTCCTCACACACTGCTGGTGTGTAGAATTTTTTGACATAGGGTGCTGGCAGATTATGGGCCTCCCATAGCTGCTGCCAGGCCCCTAATCTGCCATAGGCCCCTATATACCGCTTCCTCATGCTGCTGCCAGGTCCAGAGTCTGTCATGGGTCCCTGTACGGCCTCCCATTGCTGCTGTCTCCATCGCCACACTCTGCCATGTGCCACTTTCAGGTCTCCTCACACATTGCTGGTGTGTAGAATTTTTTGACATAGGGTGCTGGCAGATTATGGGCCTCCCATAGCTGCTGCCAGGCCCCTAATCTGCCATGGGCCCCTATATACCGCCTCCTCATGCTGCTGCCAGGTCCACAGTGTCTCATGCCATGTGCCACTTTCAGGTCTCCTCACACTGCTGGTGTGTTGAATTTTTTGACATAGGGTGCTGGCAGATTATGGGCCTCCTATAGCTGCTGCCAGGCCCCTAATCTGCCATAGGCCCCTATATACCGCTTCCTCATGCTGCTGCCAGGTCCAGAGTCTGTCATGGGTCCCTGTACGGCCTCCCATTGCTGCTGTCTCCATCGCCACACTCTGCCATGTGCCACTTTCAGGTCTCCTCACACACTGCTGGTGTGTAGAATTTTTTGACATAGGGTGCTGGCAGATTATGGGCCTCCCATAGCTGCTGCCAGGCCCCTAATCTGCCATGGGCCCCTATATACCGCCTCCTCATGCTGCTGCCAGGTCCACAGTGTCTCATGCCATGTGCCACTTTCAGGTCTCCTCACACTGCTGGTGTGTTGAATTTTTTGACATAGGGTGCTGGCAGATTATGGGCCTCCTATAGCTGCTGCCAGGCCCCTAATCTGCCATAGGCCCCTATATACCGCTTCCTCATGCTGCTGCCAGGTCCAGAGTCTGTCATGGGTCCCTGTACGGCCTCCCATTGCTGCTGTCTCCATCGCCACACTCTGCCATGTGCCACTTTCAGGTCTCCTCACACACTGCTGGTGTGTAGAATTTTTTGACATAGGGTGCTGGCAGATTATGGGCCTCCCATAGCTGCTGCCAGGCCCCTAATCTGCCATGGGCCCCTATATACCGCCTCCTCATGCTGCTGCCAGGTCCACAGTGTCTCATGCCATGTGCCACTTTCAGGTCTCCTCACACTGCTGGTGTGTTGAATTTTTTGACATAGGGTGCTGGCAGATTACGGGCCTCCCATTGCTGCTGCCAGGCACGTAATCTGCCATGGGCCCCCGTACCGACTCCTCATGCTGTGACGTTGCAACAAGGTGGAATTCAACCCTACATATGTTAGACCGCCTTTACGAACAGCGAAAGGCCATCACCGATTTCCTGATGTTAAAAGCGGATAAAGGTACTCCCTGTGTAACTTAGATGTCAGCCATTGGCAGCTCATGCGTGACACCTGCGCTTGCTCAGGCCCTTTGAGGAGGCCACGCTATTCGTGAGTCGGCAGGACTATGGGATGAACGACGTCATTCCTCTGTTGCACGTCCTGGAACAAATGCTGTTAACAATGGCTGGTCAGGGTGCGGTAGACGTGGCGCACAGATCTCAACGCCACATGACCCCTGTGGGGGCAGGACAGGAAGAAGAGGAGGAGGTAGAGGAGGACATTGGTGCTCAGGAATTATTGAGTGAAATGGGTGGTTTTTCCACTCAGCGGACAGGAGTGGAGGAGCAGGAGCATCTGGTAGAGGAGGAGGAGGAGGAGGAGACAGAGGACCCAGACGCACCGTGGCAGTATGCTGTGGAGATGGAGGCAGGGAGTCCCTCGCATTCCTTGGCACAAATGGCCCATAGCATGCTCGCTTGCTTGCGTAGCGACAGCCGAATAATAACCATCAGACAGAGGGATGACTTTTGGCTGTCCACCTTGTTGGACCCTCGCTACCGTTCAAAAATGGTGGCCTTTTTCACACCTGCTGAGAGGGAGGCCAAAATAACGTACTATAAAAACCACCTATGTAGTCAGCTGGTCTCTGCCTGTCTGCGCCAACGTCCATCCTCAGACACTGTGGGCCCTGTGCGCTCGCGTTCCGCTGCCATGGCAGCAGGGGAGGGGTGGGGTGGTAGGAGCAGTGGCAGCTCCACCAGCAGCGGCTGCCTCAGTCTGCAGTCGATGATGAGTAGCTTTCTTCACCAGCGCAGTGAGGAAACTACTAACCAGCCGCAGCAGCAGCAGCAGCAGCATCAGGTGGACCTGGAGCAGGACCTCAAACAACAGGCTTAGGCCTACTTGGACAGCACCCTGCCAACCGAGGTAGACAATCCCCTTGACTACTGGGCAACGAAACTTGACCTTTGGCCCCAACTAGCTGAATTTGCCCTTGAAAGGCTGTCATGCCCGGCCAGTAGCGTGGCATCGGAGCGCGTGTTTAGTGCGGCAGGAGGTATTGCAACTCCGCGGAGGACACGACTGTCCACCCAAAGTGTGGAGAGACTGACGTTTGTGAAAATGAATCAGGCGTGGATTAGTCTGGATTTCAAACCACCAGTTCCTGACACAACTGACTAAATCCGCCATGAATCATGCCCCAAACATGTGCCACTTTCAGGTCTCCTCACACTGCTGGTGTGTTCCATTTTTTGTCATAGGGTGCTGGCAGATTACGGGCCTCCCATAGCTGCTGCCAGGCCCCTAATCTGCCATGGGCCCCTATACCGCCTCCTCATGCTGCTGCCAAGTCCAGAGTCTCTCATGGGTCCCTGTACGGCCTCCCATTGCTGCTGTCTCCATCGCCACACTCTGCCATGTGCCACTTTCAGGTCTCCTCACACTGCTGGTGGGTTCCATTTTTTGTCATAGGGTGCTGGCAGATTACGGGCCTCCCATAGCTGCTGCCAGGCCCCTAATCTGCCATGGGCCCCTGTTGTCGCTTGTTGGCATATTCCGCTCGTTCAGATGCTCCTTCTCCTGCTACTCCTCTTCACGGATTCCGTCAGCAGTCTTTCTTGGAATCCGTTTCCAAGAGACAACAGTTTGCGAGCACGCACCAGACGGTGCAGAAACTGAACGTCCTCCTGTCCAAGTTGCTGCTGCCAGGCTCGTAATCTGTCATGCTCCCCTGTACCGCCTCCTCATGCTGCTGCCAGGTCCAGAGTGTGTCATGGGCCCCCGTACCGACTCCAAATGCTGCTGCCAGGCCCGTAATCTGTCATGGGCCCCTGTACCGCCTCCCCATGCTGCTGCCACGTCCAGATTGTGTCATGGGTCCCTGTACGGCCTCCCATTGCTGCTGCCAGGCCTGTAATCTGCCATGGGCCCCCGTACCGACTCCTCATGCTGCTGCCAGGCCCGTAATCTGCCATGGGCCCCTGTACCGCCTCCTCATGCTGCTGCCAGGTCCAGAGTGTGTCATGGGTCCCTGTACGGCCTCCCATTGCTGCTGTCTCTATCGCCACACTCTGCCATGTGCCACTTTCAGGTCTCCTCACACTGCTGGTGGTTTCCATTTTTGTCATAGGGTGCTGTATGGCCTCCCATTGCTGCTGCCTCCACCGCCACACTGTGGCTCCACACTCTGGTTTTGGCCCCGTGACTGGCCAAATGAGTGAAGTGTGCGGTGATTCTAAGATCGACGGCACTCATCTGCATGTCATACTGCCTGACAGTATTATTTCTCTTCCCCAGCAGACTCCAAGGGCATTTAAATTAAAGGTACAGTGTTCAGCACTAATATTAAGTCTCTCTGAAGCCTAGAAACACCCTTTTTTAAGTTAAATTCACAGCGAATATATTCGACTCGAATCGAAATTTTTCTACGAATTCGCCGAATCAGTCGAATCGAATTTTTGAATACTTCGCTCATCTCTAATTATAATTTATGATTTCGTGTTTCAAGTTTTATCATATCCGGGATGTTTACTAGACTCTTGTTCGGACAGATTTCAGTGAGTTATTCCTAAAAATTACAGCCTACAATAAAAAACTACATATTTCCATGCAAAATAATGGTACCGCTTTCAGCACCAAAAATCAGAAATAATCATACCGCTAGGGAGGCTAGACAAGTAAGTGTCCTTTTATTAAAAGTCAGCAGCTGACTGGTGACCAATGACCTTGCAGATTTCATTATCCTCAATTTCACCCCTTTCTTGGGTTGGCAAAATCCAAATTTGAACTTTGGAAGTCATTACCCCTGATGCTCATTTGGCAGATAATTTGCTTAAAATGAAATTGTTTCCTGTTACTTTGTATATCCTACGGAATGCTCCAGTTTGGATCCCACTCAGTTTTTTAAACAATTGGACGCAATTTCTTTCAGTATTTCTTGTCTGCACAGCTGGTTCATGCCCATAATTGGCTTGATAAAGGGAAAGCTTCAGTGGTGGTTGAGGCTGCAGTTCTGGGGTCTTATGAGGCTCTGCAATCCCTTCCATAAATAGGTTCACGGGCTCCTTATCTTCTCACTTGCAACATGCGAGCTACAAATTGGGCATGGCATAGGACAGGGGTCTTGCTGTCTGGGAATTTTCTGTCTGGGAAGTTTGTTCTCCACATTGCCCATTGTGGAATAATCTGACTTGTTCTCAACTCTTCAGGGTTCCAGAGCTGGTCATATAGGCATATCAGGAGCATTAAGAAGCTAGAGGATATAGTCGTTAATTGTCCTGCTCTATTCTCAGTCCTACAAGCTAAATACTCACTACCGAACTGGTATTTTTTTTTGCTGGAATCCACACTGATTCCATACCTAAAGCCCACTCGGTATTGTACCAGGCCATATGTACATACGTAGTGAGGAAATTAAGGACTGCTGGCTCCTCGGGTTGCTGGTGCTGTTCTAGCCCACAAGCAGACTTCATTCACATCTTTTGAGTTTTCCCACAATTGGTGACTTCTGGACACAAGTCCTCCAATTTATCTCTATGATGATGGCCATTTTGGTGCCTCACGAGTTGAGGGCCTGCTAGCTAGCTCTGGTGGAGCCCTTGGTCACCCATAAGGTCAGGAGAGTACTTTTGGGTATGTTGTTATATTATGCTAGGAAACTTATTGTTTTGCACTGGAAATCCAATCCCCCTTCCCTGCAGCAATGGAAATCTCCCCTGTACAAGGTTTCCTACAATGTAGAGTCTTACTAAGTTTGACAAAATCTAGACCCCGTGGTTGGAGCACTCGGAAATTTTTACAGAGCCATCAGTGTGACCATCTCTCTAAGGTCTTTGTAAGGGTGTCTCGAGTCCACCACTTTTATTATATCCTCTAGAGATCTTACCTGCTAACCACGTCTCCCAATGAGAGATGGTGTCTCCCATTTCTTTATCCTCTACCTTTGTGGAAGCTCGAATTTATATTGTTCCACCAAACTGTCATGTGGTGTTTATTGCACTAATGCTTCCTAATTACAACCTAACATAAGGCCTCTATGCACCCCCCAGTTGGTAGTTGAAGCACCCTGCTTTAGCCTGTATATTGTGGCGCTATACCTATGTTTTCATATTTTATTTTATTTTTTCTTTTTGGCTTGCCTTCTGTAGTAAATGTAGAATTTCAATAAAAACAGAAATTATAAAATAAAAAAATAGCAGCTACAGTATTTTTTCAAGAGTGAAGATCCTCTTTAATGAAAATGCTATGAAACAGTCAGCGCACTTTGGTTGATTTTCTAAAGGCAAATAAACTGTTTCAAAGTGCAGTTACACTCAGTTTCCTTAGTAAATGTAATTTGGTAAAACTTCACTTTATAAAGAATGCCCACTCAGGTGCAAGATAAAAAATGGCATTTTTGCTTGCACATGATTGGATGATGGAAATCAGAGCTTCGCCGCATTTACTAAGCTCTGGGGAAATTGAGTGCACAGTCTATTTAACTTTAGTAAATCCACCGCAAAGTTGGCATACATTAGTCATTTTTATTATTTGTGTACAAATCAGAATAAGCTCTGTCTTTTTTTTTTATGACTGTAACCGTTGTGTTTCTTCATCTTTTAGGATATTGTTACTATGCAGCTGTGTGCCAATAAGTTGGACAAGAAGGACTTCTTCGGAAAGTCGGACCCTTTCCTGGTGTTCTACCGTAGCAATGAGGACGGAACGTACGTAAGACTCGTAGCGGGGATTTGTGAGGGAAGAGAGAACATTCTATTAACATGGAGAAAAGGAAAGTGGGAATGTTGTCCTCAGCAGCCAATCAGGCAGGAAATGAAAGCCAAAATAAAGCTGGCCATAGATGGGTAGAATTTCCTAAGTCCTAGGAAAGGAATGTCCTAAGAAAGTTTGTTTTATTTTCAACTAATTAGTGGTTTCAAATTGATGGTTATTTTTGGCTGCAGTGATGAAAACAGGCCCGGACTCGGACAAAAAATAGGCCTGGGCATTTTAGACTGAACAGCCTTGTGCCCCGATGGCCTTGCCTTGGAGCTGGTGGCAGAACGCCAGGGCCTGGTCGCAAGTCCGACCTTTGCAACCCTGGTAGTTCAGCCACTGGTGTCAATAGTTTTTTATTTTCTTTTTTTTTACTATATTTTACCATTTTATTTAAAAAAAATTTTAAGTGTTACAATTTTTTTAGGAGCCCCATTTAATGGGCTTTGGTGAGATATCAGGAAGTCTAAACAGACCCCTGACATCTCACCTTTGAGGCAGAGGAAGGAGATTGAGGACACAGACCTCAATCTCCATCTCTGTAGCCCCAATAGCATAGAATGAATGGACAGGAATAGCTCTCTACAGAGCTTCCCACTCATTCATAAACTGAGGCATAGTAAACACAGTTTACTATGCCTCAGTTATGAATGGACAAAGTCAGTGATTGGGGTCAATCATGGACTGTCCATTTAGACAAGAAAGGGGCCGGTAAATTACATATTTAATGGCCCCTTCCCTGCTCTCGATCCTGACAGATCCCCTGCAGAAGCCAGCAGGAAAGAGAAGGGGGAAACCAGGCGGGGGGGGGATGGGAGAGAGTACACTGGGGCCTGGAGAGAGGACAGGGGCCCAGGGGAAGCAAAAAGAAAATGGATAGGAGGGGCGGCAGAGCGACATATTGAGGAACCCATCCATTTCTCCCCTGCAGCCGCTGAATGCCTGCAGGAAGGCGAGGAGGAGAAGCGGACAATCAGCGGTGCCAGGAGAAAATAGATTGTTCGGTTCCTCTATATGTCACTCCTGCCACTCCTATCCAAGCATCTCCAGCCCACCTGGCAAATGCCCGGTGTGCCCTGGCCAGTCCGGGCCTGGATGTGAGGCAGGATGGAAATTTTTTACTGAACAAATTTCTGTGTGGTTTTCATTCAGTAACGTCCATTCATTCCAAAATATAATGTTGAAAGCAAATGTTCCGAGAATTTTCATACAAGTTTTCCATTTTCGTTCCAAATTCTATCCATCTATGGCTATCTTTTCCTTATCTCTGTTTTTACAGCATATGCTCAGTACCAGGGGCAGACTGACAACTCATGGGGCCCCCGGGCAATAGGGGATCATGGGGCCCCTGTGTCCTTGCCCAAACTCAAAAAAGCCTATGAAAAAGGTACCAGGGGCATCTCATGGGGCCCCCTACTGACCCCGGGCCCTCGGGCAGTGCTCGAGTTTCCAAATGGTCAGTCCGCCCCTGCTCAGTACTGTCCTGACCAATATCCTAATTAAGATGAAAAAATACAACACCCAGACCAATAAAAACTGGATTATGGGTATTTTATGAAAGTAGATCTAATTCTTAACCATTTGCTGGCTGCCTGCCTGTATTTTACAGTGGCACGGGCACAATCACATACCTATGTGGCAGCACCCAGATATGGCAGAGTTCCCCTTTAAACTTTAACATTTCTAATAGTATCTGCTTGCAAAGCAAAGTTTTCAGCTCACTTCCCCCCTCCCTTATTTCCTGAGTAATGTGTACCAGCCTGTAGCTAGTACCCTTATCTGCGGCTGCTATTCAAGGTTATATTCTGCAGAGTTTAGAAAGTCTTTTGAATGTATAGAAAGTAAAAGAGGTAATATATGCATTGTGATGTAATCATTGGTATATACGCTTGTAAGAAGTAGATACAAGTCACTTGGCTTTGCAGGCATGAGCCTGGCTGGGTCACTCAGCGCTTTTTTAATTAATAACTTGTTTTCCTCAAGTCCGTGTACAGTGTTCCCTGGTTTTCCAAAATTGCTACTACATTTCCATGTCAGCAGCGGCTTCTGGGTTAGTGTGTGTACCCACCCACCTTCGCAGCTGACTCATGCTGTGATTGGACACAGCAGGATTTTGTCAGCAAGTTTCAGCCAATGATTCATGGCTGAAACCTGATGATCGGCTGTGTCCAATCACAGTCCAGAGCCCTATGTTGACAAACACAGAGTTCTGTACAGAGGGAACGATCTACTTGTTTCTTCTCTCTGCAAAGCAGGGAGAAGGAACAAACAGATATTTAGTATAAAACAGCAAATATTACACACAGTACACATTGTTAAGCACACAGGTAACCCTTTGATCGCCCCTAGATGTTGACCCTTTCCTAGCCAGTGTCATTAGTACAGTGACAGTCTATAGTATGATCACTGTATTAGTGTCACTGTTGATGTCAGTGTCAGTGTACCTCCCAGCCAGCATCAGTTAGTGTCAGATTGCTTGCGGCACTATTACAGTCCCACTATAATTGTGCTAATCACCACAATTACAAGTATACATAAAAAAGTATATATATATATACACACACACATACATGCATATATATATATATATATATATATATATATATATATATATATTTAGTCTTGTTTGTTCATATAATAAATATTAAAAAAAACAGTGGTGATCAAATACCACTAAAAGAAAGCTCTATTTGTGTGAAAAAATTATTTCAATTTAATTTCAGTATAGTGTTGCATGACCACTTAATTGTCAGTTATAATAGTGCAGTGCTAAATAGCAAAAAATGGCCTGGTCGTGAAGGGGGTAAAACCTTTTGGAGCTCATGTGGTTAAAGAAGAACCAAACACATTTTTTTTTCAATTTTGATAGAGTAAGGGAAGGTTATAACCAGATGGTTATCTGTTGCATATTGGGGAGATTTCCCTTTACTTCCAGTTCCATAGCCAAAATAGGAAGTGTGCGGAAATCCCTACAGAGTGAGGGAATCCCTGGTTGTCACCTGAACTAGTGTCCCCAGTGGAAGATTTTCCCTATATTCCTATTCTGGGGACAACACAAAATTTGGGATTTTCTTTCACTTTCGGTGATAATAATAAACAGGACAAATAGAGACTGACATTGGTTCTAACAACAGAGGAGGGTTGTCACCCTATAACAGAAAGTACCCAAAAAAGGACTTTCATCACAGGATCAACAAATATTTTTAAATAAGCTGCAGATTTAAAAAAAAAATTAAAATAATTGTTGAAATTACATTAACATGTTAAAGATTATATAAGGTTTAATCAGGTCTAAATCTACTATATACCCACTGACAGGGCTGCTGTTAGAACCCAAGGGGCCCCATACAGCCAACCCAACTATGCTGAACTATGCTTCAGTTATGAATGAACACAGTGAGTGAACGATACCGAACACTCATTGTGTTCATTCAGGAAAGGGGCTGGTAAATGTGACATATTAACTTGACCCTTTCCCCAACTCTCCATCCTGAAGGATACTATTGTGTGCTTTCAGTTAATGATAGGAAGGAGAGGAGGGAAGCAGGCAGCACTGTGGGGGTGGCGGCACACTGGGACCAGGGTAGCAGGGAGAAACGTATGGTGCACAGTGAGGATGATGGATTTGAGGGGGGGGGGGTCAATTACTGGAACCACTGTATGGCTCTCTCTGCAGCAGCTGAAAGCCTTCGGGAGGGAGAGTAGAAGAAGCTGGCTTTTAGCTGCTGCAGAGGGAGCCATACAGGGGATCGGTTCCAGTAATTGCCCCCCCACCATGCCGATCACCCTCCCTGCCCACATCAGATTCACCCAGCTGCCTGGGCACCCCTGCTAGCCTGGGCCCCTTACAGGAGGACTGGTGGTACCCCCTTAAACACAGCCCTGCCCGCTGATGTTGTTATCTAACTCTTGGGACTCTGTTGATGAGGTCTCTGCATTGAGATCCTGAGTCTGCACACTGCTTATGCCCGTTATAAGAGGCTCTTGCTCTTCCTGAGGGATTTGTAATTTATTTTATTTATTTCATGCAACAGGCAGATTTGGAATGTCTATTTTGTACAGGAAGAATGAGAATGAAGAAAAGTATGGAAGGATATGAAGAGGGATACTACTGCTGAATGCTACACGATTATTGAAAGCCAGTGGCTAAGCCCATCAAACTCAGCCAATGACAAAAACTCCAACTTAGCCATTGATTGACTTCACCATAATAACTGATATCACTTTTAGTGGATTTGTCCTTTAAAATTATTTGTCTGCCCAAAACAGATATAATAGTATTTTTTAGTAGCCAAGGAAGGTGATTGGTGATGGGTAGAATTGTCATTTTTGAAATATGAGTTATACAAAAAGCGTTCAAGCGATTTAACTTGAGGGTATCCAACCAAAACTAAACTGTCTGATCTGGGCAATGTCCACTTGGCTGTATGAAACATTTGTGTCAATATATTCTACATATTTACAGGTTCACAATTTGCCACAAGACAGAAGTCGTGAAAAACACACTGAACCCCGCATGGCAACCGTTCACCATCCCTGTGAGGGCTTTATGTAATGGTGACTTTGACAGGTGTGAAAATCCTTATCCCGTTCCATTTAACCACTTTGAAAATATTTTTTTTTCTTGAATATACAACACATTCTTAACAACTCTTTATTTTTTCCCAAAAATTCCTGACCTTCTTGCAGGACAGTGAAAGTGGACGTGTATGACTGGGACAGAGGAGGAAGGTAAGTCATTTAATGCTATTAAATGTCACGCGTGAATACATTACACATGTGCTTATACTAATAGCGTGTCAATCTTACCCTGGCATACAGGGGAGATATCCTGGAATGGATTTAGTCTTGTTTTTGAGGGGATAAGTTTTAAAAGTTTTGCCACCCAAAAGATAGGATTTATCATGACAGTTGTATCCAGTAGACCTGCCCAGATAATTCAGAAGGTGGGTATGAGTGCCAGTGGTGAGGGGTAACACAGGACACAAGAGGAGCTATACACACTTGGACACTTCCAATGTGCAGCCAACATTCCACATCTCCAATGGATCCAACCACCCCCTAGGACAACCTTGGCTAGGCTAGTCCTTTCCTGGTTTCGCCAGTAGGTAGGATGTCTTCTGCCAAGGAGGGTGTGACATAAGTGCAGGCTGTTTTGCCAGCCTGAAGATATGACTTATCATGACTTAGCTTTTTCCAGTAGACATGCCCAGATATTTCTGAAGGTGGGTATGAATTCCAGTGGTGAGGGGTGACATAGGACACAGGAAGAGCTATACACACTTGAACACTTCCAATGCACAGCCAACATTCCACATCTCCAACAGGTACAACCACTCACTAGGACAACCTTGGCTGGACCAGTCCTTTTCTAGTTTTAGTAGGTAGGATGTCTTCTGCCAGGGAAGGTGTGACATAAGTGCAGCCTGTTTTGTCAACCTGAAGATAGTACTTATCATGACTTTGTTTTATCTAGTAAGCCTACCCAGATACTGTATTTCAGAAGGTGGGTATGAGTGCCAACCTTCAGGAGTGACACCCAACACAGGATGAATTATACACAGCCAATATTCCACAACAACACAGCCAACAACAGGTTCAACCACCCACTAGGGAAACCATAGCTAGGCCAAAGTGATCTCTGAATGGCACCCATACCAAGCGGCCAACTTGCTGTGTTCACAACGCAGCAGGGCAGCCACTCAGTGCGGGACCCAGAAGCAAGTGAAGATCATTGGAGTAGTGGCGTCTACTACAGTGATTTCCATCTTCCATGAGAATCCCACAGGTATGACTCACTCACTTTATTAGGTACACCTTGCTAGTACCGGTTTGGACACCCCTTTGCCTTCAGAACTGACTTAATTCTTCATGGCATAGATTCAACAAGGTGTTGGAAACATTTCTCAGAGATTTTGGTCCATATTGACATGATAGCACCATGCAGTTGCTGCAGATTTGTCGGCTGCACGTCCATGATGCGAATCTCCTGTTCCACCACATCCCAAAGGTGCTGTATAGGATTGAGATCTGGTGACTGTGGAGTTCATTGGAGTATAGTGAACTCATTGTCATGTTCAAGAAACCAGTTTGAGATGATCTGAGCTTTTTGACACGGTGCATTATCCTGCTGGAAGTAGCCATCAGAAGATGAGTACACTGTGGTTATAAAGGGATGACACTAACACTACTCAAGTAGGCCATGGTGTTTAAATGATGCTCAATTGGTGCTAAGGGGCCAACTTGTGCCAAGAAAATATCCCCCACACCATGACACCACCACCAGCCTGAACCATTGATACAAGGCAGGATGGATCCATGCTTTCATCGTGTTTACACCAAATTGAGACCCTACCATCTGAATTACGCAGCAACCAGTCTGCTCATTCTCCTCTGACCTCTGACATCAACAACTGCCACTCACTGGATATTTTCCCTTTTTCAGACCATTCTCTGTAAACGCTAGAGATGATTGTGCATGAAAATCCCAGTAGATTAGCAGTTTTTGAAATACTCAGACCAGACTTCTGACACCAATAACCATGCCACGTCCAAAGTCACTTAAATTCCCATCTCCATTCTGAAGCTTGGTTTGAACTTCAGCAAGTCGTCTTTACCACGTCTAGATGCATTGAGTTGCTGCCATATGATTGACTGATTTGTGTTACCAAGCAATTAAACAGGTGTACCTACTAAAGAGGCTGGAGAGTGTATACATAGTACCATGGTCCAAGCTGGATCAATATAACTATGTATAAAATATCTGTACCTGGAATTCATCATTAAATCTTACTGACATTGTAAATCTAACTGTAGGTATTACTAACTGAGACTTTGCTTTGCTGTCATTTGTCATTTTTAGCCATGACTTCATTGGGGAATTTACTACAAGTTACAGAGAGTTATCCAGAGGACAGAGTCAGTTCAGCGTATACGAGGTGAGAATTCTGTGTTTGTATTTATTGCATGTCTGTTATGTCCCATCGCTCCCATAGGACTCAGTAACCGGGACTGTGCTAGTCATACTTATTGGATATGTGTAAATATGAAGGTGAGTTTAAAGTGCACCTAGCAGGCTGTATGCATTTACCCCCGGTTCACATATATGCGGCTGTGCGGGCCGCGTTTTGCGCGTGCACGAGAGCCCATTCATTTGAATGGACACCTGTGCCCGTGACACGCAGAGAAGTCCCTGCACTTCTTCTGAAAATGCAGCCCGCACGGGAACCTCGGTTCCCAATACGGTTGTGTTTTCCAGTGTGGGCGGCGTGCCATTAGAACTAATGTCACCCGCAGGTCCGCATTCCTCTGTGCAGCCATTTTTCGTGTGGATCCGCAGCTGCACCACCCGCACATATGTGAACCTAGCCTAAAGGAGTAGGGTAGGAGAAGCGATCAGTGTTTTTTCAGCAAAAACCTGTACTGGGACTAAACAGCTAGCTGAGATCAAAAGTGAAGGTGTATCTAAAGCCAAGTGCATTAAATCAAGTAGGGAAGGGATAGAACCTCTGTTGGGTCTAATTGTTCTCAGGAGATTCACCTGAACAGGAAAGGAGAGGAACTCTTCTAATAGGTACACTTATTTTGGTGTCAAATGTTTTAGCAGGAGAGAAGTCTCGCATTGTAAAGATTTTCTCTCAATTCCTGTTGAATTTCCGGGACAGGATGTGCACAGGAAAGAGACACAGAAAAAAAAATTTTAATTAAAGGGCTCTTAGGCTCCATGCACACTAGCGTTTATTTTAAGCTCAAAAAGCGCTGAAAATATGCCAGCTAAAAAAAACGCTGGCTCTTTTTTTATCAGCTTTTTAGTAATGACTTCTAGGAGCTTAAAAAAACACTAGCGTGCACGGACACTTTTGTTACAGTTTTATTTTTTTATTTTTTTTTTACTTTTGGCTTTAGATATTCTTTAGTAAAATGCAAGGTCAGCTTATGTCTACCCCCCTTCCCCCTTCATAAATCACCTACTCTTAGTAGGTATAAAATGTCCCTGTAGGGAAAAAAGTCTATACTTACCTTACAGCAGTGTTTCTCAACTCCAGTCCTCATGGACCCCCAACAGGTAATGTTTTCAGGATTTCCATTATTTTGAACAGGTGATTTGATCAGTTTCACTGCCTTAGTAATTACCACAGCTGTTTCATCTGAGGGAAATCCTGA
Organism: Staurois parvus; assembly: GCF_062004578.1. Lineage (NCBI taxonomy): Eukaryota > Metazoa > Chordata > Amphibia > Anura > Ranidae > Staurois > Staurois parvus. Next base: position 520,889 of record NW_028318553.1, on the reverse strand, counting down.
AAACATGACCTGTTGGGGGTCCATGAGGACTGGAGTTGAGAAACACTGCCTTACAGGCATATTCTGTCCATGGCACCAAGGGGTGGACCAAATCACTCTCTTTGAGGAAGGGTTAGATCCCTTGTCTTCTTTTAATAGCCTTCTGTATTCCATTTGGGAAGATTTTATCTCATTGGTCAATGTTGTCACCAGAACAGGAAGTGAAAGGAAGGCTTCAGCAGGGTCAGAGCCAGCAATAAAAAAAACTTCACCAGTGCAACTGAAAAAGGTGTTTTACTTGTTCTATCTTATTACAGATTTCCTTGCCCAGCAGCACAAACTGCAATCCCTGTAAATGGAATCAATTCCTGTGAATGGAATCAATCCCTGTAAATGGAATCAATTCCTGTGAATGGAATCAATCCCTGTAAATGGAATCAATTCCTGTAAATGGATTTATTTGGGTCTAATCAAAAGAATCCTTTTTGGAGAACTCATTCATTTAAAAGGCCGGCGTTAAAGCTGAACTCCGGGTAAAATCCAAAGATTCCCTTGCAGCTGGGTTCTCCCTCACACTGCAAGGGTTCAGTGCTTGTTTTTGTCTAGGGGAACCCAAATTAGATTTAATTACTTTTATCCTCGCTCCCGCAGGCCTCCTCCCATTGGTTGAAGGGACTCTGACATCATCATGCACAATGCAGGACCAGCAGTCCTACATTGTAAATGAGAATTAGACATGTGCATGCTGGAAATTTTCATTTCGTTTTGGATGCATTTGATCATTGAAGAATTTTGTTTCATCATATTTGTTTTGTTGAATTGCTTCGTTATTAGAATTTGTTTTGTATCTTCGACATTCTGTTCGTATATTCATTTGTCCTGGGTGGATTCGAAAAAATTTAGCTGTTGTACCAGAAGATTGTTATATATTCAATATATTATCGTATCTGACTGATTTGAATTGAAGGATTCAATATTTTCAGACACTAGTCCCATCCACCAAGATAAATGGCATGAGCTGATTGGACAATATCAACTGGTGTCATGTACATCCGAATTAACGAATGGAACGAATGGCCACTACTCCATACTCTTACTACTTGACCTCTTTGCTGTATTTGATACTGTTGACCATCCCCTCCTCCTCAAAAAACTCCACTCTCTTGGCCTCCAAGACTCTGCTCTCTCCTGGTTTTCCTTCTACCTATCGCAGCGCTCCTTCAGTGTTACCTATAAAGCTGCCTCCTCCTCTTCACTCCCTCTTTCTGTAGGGGTCCCTCAAAGTTCTGTCCTTGGACGCCTTCTCTTCTCTATCTACACCTCCTCCCTTGGTCACTTAAACTCCTACGGCTTCAAGTACCATCTCTATGCTGATGACCCACAAATCTATCTTTCTACCCCTCACATCACCCCTTCAGTCTCCTCTCGCATTACTAACCTTCTAAGTGACATATCGGCATGGATGTCACTCCACTTCCTCAAACTCAATCTTTATAAAAGTGAGCTCATAATATTCCCTCCAGCCCGTGCCCCCTCTCCTGACTTCTCCATCAAGATCAATAATACAACCATCAGTCCCTCCCCTCATGCCAGGGTACTAGGTGTAATCTTGGACTCCCATCTGTCCCTTCAGCCCCACATCCAATCGCTGTCCAAATCTTGTAGAATTCACCTCCGCAACATCTCCAAGACACACCAGTTTTTAACCACCAAAACCACTAAGCAACTTATTCACTCCCTTGTTATATCTCGCCTTGACTATTATAACTCCCTCCTCATTTGCCTACCTAATCGTAGGCTATCCCCTCTTCAGTCTATCATGAATGCTGCTGCCAGACTCATCCACCACACTAACCATTCTGCATGTGCCACCCCTCTCTGCCAATCCCTCCACTGGCTTCCCATTGCCCAACGAATAAAATTCAAAAAATTAACAATCACATATAAAGCCATTTATAACTCTGCCCCAAATTACATCACCAATCTTCTCTCCAAATATCACCCAAACCGACCTCTCTGCTCCTTCCCACGACCTCCTGCTCTCTAGCTCCCTTGTCTCCTCCTCCCATGCTCATCTCCAAGACTTCTCCAGAATCTCCCACATCCCCTGGAGCTCTCTACCCCAATCTATCCAACTTTTGCCTACTCTGCTCACTTTTAGTCAATCTCTGAAAATCTATCTCTTCAGGGAAGCCTATCCTGCCTTCAGCTAATAACCAAATCTTCTTTTTCTCCCATCAGTTCGCCCCCCACAGTTATTACCTTTTGTACTTCTAGCCCCTCCCTCTTAGATTGTAAGCACCAGGGAACAGGGCCCTCTTAACCCTTGTTTTGAACTGTATTGTTGCTGTATTGTCTCCTGTTATATTGTAAAGCACTGAGCAAACTGTTGGCGCAATATAAATCCTGTATAATAATAATAACAATAGATCCATTCGTTAACCAAATAAAAATTTTTGAACAAATTTCAAAAATTTAATTAATTTCCCCATGGGCCTGAACTGCTATCGCATCATGCGATTTCATCCAAATGAAATAAATGCATTTGTTAATTTCATTATAACTTCTTTTTGGATTTGTTGGCATTCATTGCTATGTCAATTCAGAGATTCATATACATCCAAATTTCCAAAAATTATATTTCGGCCGAAAAACGAACCGTAACGAAACAAAATGCACATGTCTAATGGAGATACCCAGGGCCCAGCCAGGACTTGGAGCACCAGGGAAAGAAGAATTTGCCGGCTGATGGGGAGCGAGGGATAAGGTGAGTAACTGTTTTTTGAATGTTCCTCTAGACCAGTGGTTCTCAACCATATGGGTTCCCCTGGGATGTCAGAAGCACGGAAACTAGTTTGCCCAGGGTCAGGCTCATGAGCTGCCATGGTGCAGACTGCTGGGCTGGCCATCAGCAGCATAACAGCCTGTGAAACTTTGCACCGTTCCAACGCATGACTCTGATCCAGGGCAGGTGGAATGGAGGACCACCCCTAGCATTCAGGAGAAGACGGAAGTCTGCCTCCTCCAGACCTGCTCCACCTCCCACCCTCTGCTGCACTGCTGGAGCCAAAATGAAGGGCTCTGATGTGGACAGGGGACTGTGTGATTGGGAGACTCTGTGCTGGGGGAAACTGTGTGATTAGGAACTCTGTGATGAATTGACTGTGTGATTCTGGTCTCTGTAATTAGGAGGTCTCTGTGGTGATAAAGAACTCTGATGTGATTGGAGGACTCATGTATAGGGGCATTGGATGATTAGGGGCGTATGGGGTGACTCAGATGTGATGAGGGTCTCTCATGTATAGGGGGGGCCTCCAATGTACAGGAGGCCTCTGATGTGAAGGGGAGATATCTGATAGGATGGGGGACCACTGATGTAATGGGGGTCCCTGATGTGATGTGATGAGGGTCTCTCATGTATTGTGGAGCCTCCAATGTATAGGAGGCCGCTGATGCGGACTGTATGATTGTGGAGTGTGTAAAGGGGCGGACCCTGTGGTGATGAAGAACTCTGATGTTATGGGGCGTTTGACGTATGGGGTGACTCAGATGTGATGAGGGTCTCTCATGTATAGGGGGGGCCTCCAATGTACAGGAGGCCTCTGATGTGAAGAGGAGATCTCTGATAGGATGGGGGACCACTGATGCAATGGGGGTCCCTGATGTGATGTTTGTTCAGGGGTGACTGAGATGAGATGAGTAGCTCTCATATATGGGGGGGCTCTTATGTATAGAGGGGCCTCTGATGTATAGGCGGGCCTCCAATGTGATGAGGGGGACATCTGATGTATTGAGGGAACCTCTGATATGATGGGGGCTAACATGAAGGTAATTTCATCAAGGCGGTTGAGAAGCCCTGCACAAAACTGAGCATTTAACCCTTGCAGTGGGATGGGAGCCCCAATGCAAGGGTGCCTTTGGACTATACCTGGAGTTCAGCTTTAAAGCAGCAGTTGGCTTCAGTGGGGGCTTCTCTGAGCATGGCTGGGACCGGAAAAGTCTGAGCAGTCTCCAGCTGCCTATGTACACCTAGCCTGATTACCTTGTCAGCTGGAAGAGCTCACATCTCCAGTGGATGTTCAAATAGATTCTGCGGAGACAGCATGACATTGCTAGTGTTATTGACACAGGGAACGAGGGTTGGGTACCAATGAAAGTATTATCGGAATGTTTAATCTGAGCAAAGTGAAAGATGAGAGGATTAATCAGCTCAGTATCTCATTATTTTCAGGCAGTACAGGGGTTTGTGCAATGAAGCTAAACGTATTATCACAGCTTCATCCTCTCAGCTCTGGTCTTCATGAGGCTTCCCAAGTCATTTAGAGAGTTCCACACTGTCTTTCTGGGCCGTTAAATAGAAAAAAGTTGATGCTAAGTACACAATACATTTTCTAAAGGGCTTGTTCATGATTTGCATAGCATGTTGTCCTTTTCAGTTCTAATTGCTTATTTTAAAGTTGCTTTAAAGGCGAAACTTTAAAAAAAAATGTTTAGAGTACAGAATGCTTAAAAGCCTTTTAGGGTTTTTGTCTGCGAATTTGTCTCATTGTGGAGATTTCCTTCCACTTCCTGTCCTGTAGGCATGAGAGCAAATGAGAGGAAATCTCTCAAAGTAAAGAAAATCCTCTCTTGGACTGCTGTTACCGCAATGGGGTTGATTTACTAAAGGCCATTAGACTGTGCACTTTGCATGTACAGTTACTACACAGTTTAGCAAATGAGGGAAAGCTCTGCTAATGTCCATCATCCAATCATGGACAAGCAAAAATGTTTTTTATTTTCTTTGCATGTGATTGGGTATTCTTTGAAAAGTGAAGCTTTACCTCATTCACTAAGCTCTGGAGCAACTTCACTTGCAAAGTGCACAGTCCATTTGCCTTTAGCAAATCAACCCCAATGCGTCTAAATTTGAAGACTTCCCCTTTATTCCTGTCAGTGACCAGGACTGTCTTAATAGCTTCATGGGCCCCTGGGAAAAGTAATACAGTGGGGCCCCTATCAGCCTGCTCCAATTTACACACCTACTCTCAAAAATAAAAATATAAATAGTTGTTAGAATTAAAGATATATTTATTAGTACTTTTAATAAAATCTATTTTAAACAGTAAGAAAACATGCCATAAATTAAACACTACTCAACACAAAGGGTGCAGCGTGGGGGGGGAGGCAGAAGGGCACGGTTTAAGGGGATCAGGAGGGCGCAATAGTGGGATCAGGAGAGCACGGTACAAGTTCCGGGATGCTGCCCAAGACATGGTCATCCTGGGACTGGTTAGTAAAAAGCATGACTGTTCTGGCAAATACAAGACAGTTGGCAAGCATGATGTAATGTAAAATTATCATGGGGCTCCCATGCACCTGGGGCCCCTGGGCAGTGTCCATGCATTAAGACAGCTCTGCCAGTGACAACTCCGACCTTTGGATTTCCCCTTCCAGTTTCAATGGCAATGGTTACTAAGACAGTTAGGGTGAATTTCCCCAAGTGGGGAAGTCTGACAAAGACAGCAAAAAACTGATGGGTTTTAACTCTTTTCTATTCTATTCAAGAGCAGATACTTTCAATCTGGTCCTGAGTGGGTGCCTATCATCAGATCGAGGCAGTAGTCATCACCTATGTTGAACAATGTAAGGGGGGACAGGCTCAGCTGGTCCTGGCAGTGGTAAATCATGTGAGACAGGGCCACACAGGAACAGTCCAAGCAGGATTGTCCCGCACTTTTGTTCGGCAATGCAGCAGACAAATACAATTTCATTGCAAGAGGATTTTGTACAGAAAGTCTATAGTACAAAAAAAAATTCTGCTTGACCAAGCCACTATCTAAACTCAACTGACAGGGTGCACCCTAATGGGGTCACAAAAAAAAAACCAGGCAGCATTTGTACCTTTTTTAGTGTTCTCCGCACGCAGCCCTTTCACCCAGCAGCAAAGTCCTATTACAGAGAAAGTAAGAGAGCTCTGCGCATCATTCCGATCAATTATATAAAGGCTTGTGGACAGCTGAGACTAATAATGAGGTTTGGCTACCAGGTAAGATGTGAATCCAGGAATGAAGGCTTTATCCAACCCAAAGCTCTAGAAAGCCTCCAGGCTCCGGTACCCAGAACACGATTTATTAAAGCCTAACTCCACGTTTTCTTCCATTTACATAGATTGTTTTGGCCAAGCTGGCCCAACAACACTATTTCCTTTACCAATGGATATGACTGTTGTCAGCACTGTATAAAAGCATCAACTACATACAGTATACAGTGCTGTGTTCCTGACAGCAGTACAGAAACTTCCCTTCCCATTGCTGGAATAAAACTGAGTTGGCCTGAGCGCTGCTCAGCCATTCACAGGCTCTTTGTACTTTATGAATGCATACAAGGCCTCCTGTGATTGGCTGAGGTGGAGATCATGAGACAGCTCTGCCAATGACAACCCAGACCTTTGGATTTTCCCTTCCAGTTTCGATGGCAATGCCTTCTAAGATAATTAGGGTGAATTTCCCCAACTGGGGAAGTCTGACAAAAACAGCAAAAAACTGATGGGTTTTAATTCTTCTCTAGTCTATTCAAGAGTATATACTTTCAATGTAGTCCTGAGTGAGGGTACAGAAACTTCCCTTCCCATTGCTGGAACAACACTGAGTTGGCCTGAGTGCTGCTCAGCCATTCACAGGCTCTTGGTATTTTATGAATGCATACAAGGCCTCCTATGAGTGGCTGAGGTGAAGATCATGATGTCATCAGCTCGCCTTTTAAGCTCAGCTAATCAGAGAAAGTCTTCTATTCATTCATAAAATACAAGGTTGCTACAAGAGGCTAGTTTTTGCCACAGCACAGTACAACCCTGTCTGGCTACCTTTCCACGTTAAGGGGGGGAGGTCGGTCAGAATGTGGTAAACCCGCAGCTCAACTGCCTATTTTTACCGCCCCCTAATACAAGTGTAAACTAAGCCTTACAGCTTACAGGATGTGAAAGGAAATCTTCCAAAGGCCATTTCCCCTAATTTGGTGAGATTTCTTCTCACTTCCTGTTGTGTCTCTGGATCAGGAAGTAAAGAGAAATCTCCCTGTTAGAGCCTGGGTCCGAACCTGGGCCGAGTGGCAATGTTTTTTCTTGCTGAGCCACCAGGAATGCTGGACAGCTCTCTTGACAATTATTTGGATGATCCTACCTTGACCTTGTTTGTCATGAACCTTGAACCCCTTGCTACTCCCATGAACTTCCAAATATAAGCCATGGCTCTGCCCTTCCTTTTGCCTGATTATTGTGCTCTCCAGCCAGTAACGTGCTCCTTATTGTCTCTGTTATTATCCATATTTTGCTACCACTCGTTATTGACCCTTAGCTTGTTCTCGACTATGCTTCTGCCTGATCCTAACCTGCAACTGCTCCTTACCGACCTTGGCTTGTTTACTGACCACGCTTACGTTTGATCCTTACCTGCTTACACGCTACTGGACCCCTGCTTGCTCACCTCCTGGTGGGGTGATCCTTAGGACCTCGACCTGGTACTAACACGCAGCAAAATCAATCTCCACCATCAGGAACTCTGGTGAACACCGGTTGGTACTTAGACTCCGCACCTCGGGTCATCCCACTCCTCCACTATGGTGACCTGCCTTTGTACCTATCCTGCTCGTTTCAGGTGAGCCTTTCCACTGCTATAGCAACTGGTCTTTAAGCCTGACCCCTGATCGTGACAGAATAATCTGGCCCAAACATGGAGGCCTCTATAGCAAACATTGTGGCTCCTCTTAGGCAGAAAATTGCTGAGCTGCGGGAATTCGGGATTACCCATCAAGGAATAGTTGCCAAACTAGAATGCATAGTGGATAGGCAACAGGGAGAGATTCATACTCTGCAGAGACAACTGCTAGACCAAGATGATACTAACTCACATATGCCCCAGCCCCAACCATCTAAGTTTAATGGAGACCGCCGCCTCTACAGGGGTTTCCTTAATCAATGTCATATATATATCCAAATGCACTCTACTGCATGTCCTTCAGAGAAAAAGAAGGTAATGTTTATTATTGGACTTCTTTTCAATCTGTCGGAACCTGAATTAAATGTGCTTAGGGAGTGGATCGATAAGAATTTAGAGAAGGGCTTTATTAGACACTCAACATCTCGTTGAAAAGAAAGACTCCACCTTGTGTTCATGCATTGACTACAGAGACATGAATAAAATCACTATTGAAAACCGCTATCCACTACCCTTGATCTCTAAAATGTTGGAAAGACTTCATTCTGCCAAAATGTTTACAAAACTTGATTTACGGGGGGCATATAACCTTGTCCACATTCATCAAGGCGACGAATGGAAAACCGCCTTTAGACCCAGGTATGGGCATTTTGAGTCCTTGGTTATGCCGTTTGGACTTTGCAACGCCCCTGCAACTTTTTAGCATTTCATCAACGATGTTTTTCGTGATCTGTTGGACCAATTTGTAATTGCTTATCTGGATGATATTCTTATATTTTCTGATAATTGGGAGGAGCACCACAAACATGTTTGCACGGTCTTTGAAAGATTAAGGAAGAACAGACTTTACATTAAATTGGAGAAATGCGAGTTCAAACAAACCCAGATCCAGTTCTTAGTCTATATCATTTCTCCAGAGGGAGTGAGCATGGATCCCGAGAAGATCAAAGCAGTGGTAGATTGGTCAGCACCTAGAAATGTTAAGGAAATTCAACGTTTCATCGGGTTTGCCAACTTCTTCAGAAGATTTATAAGAAACGTTTCTAAGGTGATAGCTCCAATTACACAGCTGACAAAGAAAGGGGTACCCTTTGTGTGGACCCCTGAGGCAAAGACTGCGTTTGGAAAGCTAAAAACTCTTTTCACTTCTGCACCAATTTTGGTACATCCTGATCCTGAACTACCCTTTATAGTGGAGGTGGATGCTTCTGACTCTGCCGTGGGAGCTATCCTGTCTCAGCCAAGTGAGAAAAAAACGTAGCTTCATCCTTGTGTCTACTTCTCTCGTTTGATGTCCTCAGCTGAAAAGAGTTACGACACCCCAAGCTTCTCCTTTGGGGTTGCTCCAGCCACTTCCTGTTCCATCAAGACCTTGGGGGTCAATTTCTATGGACTTTGTAGTCGAATAACCTCCCTCAAAAGAAATGACCACTATCTTGGTAGTCGTCGACTGTCTTCTTAAGATGGCTCATTTTATACCTGTTAAGGGGGTACCTTCTGCCAAACAAACTGTGGAGTTGATGGTTTAAGATGTTTTTAAACTACATGGAATTCCTGATGATGCGGTATCTGACAGAGGAGTACAGTTTACAACAAAATTTTGGAAAACTTTTGTTCAGCTTTAGGGGTAACAGTTAACCTGTCCTCTGCTTTTCATCCTCAGTCTAATGGTCAAACTTTGGAGCAGTACCTTTGGTGTTTTGTCAGTTACCTTCAGGATGACTGGGTGGACTATCTTCCTACGCCAGAGTTTGCCTATAACAATGCTAAACATAGCTCCACCTCCCAAAGCCCTTTTTTCCTCAATACGGGGTATCATCCAGTTTTTATTCCTGATCTCCCTACCGCAACTCAAATTCCTGCTGTTGCCAACAGATTAACTACATTGCAGGAGATTCAGTCGAAGTTGATCGAGACTTTGGGGGAGGCTCAGGAATGTTATAAAAAGGCTGCCAACAGACATCGCAGATCACTTCCTACCTTTCATGTGGGCGACAAGGTTTGTCTATCAACCAAAAATCTGAAGGTTCATGTTCCATCTGCAAAGTTGGGCCGAAAGTTTGTGGGACCTTTCCAGATTTCTGTTTAGATCAACCCAGTCACCTTTCGCTTAAAACTTCCTGACAGTATGAAGATTCACCCTTTTTTTTCACGTATCACTATTCAAACCATTTCATGAAAATCATTTCTCTGGAAGAATTCTTCCACCTGAGGTACAGGGTGAAGAAGAATATGTGGTGGAGAAGATTCTTGACTCTAGGATGTTTAGAGGAAAATTGCAATATCTTGTCCAATGGGAAGGATATGGGAAAGAGGAGAATTCTTGGAAGCCTGAGGAAAATGTTCATGCTCCTAGATTAACAAGAGAATTCCACCAGAGGTTTCCCCACAAGCCTGGTCCTAAGATGTCCAGGGGACGTCCTGTGAGGAGGGGAGTACTGTCAGAGCCTGGGTCTGAACCTGGGCCTTCTGCAGTGAGTGGCAATGTTTTTTCTTGCTTAGCCACCTGGAATGCTGGACAGCTCCCTTGACAATTATTTTGATGATCCTACCTTGACCTTGTTTATCATGAACCTTGAACCCCTTGCTCCTCCAATGAACTTCCTGATATAAGCCATGTCTCTGCACTTCCTGTTTGCCAGATTATTGCGCTCTCCAGCAGGTAACGTGCTCCTTATCGTCTCCATATTATCCATATTTTGCTACCACTCGTTATTGACCCTTGGCTTGTTCTCGACTATGCTTCTGCCTGATCCTAACCTGCGACTGCTCCTTACTGACCTTTGCTTGTTTACTGACCACGCTTACATTTGATCCTTACCTGCTTATACGCTACTGGACTGTCACTTGCTCACCTCCTGGTGGGGTGATCCTGAGGACCGTGACCTGGTACTAACACGCAGCAAAATCCATCTCCACCATCAGGAGCTCTGGTGAACACCGGTTGGTACTTAGACTCCGCACCACGGGTGATCCCACTCCTTCGCTATGGTGACCTGCCTGTGTACCTATCCTGCTGGTTTCAGGTGAGCCTTTCCACTGCTATAGCAACTGGTCTTTAGCCTGACCCCTGATCGTGACAGAATAATCTGGCCCAAACATGGAGGCCTCTATAGCAAACATTGTGGCTCCTCTTAGGCAGCAAATTGCTGAGCTGCAGGAATTCGGGATTACCCATCAAGGAATAGTTGCCAAACTAGAAAGCATAGTGGATAGGCAACAGGGAGAGATTCATACTCTGCAGAGACAACTGCTGGACCGAGATGATACTAACTCACATATGCCCCAGCCCCAACCATCTAAGTTTAATGGAGACCGCCGCCACTACAGGGGTTTCCTTAATCAATGTCGTTGGTACTTAGACTCCGCACCTCGGGTCATCCCACTCCTCCGCTATGGTGACCTGCCTGTGTACCTATCCTGCTGGTTTCAGGTGAGCCTTTCCACTGCTATAGCAACTGGTCTTTGAGCCTGACCCCTGACCGAGACACTCCCCATTGTGACACAAACAGCAAAAAAACCCTCAAAAAATTGTGGCTCCTCTTAGGCAGCAAATTGCTGAGCTGCAGGAATTCGGGATTACCCATCAAGGAATAGTTGCCAAACTAGAAAGCATAGTGGATAGGCAACAGGGAGAGATTCATACTCTGCAGAGACAACTGCTGGACCGAGATGATACTAACTCACATATGCCCCAGCCCCAACCATCTAAGTTTAATGGAGACCGCCGCCACTACAGGGGTTTCCTTAATCAATGTCGTTGGTACTTAGACTCCGCACCTCGGGTCATCCCACTCCTCCGCTATGGTGACCTGCCTGTGTACCTATCCTGCTGGTTTCAGGTGAGCCTTTCCACTGCTATAGCAACTGGTCTTTGAGCCTGACCCCTGACCGAGACACTCCCCATTGTGACACAAACAGCAAAAAAACCCTCAAAAAAACAAAACAACAAAAAAAATACAACTGAGGTACCTATTCTCTACTCTATCCAAAAATAAATAATATATTACAGTTGTAGATACGTTTTAATAACAAGGAGATATCAGGCTGTCGAGGGTCACATTTTGCAGCAGTATCCCGTGGTTTTTAATTATGCCACCGCTCAAAAATATAAAAGGTATACTTTTATAAAACAGTGGAAAACAAAGCTGCATTTTAATCCTGCCTACCTGACCTCCTGTATATAGAGAAAACTTCACAACTTCTCCAACCGACTATGCATCACAAAAACTATTTGTGCCTTAGGGATATAACGGCGGGAATCTTTGATGCAACCCAAAACGGGAACAAGTTGCTGGTTAATACATTTCATGTAATATTTATATGACTTCAGAGCTCTGCTTTTTGTGCTTTTGTGCTTTAGCTCTACGTGGCGAGGGCCTTTAGTGATAGGCAGGTTCTGGATAGTTATCTTTAGTCTTGCTGTCTCATCCTACCACCCCCCCCCCCAATCTCCTGGTGTAGCCATTATTCCGTGTGTACAACGCTTTTCTACATGTGTCATTTTAATTGTGACGGTGAGTCCAAAGGTCTACCAGAACGGAGCTCTCTTTCTCGGTGATGAATGTGCAAGTAGCTGCGCTAATGAAGATGAATGGGGCTGTGTGTGTCACTAACAGGAGGGGCATCCTTGACTTGTCATTCCTCTGTCTTAGGTACTAAATCCAAAAAAGAAGTGCAAAAAGAAGAAATATATCAACTCCGGGACGGTGAGTGAGCTCCTAATGGACCTGGGCTATGTCTGTGCCAAATCGGTGACCTTAAGCCGATGACTGCCTACCACGAGCCGCGCGCTGCAGTTATTTATCTTGTTTGGACGTCAGTAGGACTACAAAATTGATGATGCTTATTAAAGCGGACCGATACTCCAGTGATAACGTAAAGCTGTGGCAACTGTTTTGTTTGCGTGGATAGGCGGTAGAGAGCAAAAGTAATAGAAGGGGCGAAGTGTTCTCTTACTCTGTCCCAGGGGTCTCCAAACTTGGCTCAGTGCTGTTTTCTCAGTGTGCATTGATTGAGGATTAAGGTCAGCAGAGGTCTGCTTCTGAAGTAATGGGGACTCTGATGGGGACCCTGATGTGAGGGGGGACTCTGATGGGTAAACCGATGTAAGGGGGGACTCTGATGGGTAACCTGATGTAAGGGGGGACTCTGATGGGTAAACCGATGTAAGGGAGGACTCTGATGGGTAACCTGATGTAAGCTGAGAATCTGATGGGGACCTAGATATAAGGGTGGGGAGGGCTCTGATGAGGATCTTGATCTAGGGGGAGAATCTAGTGGGGATCCTGATCTAAGGGGAAACCTGATGTAAGGGGAGAATCTGATGGGGACCCAAATGTAAGGGGGGACTCTGATGAGTAACCTCATGTAAGGGGGGACTTTGATCGGTAACCTGATAAAAGGGAAGACTCTGATGGGAACCCTGATGTAAGGGGAGACTCTGATAGAAACCCTGATGTAAGGGGAAAATATGTTGCGGACCCAGATGTAAGAATGGGGGGCTCTGATGGGGACCTCAATGTAGGGGGAGAATCTAATGAGGACCCTGATGAAAGGGGGTACTCTGATGGGAAACCTGATGTAAGGGGAGAATCCGATGGGGACCCAAACGTAAGGGCAGACTCTGATGAGTAACCTGATGTTAAGGGGGGGGGGGGTAACCTGATAAAAGGGAAGACTCTGACAGGAACCCTGATGTAAGGGGAGACTCTCATAGGAACCCTGATGTAAGGGTGTGGGGACTCTGATGGGGACCTTGATGTAGGGGGGAAGAATCTAATGGGGACCCTGATGTAATGGGGGACTCTGATGGGAAACCTGATGTAAGGGGAGAATCTGATGGGGACCCTGATGTAAAGGGGGACTCTGATGGGTAACCTGATGTAAGGGGACAAAGTGATGGGTAACCTGATAAAAGGGAAGAATCTGATGGTTACGCAGATGTAAGGGTGATGGGGGGGGGGGGCTCTGATGGGGACCCAAATGTAAGGGGAGACTTTGATGGGTAACCTAATGTAAGGGAAGACTCTGATAGAAACCCGGATGTAAGGGTGGGGGGCTCTGATGGGGACCTTGATGTAGGGGGGAGAATCTGATGGGGACCCTGATGTAAAGGGGAGAATGTGATGGGAACCCAGACGTAAAGGGGGACTCTGATGAGTAACGTGATGTAAGAAAGGACTCTGATGGGTAACCTGATAAAAGGGAAGACTCTGATGGGGAGCCTGATGTAAAGGGGGACTCTGATGGGTAACCTGATGTAAGGGGAAAATGTGATGGGGACCCAGATGTAAAGGGGGACTCTGATCAGTAACCTGATGTAAGGGGGGAATCTGATGGGTAACCTGATAAAAGGTTTCAGACCCCTGATCTAACCAAACATGTACAATTCTGGGATATGTGAGCAGCAATGGAGTGAGCTTGGAGCAGTTTTGAATAGAGTTGAGTTCACTACTTCAACAAATGTAGAGAGCACTTATCACAAGTACAGACAACTATATAAACATTTTATTAAGTTCTGACCAGGGGCGGACTGACAACTCATGGGGCCCCCAGGCAATAGGGGATCATGGGACCCCTGTGTCCTTGCCCAAACTCAAAAAAGCCTATGAAAAAGGTACCAAGGACATCTCATGGGGCCCCCTACTGACCCCGGGCCCTCGGGCAGTGCCAAATGGTCAGTCCGCCCCTGGTTCTGACCCTTCCCCGAGCTACTAAAAGTGTGTCTCAGCTTTTGTTGGTGTTCCTCGTTAGAGAGATTTGTGATCACTTCATGTCCTGCCCGTAAGAGAGGGGAAATGCCAGCAATAGGGACAGTTAAAGCAATAAAACCTAACAGATGCTCTAACCTGCCTCTGTTCTCTCCAAAACAGTTAAAAAGATTTTGGTTGGAGTAGAGCATAAACCTTGCCTGAGGAAACTGCTGCAAGAAGCTCACTGCAGTGCTGCTCACATTCACCAGATTCACATGTTTGAATATGCAAGCTCTGTAGGAGTAGATGATTAAAGTTCAGATTGAGCAATCCTTCCTATTGGTTCATATCACGGGATGCTGTTTGACCACAGATTAAGATGAGTATCACTGTTTATAGATATCATGAGGAGAGAATAAACTATTATTGTGTTAGAACATTTTAAAGGTCCTAGAGATTCATTAAGACACAGGGGGAGCCATTGTTTTTCTTATGTGGCTAAAGTAATGCTTTACGAGATCCAAAAATAGATTATTTTGAAGAAATATAAATGTACAACCCCAAAACGAAGCTCTTCTTTTTTAATTGGCATTTCATATGTAAATGATGATCGTATATTATTATGATGATAATCACATACAGTATATATATATTTATAATGTGTGTGTGTATATATATGTATGTGTGTGTGTGTGTGTGTATGTGTATATATATATATATATATATATATATATATATATATATAAAACATGTGTTTGTGTGTATATATATATATTTATGTATGTGTATATATATGTATATATGTATGTGTGTATATAAATGTATGTATGTGTGTGTGTGTGTATATATGTGTATATATATATATATTGTGCACCCACCACTTTATTAGGTCCACCTTGCTAGTTCATTAGGACCCCCTTTTGCCTTCAGAGCTGCCTTAATTCTTCATGGCACAGATTCAACAAGGTGTTGGAAACGTTCTTCAGAGATTTTGGTCCATATTGACATGAGTTACTGTTGATTTTCTATCATCTTGAACCAGTCTGCCCATTCTCCTCTGACATCAACAAAGCATTTTCAGCCACACAACTGCTGCTCACTGGATATTTTCTTTTTTTTGGACCATTCTCTGTAAACCCTAGAGATGGCTGTGCGTGACAATCCCAGTAGATCAGCAGTTTTTGAAATACTCAGACCAGCCCATCTGGCACCAACAACCATGCCACGGTCAAAGTCACTTAATTCCCCTTTCTTCCCCATTCTTACGCTCAGTTTGAAAACCTGCAAGTTGTCTTCATCACGTCTAGATGCCTAAATGTATTGAGTTTCTGACATGTGGTTGGCAGATTAGCAATTTGTTATGCATTTGTTAAACCTAATTTTTTTTAAAGGCTAAGTCCACCCTTTGCAAAAAATAATATATGCATATATATTGGCAGGGAAAAAAATTAGCATTTATTTATTATTATTATTATATATTTTTTTCCATCACAGGTGCTATGCCATGCTCCTGTAGACTTTCCCCATCTCCATGTCTGTACTGAGAAACAGACTTTCAGTTAGGCCCCTTTCACACGGGCGTTCCGTATGTCTGTTTTTTTCATCTGTCTGTTTAAGGATGAAAAGCGGACACCCATGTATTTCTATGGACTAGTGGATGTAACGGATGATCATCTGTTTACATGCATTAACATCCGTTTTTTTGAACGGAAGAAGACCCTATTTTCTTCCGTTAAAATGGAATGGATGAAAAATGGATGAAAATGGATGTAAACAGAAAAAAAACGGATGTAAACTGATGAAAATTTATGTAAACGGACAAAAAACAGATGTAAACGGATGAAAAATGGCTGAAAAACTGATGTGAACTGATCCGTTTTTTTTCTTGGAAAAAACGTGACTTAACTGATGAAACAAATCTTACCAAGCAATTGAACAGGTGTACCTAATAAAGTGAGTGGTCAGAGTTTGTGTATATACAATGATAACTATATATTATTATTATTCCCATATATTTCAGTCACTGTCTGTTTTTTAATTCATGAATTACTGTCTCACAGGTGACACTTTTGTCTTTCAAGGCTGAATCTGAATATACATTTCTCGATTACATCAAAGGAGGGTAAGTGTCATCTTTGTGCTGTAAAATAAAGTTTGTGCATGTCCTCCATTATAAAAATCAGCTTTTTTTCTCAGAGAAAAGTTGCAGAAACCCCCCCCCCCCCCCCCCCACAAAAAAGCCCTGATAAGGATGATAAAAGAGATGCAGTTGTCTGGTAAGGAAGGAGTCATTCCTCCAATCCATCACTATAGAATCTATATTGCACTTTGAGCTATTGAGCTCTGTGAACAACAGAGGAAATAATGTTGTCAATTAGAATACAGATATTAAACATTTTACATTTACCTGCATAAAAATTTTAAATAAAATGTTTTATGATTTTTATAAATTCAGAAGCCATAATAAATCAACAAGTATCTACAAAGCCATTACTCAGCCCCTTAAAGCCCAACTGAGGTTTGTTTTTTTTTTTACTGTGATGCAGTCCACCTACATTAAACATTTATTTACTATTTTGCTGCAGAAAGGGTTAAAATTCTGCTGGCAGTACACTTGAGAGTCGGTTTGCTCTTTAAAGTGGTTGAAAACCCTTACACATATCTAGTGAAGTGACTAGCATTGGAGGATACATCCTCATACATAAGTTGTACCTGTTTATCTGCTGACCTCTGTTCTCTTCAAAAAAATACTTTTACACAGCATATCTCAGCTCTGAAAAGCAAGGGGCGGAGATCTGAAATCTCAATCTACTGAGCTCAGTGAGGAAAGCTCTGAGCCCTGATTGGAGGGAAGGGACACACCCCCTCCTCATAGTACATGGAGAACTGTCAACCACAGGCTGTGTCCTGGAGCTATCCTTCTTCAACTTTTTATCTCTTGGAAGAGCCGTCAGAAGCGACTGATGCAGATAACAGAGGAACCAGGCAGCAGAGAGAAATGACACTCAGTGCTTTGGATAGAGACAATTACACAGTGTAGAAGGATGTGCTTTGTTCATATTTCGTGTCTGAAGTTTATGACCACTTTAACACAAAGCTAAGAAATCCAGCAGTCCAACTACTACCCCCTCCCCCCCCCCCCCCCTCCTCGTGCAGTGGTCACAGCACTGCTCAGGGAGCAAGAGTTCTGTTGATTGGAGCATTGTGCAGGGGGCGTGTCAGACGGTTGGAGACCTGGACTGCTACACCCTGTTGAGCAGTGGTTTGGCTCTCCATTGTGCTGCAGCACCTCTAGTACAGTAAAAAAAAAATTAAAAATACCCGTGTTTGTTACTGTTTATGCAGCCTGAGTGCATTACATTCATGAAAAATGACTCTTCATTTGGGTTTTAAAGTGTATGTTAGCCAAAAATTAAAGTCCTGTATGTGTATCTGTGTTTTCATGTTGTTTTGTGAAATCAAGAAGCATATGTGGAGGATGGATATGGGGTTAATATTCCCTCTTGGAGGTACAATCCCTCTATATTTAATAGAACTACAACACTTAGAACTGGGACTATAAATGTACCTCCCGAGGTATAAAACAAAAAAGAATATCAATACATAAAAACAGCATTTTTATTGTTACCATATACATGTATCACAGATAATCTTCTAAAATGAGTAATGAAACTTGAAGTATAACCAAATATCTGTTCATAAGATCCTAGTCTTAAATGTCCGAAGCGTTTTGCGTAAAAACCGCTTCCTCAGGGTCTTGGATCTTGTTATATGCAAACTTATGTTCACATGTGCGACAATGTGTGTCCAACAACAAACGTCTGCTGGGCCCGTGGGGAGGGGCTTAATCATAGAACACCACTATATAAGCAACACTTTCAAGGGACTACTCAAATATCAAGATCTTATAACTCAATAGACTTCGAAAACAGATATAACGTCACTAGCAACACATCTCCATTGAGTTACTGAATCTAAGACATATATTGCCTATAAAGGCTGAACAATATCCAGATATGTGGATCTAAGATCTCAGTCCAATTGCCACACCACCAAAACATATGGAGCACATGGTCATACTCTTTGTCGCCATTTTGACCATGTGCTCCATATGTGTTGGTGGTGTGGCAATTGGACTGAGATCTTAGATCCACATATCTGGATATTGTTGAGCCTTTATAGGTAATATACAGTGGGGATCGAAAGTTTGGGCACCCCAGCTAAAAATTTGTATTAATGTGCATAAAGAAGCCAAAGAAAGATGGAAAAATCACCAAAAGGCATCAAATTACAGATTAGACATTCTTATAATATGTCAACAAAAGTTAGATTTTATTTCCATCATTTACACTTTCAAAATAACAGAAAACAAAAAAATGGCGTTTGCAAAAGTTTGGGCACTCTGCAGAATTTATAGCATGCACTGCCCCCTTTGCAAAGCTGAGACCTGCCAGTGTCATGGATTGTTCTCAATCATCATCTGGGAAGACCAGGTGATGTCAATCTCAAAGGTTTTAAATGCCCAGACTCATCTTACCTTGCCCCAACAATCAGCACCAGGGGTTCTTCTAAGCAATTTTCTAGAAAACTGAAACTGAAAATAGTTGACGCTCACAAAGCTGGAGAAGGCTATAAGAAAGCAAAGCGTTTTCAGATGTCAAGATCCTCCGTTCGGAATGTAATTAAGAAATGGCAGTCATCAGGAACAGTGGAAGTTAAAGCAAGATCTGGAAGACCAAGAAAAATATCAGACAGAACAGCTCGCAGGATTGTGAGAAAAACAATTCAAAACCCACGTTTGACTGCACGATCCCTCCAGAAAGATCTGGCAGACACTGGAGTTGTGGTACACTATTCCACTATAAAGAGATACTTGTACAAATATGGTCTTCATGGAAGAGTCATCAGAAGAAAACCTCTTCTACGTCCTCACCACAAAAATCATCGTTTGAACTTTGCAAATGAACATATAGACAAGCCTGATGCATTTTGGAAACAAGTTCTGTGGACCGATGAGGTTAAAATTG
The DNA here is from genome assembly GCF_062004578.1 of Staurois parvus. Taxonomy (NCBI): domain Eukaryota; kingdom Metazoa; phylum Chordata; class Amphibia; order Anura; family Ranidae; genus Staurois; species Staurois parvus. The sequence continues at coordinate 501,494 of NW_028318553.1, read as the reverse complement.
AACTTTTTGGCCGGAATGAGCAAAGGTACGTTTGGAGAAGAAGGGGCACAGAATTTAATGAAAAGAACCTCTGTCCAACTGTTAAGCATGGGGTTGGATCAATCATGCTTTTGGGGTTGTGTTGCAGCCAGTGGCACAGGGAACATCTCACGAGTAGAAGGAAAAATGGATTCAATAAAATGTCAGCAAATTTTGGATGGTAACTTGATGCCATCTGTGAAAAAGCTGAAGTTAAAGAGAGGATGGCTTCTACAAATGGATAATGGTCCTAAACACACCTCGAAATCCATGGGGGATTACATCAAGAGGCGTAAACTGAAGTTTTGCCATGGCCTTCCCAATCTCCTGACCTCAACATAATTGAAAATCTATGGATAGACCTTAAAAGAGCAGTGCGTGACAGACAGCCCAGAAATCTCAAAGAACTGGAAGACTTTTGTAAGGAAGAATGGGCAAAGATACCTCAAACAAGAATTGAAAGACTCTTGGCTGGCTACAAAAAGCGTTTACAAGCTGCGATACTTGCCAAATGGGGCAGTACAAGATATTAACTCTGCAGGGTGCCCAAACTTTTGCAGGTGCCATTTTTTGTTTTCTGTTATTTTGAAAGTGTAAATGATGGAAATAAAATCTAACTTTTGTTGACATATTATAAGAATGTCTAATCTGTAATTTGATGCCTTTTGGAGATTTTTCCATCTTTCCTTGGCTTCTTTATGCACATTAATACAAATTTTTAGCTGGGGTGCCCAAACTTTCGATCCCCACTGTATGTCTTAGATTCAGTAACTCAATGGAGATGTGTTGCTAGTGACGTTATATCTGTTCTCCAAGTTTATTGAGTTATAAGATCTTGATATTTGAGTAGTCCCTTGAAAGTGTTGCTTATATCATAGTATTCCATGATTAAGACCATCCCCACGGGCCTGGTAGACGTTTGTTGTTGGACACACATTGTCGCACATGTGAACAAGTTTGTATATAATAAAAAACATCAAACAGCGCAAATAAATATTCACATATAACTATACAATAAATAATAAAAGAAATAAAATGAATAAATAGAATAGTCCCACTCCAAAAAATAATTATTAGGATGAATATGGTGAGTAGAATAAAGCTGAAGAGTCCTTATCCAAAAGACCCTTGACCCGTGTTCACACCTGTTAGTGCTCAGATCACATATGGCACTCACCAGATATTGGTGAAAAAAACGCCTTATTTATGGGTTTTATGGAATCCTAGACCCAATCAGTACAGCCCCCAATCACCAGGTTTAAATGGAACTCCCCCAATGCAGGTAAGATATATGCCTCAGACCTCCAAACCGTAGTATAAACCAGCCTCAAACCTCCAGGATCAAGAGATCATGTATTATCCTTTTCTCAGAGCCCATTAAAGGACACATTTTGATCATAGTTAGGCAAGCTGGAGCAGGGGCGGACTGACCATTCGAGCACTCAGGCACTGCCCGAGGGCCCGGGGTCAGTAGGGGACCCCATGAAAGGCCCCTGGTACCTTTTTATAAGCTTTTTTGGGTGTGCTTTGAGTGTGGGGAAGGAAACAGGGGCCCCATGATCCCCTATTGCCCAGGGGACCCATGAGTTGTCAGTCCACCCCAGGGGCGGACTGACAACTCATGGGGCCCATGGGCAATAGGGGATCATGGGGCCCCTGTATTCTTGCCCAAACTCAAAAAAGCCTATGAAAAAGGTACCAGGGGAATCTCATGGGGTCCCCTACTGACCCCGGGCCCTCGGGCAGTGCCCAAGTTTCCAAATGGTCAGTCCGCCCTTGGTCCACCCCTGAGCTGGAGTTATACTGCCACCTGAATTGCAAAAATATACAAGCTCTCTTTGAAGAACTAGGCCTATTTCAGGTGTGGACACGGGTCAAGGGTCTTTTGGATAAGACTTTTCAACTTTATTCTACTCATCATATTCATCCTAATAATTATTTTTTGGCGTGGGACTATTCTATTTATTCATTTTATTTTTTATAAGTTTTTTTTTATATTCTGTCCTTTATTATTTATTGTATAGTTTTTTTGTGAATATTTATTTGCGCTGTTTGATGTTTTTTATTATTATTTTATTGGTGTTTACACTAATGAGGAGCAGCATTTATTTAGGAATTATTTCACTATTTTTGGCGCTGGTGATTTTTTGTATATAACAAAAGCCAAGGCCCTGAGGAAGCGTTTTTTTTCTGCAAAAAAGACTAGGATTGTATGAACAGATATTTGGTTATACTTCAAGCGTCGTTACTGATTTTATAAGTCTTTTACAATGTTTATCTGTGATACATGTATATGGTAACAATAAAATACTGTTTTTATGTATTGATATTCTTTTTTGTTTTATACCTCGGGAGGTACATTTTATAGTCCCAATTATAAGTGTTGTAGTTCTATTAAATATAGAGGGATAGTACCTCCAGGAGGGAATATTAACCCCATATCCATCCTCCACATATGCTTCTTGATTTCACAAAACATAGACATACATACAGGACTTTAATTTTTGGCTAAAATACACTTTAAAGTCCAAACGAAGAGTAATTATTTATGAATGTAATGCACTCAGGCTGCATAAACAGTAACAAACACAGGCATTTTTAATTTTTTTTTTTTTTACTGTACTAGAGGTGCTGCAGCACAATGGAGAGCCAAACAGGGGCAGTCTGACCATTTGGAAACTCGGGCACTGCCCGAGGGCCCGGGGTCAGTAGGGGGCCCCATGAGATTCCCCTGGTACCTTTTTCATAGGCTTTTTTGAGTTTGGGCAAGGACACAGGGGCCCCATGATCCCCTATTGCCCGGGGGCCCCATGAGTTGTCAGTCCGCCCCTGGAGCCTAACCACTGCTCAACAGGGTGTAGCAGTCCAGGTCTCCAACAGTCTTATGGTAACAATAAAATACTGCTTTTATGTATTGATATTCTTTTTTGTTTTGTACCTCGGGAGGAACATTTACAGTCCCAATTATAAGTGTTGTGGTTCTATTTCATGTTGTTTTGGTAAACCTTGACCATTTTCTTAATTTTGTTTTTTATATCTGTTTTGAAATAACCGGTGAACCTGCCAGTTCTGCTTTTTACCTTCCCGAGCACGCAAGCAGATCCATACTGGTGTGTTTTTTTTTTTTTTAGTTTTTTTTTTTAGTTTTGCTTTTGCTGCAGCAAGAGTTAAAATTCTCTGTGCTGGCAATACATTGGAGAATTGGACCACTGCCCATCCCAGAGCCTGGATCTCCATCAGTCCGACTCCCCCCCCCCCCACAGTGGTCCAGTTGACAGCACTGCTCAGAGAGCAGCTGTTGATTGCAGGACCGTGCAGCTGTAGATTGGAACATTGTGCAAGGGGCATGTCAGACTATTGAAGCCCTGGACCGTGCGGAGGGTATGGGGACTATAGGAGGTTGTGCTGGTGCATGACGTGCCTGTATCTCCATAATCAATTTAGCCTGCCCGTCCCCCTGCCCAATCCTCCTGTGTTGATTTAAAAAAAAAAAAAAATGTACCAGTAGAAGGAGCACCAGGCCAACTAAAAGAGTCCAAATTGATTTACCCTGTTGATTGTCAGTGGCTCCCAGCAGGAACCTCACAGCAAAACTAGAACGAGTACAGCAGCAGAGTAGGTTTCTCTATGGGGAAGAGAAACGTCATAGGGAGGCTGGGCGATGTGCTGAATAAAAGATTAAAAAAAAAAATTGGTTGCAATGCTTTACAAGCTTGAATGCAAAAAAATAACGAATGCACATTTTTGTTTTTGCACGCTGGGTCCATTTATTTTTTTGCAAAAGCTGGAATTCTTTTAATCCTTGCTGCAGCACCATTCCAACCAAGTAAAAGTGCATTGTTTAATTCAAAATATGCTTTTTTTTTTTTTTTAAATCAAAGATAAAATGCCTAGTGATTGCGCCAGGCCATCAGTCTTCCTCAAGAAGGATGACAACACTGCAAGGCCTGCAGTGAAATCACTACAGGGTTGTCACCATCATCAACGAAATGGGGAAGCTATTCAATGCGCTCTGAAAAGGGTTATCAATGTGATAGCTCTCCTCTTCACTGCTAATCAGAGCTGGTATCTGGAGGAAGTGAGGCAGGGTGCCCTCTCAGATCATGTTTTCTGGCTACAACAGAGTAAAGACCTTGTTGGCCCCTGTGATGTCACTGGGGAAAAGCAAAGGATTTTTTTGCCTACCTCTGTCCTTCAGAATTTAGGGGGGCAGACTGTAACCAGTGGGAGTAGAAGATCCTCGGTGCCAGTGGAAGTAGACAATGTCTCAGGCTTGGCGATCAGTGGGGGTAAAAAAATTACATAGCGCCTGTGGTCAGTAGGAGGAGGAATAGTACCCCATCCTTGATAACAGTGGGAGGAATGGTGCCCCATCATTAGGATTAGTGGGAGAAATGGTGCCCCATAATTTTTATTAGGAGGCTAAATAGTGCCTCATCTTTGGAATTAGGAGGAATGTTGCCCCATCATTAGAATGGGAGAATAGTGCTCCATCATTGGTATTAGTATTTATTTCAGGTACTTATATAGCGCCATTAATTTGCACAGCGCTTCACATATATATTGTACATTCACATCAGTCCCTAACCCTCAAGGGGTGTACAATCTAAGGTCCCTAACTCACATTCATACATACACATACTAGGGACAATTTAGACAGGATCCAATTAACCTAGCAGCATGTCTTTGGAGTGTGGGAGGAAACCGGAGCACCCGGAGGAAACCCACGCATGCACAGGGAGAACATGCAAACTCCAGGCAGGAGGTGCCGTGGCTGGGATTTGAACCAACGACCTGAGTACTGCCAGGCGGAAGTGCTAACCATTTAGCCACTGTGCTGCCGTGGAAATAGTGTCCCATCATTGGTATTAGTGGGAGGAATAATGTCCCATCATTGAGATTAGTGGGAGGAATGGTGCCCCATCATTTTTATTAGGGAGATGAATAGTGCCTCATTATTGGAATTAGTGAGAGGAATAGTGTTCCATCATTTGTATTAGTGGGAGGAATAGTGCCCTACCATTGGTATTAGTGGGAGGAATAGTGCCCCGCCATTGGTATTATTGGGAGGAATAGTGCCCCATCATTGGTATTATTTGGAGTAATAGTTCCCCATCATTGGTATGATTTAGAGGAATAGTGCCCCTTTATTGGTATTTTTGGGAGGAATAGTGGCCCATCATTGCTAATAGTGGGAGGAATAGTACCCCATCATTGGAATTAGTGGGAGGAATAGTGTGAGAAATAGTGTTCCATCATTGGTATTAGTGGGAGGAATAGTGCCCTACTTTTGGTATTTGTGGGAAGAATAGTGCCTCATGATTGGTATTATTGGGAGGAATAGTGACCCATCATTGGTATTATTTGGAGTAATAGTTCCCCATCATTGGTATGATTTGGAGGAATAGTGTCCCTTCATTGGTATTTGTGGGAGGAATAGTGGCCCATCATTGGTAAAAGTGGAAGAATAGTGCCCCATGATTGGTATAGTGAAAGAAATAGTGCCCCATCATTGTAAATACTGGGAGTAATACTTCCCCATCATTGATATGAGTCAGAGGAATAGTGTCCCTTCATTAGTATTTGTGGAAGGAATAATGGCCCATCATTAGTAACAGTGGGAGGAAAGGTATCCCACTTTTCATAATAGTGGGAGGAATGGTGCCCCACCATTGGTATTAGTGGGAGGAATATTTCCCCATCATTGGTATTATTTGAAGTAATAGTTCCCCATCATTGGTATGAGTTGGAGGAATAGGATCCCTTCATTGGGGTAAGTTAAGTGGGTGGAATGGCGCCCCATCGTTTGTATTAGTGAAAGGAATAGAGCCCCATTGTTGGTGTCAGTCAGAAGAATGGTTCCTCATCCTTACTATCAGTGGGGGTAATGGTGCCACATCATTGATGTCAGTAGGAGGAATAGTGCCCCATCATTGGTATGAGTTGGAGTTATAGGATCCCTTCATTGGGGTAAGTAGGTGGAATGGCGCCCCATCGTTTGTATTAGTGAAAGGAATAGAGCCCCATTGTTGGTGTCAGTCAGAAGAATGATTCCTCATCCCTACTATCAGTGGGGGTAATGGTGCCACATCATTGATGTCAGTAGGAGGAATAGTGCCCCATTGTTGGTGTCAATGGGAGAAATAGTGCCTGATATCAGTGGAAGGAATAGTGCCCAATGGGGGAGGATAAAGGCAAGCAAAATGTGGTATCCATCCCGTGGGCCACAGTTTAAAGACCAATGCTTAGGATCGATACTGCTGGGATTGTGAAAGGATGGACTTGAGGGACATGTGTCCTTTTTTTTAACTTGTTAACTAAATAACTCTATAAGCGGGAGCATGAATCATGTTACGGCTTGTAATCCCGCCGTGGCTACCAGTACACTATACAGCGAAGAGCAATCTGTTCAGTGAGGCTCTGCCAGCTGAAGTTCATTTAATACACTATAGAGGAGTCCCATACTTCTATCTATCATTGAAATTACATTCAGGGAGTAGCAGGGGAGAACCTGGCAAATTATCCAGCCGTCACATCACAGATAGTACACGAGGTGGGAGAAGAATCCGCAATTACTTTTACTTGTTTCTTTTTTTTTTTTTTTCTTCTAGGACGCAATTAAACTTCACAGTTGCCATTGATTTCACAGCTTCGAACGGTGAGTGTGATGAAGTATTTTTTTTTTCCCTCTCTCTTACCTCCCTGCAACTTTCTCCCATTATTCCAATTAATTGCAGGAGTCTCATGGCCGTGAAAGCAACAAGGATCTGAGCGAAGGGAGGGGTTGGGGGGGGGTTGCTATGAAAACACGAAGATGCAGGTTGCCCATAGAGGTTAAGTTCACTATCAGGCTGCACAGATGCTGCCTGTTCTGCTCGGCGCTTAATGAGGCTGCGAGATTCACTCCCGTCCGCGAGGCAGCGGAGTTTATTTGTAGAGGCTGCGCTGCTGTAAAGGGAAAATGTTTATCGTTCCCGAGCCTTAAAGCTGAACATACAGCTAACAGATGAAATACAGTGGGGCAAAAAAGTATTTAGTCAGCCACCAATTGTGCAAGTTCTCCCACTTAAAAAGATGAGAGAGGCCTGTAATTGGCATCATAGGTAGACCTCAACTTTGAGAGACAAAATGAGAAAGAAAATCCAGACAATCACATTGGCTGATTTGGAAAGAATTTATTTGCAAATTATGGTGGAAAATAAGTATTTGGTCCATATCAAAAGTTCATCTCAATACTTTGTTATATATCCTTTGTTGGCAATGACAGAGGTCAAACGTTTCCTGGAAGTCTTCACAAGGTTGCACACACTGTTGCTGGTATGTTGGCCCATTCCTCCATGCAGATCTCCTCTAGAGCAGTGATGTTTTGGGGCTGTCGCTGGGCAACACGGACTTTCAACTCCCTCCAAAGGTTTTCTATGGGATTGAGATCTGGAGACTGGCTAGGCCACTCCAGGACCTTGAAATGCTTCTTACGAAGCCACTCCTTCGTTGCCCGGGTGGTATGTTTGGGATCATTGTCATGTTGGAAGACCCAGCCACGTTTCATCTTCAATGCCCTTGCTGATGGAAGGAGGTTTGCACTCAAAATCTCACGATACATGGCCCCATTCATTCTGTCCTGTACATGGATCAGTCGTCCTGGTCGCTTTGCGGAGAAACAGCCCCAAAGCATGATGTTGCCACTTCCATGCTTCACAGTAGGTATGGTGTTCTTTGGATGCAACTCAGCATTCTCTCTCCTCCCAAACACGACAAGTTGTGTTTCTACCAAACAGTTCTATTTTGGTTTCATCTGACCATATGACATTCTCCCAATCCTCTTCTGGATCATCCAAATGCTCTCTAGCAAACTTCAGACGGGCCCAGACATGTACTGGCTTAAGCAGGGGGACACGTCTGACACTGCAGGATCTGTGTCCATGGCGGCGTAGTGTGCTACTGATGGTAGCATTTGTTACGTTGGTCCCAGCTCTCTGCAGGTCATTCACTAGGTCCCCCCGTGTGGTCCTGGGATTTTTGCTCACCATTCTTGAGATCATTTTGACCCCACGGGGTGAGATCTTGCGTGGAGCCCCAGATCGAGGGAGATTATCAGTGGTCTTGTATGCCTTCCATTTTCTAATTATTGCTCCCACAGTTGATTTGTTCACACCAAGCTGCTTGCCTATTGCAGATTCAGTCTTCCCAGCCTGGTGCAGGTCTACAATTTTGTTTCTGGTGTCCTTCGACAGCTCTTTGGTCTTCACCATAGTGGAGTTTGGAGTGTGACTGTTTGAGGTTGTGGACAGGTGTCTTTTATACTGATAACAAGTTCAAACAGGTGCCATTGATACAGATAATGAGTGCAGGACAGAGGAGCCCCTTAAAGAAGAAGGTCCAGGTCTGTGAGAGCCAGAAATCTTGCTTGTTTGTAGGTGACCAAATACTTATTTTCCACCATAATTTGCAAATAAATTCTTTCCAAATCAGCCAATGTGATTGTCTGGATTTGGATTTTTTTTCTCATTTTGTCTCTCATAGTTGAGGTCTACCTATGATACCAATTACAGGCCTCTCTCATCTTTTTAAGTGGGAGAACTTGCACAATTGGTGGCTGACTAAATACTTTTTTGTCCCACTGTACATATATGGGTTTTGCTTTTTTTTTTTTGTATTCTTGTCCAACCAGTCCTGAGATTTACACAACTCTGCCGCACAGCTCTGCCAGGCAGGGCAGAAGACCTGATTTTTTTTTCTGCTACAGTTAAAGTTGTAGCAAACAAAAAAAAAAAAGTTGGGCCCCTGCGGCATAAAATCATAATGCGCTGGTATGCGAAGCTGCTGCTGGGGCGTCCACCGTCACCCAGGCTTCCTTCTAGGCTTCCACCATTTGAAGGGCCGAGCTGCGATGAAGTCACAGCACAGAGCACTAAATAGACTGCACTCTCCATTCAGAGTTTGGTGCGCATACTCCAGTAATGTCACCGGCCGCTACTAAAGTAAATATCTCCCAAGCAGTGCGCATTTAGGAGATAGTTACTGTACCTACAGGCAGGCCAGGACTGGGACAAAAAATAGGCCCCGGCATTTTAGACTGAGCAGTCCCAAGCCTGGGGACCCCCCTCTTCCCTTGGAGCCCAGTGGTGTAATGCGAGGGCCCAATTACAAGAGCAACCTTTGTGACCCTGGTAGTTCCACCACTAGTGTCAGTAGGTTTTTATTTTTTTTTTTACACTTTTTTTAGGAGTCCCTTTTGGGGGGCTTGGGAGAGGGAGAGAGGGAGGGAGAGAGATGGAAAGAATGAGAGAGGGAGAGATGGAAAGAAAGAATGAGAGAGAAAGTAAGACAGATGGAAAGAAAGAGAGAGCGAGAGAAGGAAAGAAAGAAAGAGAGAAAGAAAGAGAGAAGGAGAGAAAGGAGAGAAAGAAAGAATGAGAGAGGAGAGAAGGAAAGAATGAGAGAAAGAAAAAGGAGAGAAGGAAAGAATGAGAGAGAGAGAGAGAGAGAAGGAAAGAGAAGGAAAGAATGAGGGAAGGAAAGAGAAAAGGAAAGAATGAGAGAGAAGGAAAGAATGAGAGAGAGAGAAGGAAAGAGAGAAGAGAGGAGAGAAGGAAAGAGAGGAGAGAAGGAAAGAGAGGAGAGAAGGAAGGAGAGGAGAGAAGGAAAGCGAGAATGAGAGAAGGAAAGAAAGAATGAGAGAGGAGAGAGACTTCCAGGGTGTGTGGGAGGGTCAGACACAGGAGGAGAGGGTGGAAGGAGGAGGGGCAGAACCAACTTTCTCTCTCCTCTTCAATCTGTGGTGGTGGGTGAACTGTCATCACTGGCTCTGAGCTGTGAGAGAGATACTCTCTCACAGCTCAGAGCCCCGGGGGACAGTCTATCCTGACAGAGATAGGGATGGGAGGGGGGGCAGCCACTGGGGGAGTATACAGGAGCCCGGGGCAGTAGGAGATGGATAGGAGGGGCAGCCAAGCAGCACATAGAGGGACTGGTCTGTGTATTTCTCTCCTGCCGCCATTGAATGCCTACAGGAGGGAGAAGAGGAGAAGCAGACATTCAGTGGCTGAGAGAGTGAAATGCATGGACTGGTTCCTCTATGTATCGCCCATTGGCTGAGACAGCAAGTGGAGCCATTGGCTCCCGCTGCTGTCAATCGCAGTCAGTCAGCCAAAGAGAGAGGGGAGCGGGGCAAAGCCAAAGCTCCGTGTGTGAATGGACACACGGAATAGTTGGTGTCCCCATAGCAAGCTGCTTGCTGTGGGAGCACCTAACAGCAGGGAGGAGCCAGGAGAGCCTGTGGGGGGACCCGAGAACAGGAGGATCCGGGCTGCTCTATGCAAAACCACTGCACACAGCAGGTAAGTACAGACATGTTTGTTATTTTACAAAAAAAAATATGAAACTTTCAGAATTGCTTTAACCGCTTCCCCGCCGCCCTTGAGTAGAACTACTGCTACAGGGGAAAAATCACGTGTATATATACATGATATGCATTCCTGAGTAGGGGGTGTGGCTGCACATGTGCTGCCCTACCCACACTTCCAATGGTGGCTACAGTTGTCAATCACCGGGTCCCAGACGGATATTCCCTGCTGGCACTTGGCGATTGCTGAGTAAGGCTGGCCATACATGGGTTAATTTCCAAATGATTTTTCGTTCGAAAATTGGACCTAAGGATAATCGACCAATTTTTGCTCTGTTATGGCAATGGCACCAGCCGATTTTTGGTTGGCACCATCGGATTACAGAACAAACAACATTTTCGATTGAAAAATCATACGGAATTCCCATACAATTGGCCTGCTTAACACTGACAGGGGACAGACTTCTTCCATTTAAAGAGGAAATATATGAAAGCACACTTTGGGCCAGTTTTGTACAATAAGTCATTAAACTCTGACCTTCACCTTGTGGCATTGTTTGCTAGTTTACATTAAAATTTTGTTGAATTTGATTACCTTGTTCTATGGGTTTTGGTTTTTAAAGGAAAGCTGAATATTTAACCCTCGCCTATAGTTCTTTCTGAACACTGCAGTCATTTAGCATTTGCAGCTGCTGTGACGGGTGGATTTGCTAAGAGCTGACAGTTGCTCAGCTGTCAGTAACCAGGCTCAGTGGTTTGCAAGCTTCTCTAGGCGCGCACAGCTGGGAAACCTGCTGTGTGTCTGCATATCATCAGATCACAAATTGTTCATTATTTGCAACCTTTTGTGTTCAAAGTGTTTAAAGATGAACTCTGGGCAGATTAAAAAAACGTATGAAGGACAAACCCAACCCTCTATCAAGGATCAGGGGTCTGCTTTAAACCTTAAGGCTACATTCGCACAGAAGACTAGCACTGGGGCAAATGACAGCGTGTCAGGAATCGGCAGCAAAGATGGCCACGTCTGCGTAGCTACCAGGGGCAGACTGACAACTCATGGGGCCCCCGTGCAACAGGGGATCATGGGGCCCCTGTGTCCTTGCCCAAGCTCAAAAAAGCCTATGAAAAAGGTACCAGGGGCATCTCATGGGGCCCCCTACTGACCCCGGGCCCTCGGGCGGTGCCCGAGTTTCCAAATTGCCAGTCCGCCCCTGGTCATTACAGCGATCACATTGTATAGAGCTGCTCAGATTGGCTCTGTACACTGTGTCATTGAACAGTTCAGTTCACACAGGCTGCGGGAGGGTGATTTCTGCAGTGCCATTTGTTGGCAAGCTAAATTAACTGCCAATTCCCACCCAGCGTCTTCTTCAGATAGGGTACATGTATACCTGTAGCTACCAGGGGCGGACTGACAACTCATGGGGCCCCCGGCCAATAGGGGATCATGGGGCCCCTGTGTCCTTGCCCAAACTCAAAAAAGCCTATGAAAAAGTTACCAGGGGCATCTCATGGGGCCCCCTACTGACCCCGGGCGCTTGGGCAGTGCCCGAGTCTCTAAATGGTCAGTCCGCCCCTGGTAGCTACACAAGGATACTGAGACCAAACCCCATATATTTAATAAAGTGAATTTATTAATAGTAGTGGCTAAATGGTTAGCATTTCTGCCTAGCAGCACTAGGGTCATTGATTTGAATCCCAACCACGGCTCTACCTGCATGGTTATTGCATGTTCTCCCTGTGCCTGTGTGGGTTTCCTCCGGCTACTCCGGTTTCCTCGAACACTCCAAAGACATGCTGGTAGGTTAATTGGCTCCTGTCTAAATTGGCCCTATACAGTATATCTGAGTTAGGGACCTTTGATTGTATGCTCCTTGAGGACGAGGACTAATGTGAATGTTCAATAAATGTAAAGCGTTGAGCAAATTGGCAGCGCTATATAAGTACCTGTAATAAATAATGAAAAAAAAATAGTAAAACAAAAGACACAAACATCAGCAAACATAAAGATATAAGTGAACCAAAAACCCAGAGACAACATGCCTAAATAAATAATAGAAATCCTAACTATCGAACTAACTATATTCAATTTTTATAAATGGGGAAGAAAGCAAGGTAAAACTGGAGGTGCAGAGAACATACAGTCATGGCCGAAATTGTTGGCACCCTTGATATTTCTCCAGGAAATCATGTATTTCTCACGAAACGTATTGCATTAACACATGTTTTGCTATACACATGTTTATTCCCTTTGTGTGTATTGGGACAAAACAAAAAAAGGGAGGAAAGAAAGCAAATTCGACATAATGTCACACAAACCTCCAAAAATGGGCTGGACAAAAGTATTGGCACCCTTTCACAACTGCGGATAAATAAGAATGTTACAAGCATGTGATGCTCCTGTAAACTCACCTGGGGCAAGTAACAGGTGTGGGCAATATAGAAATCACACCTGAAAGCAGATAAAAAGGAGAGACGTTCACTTAACCTTTGCATTGTGTGTCTGTCTGTGCCACACTAAGCATGGACAACAGAAAGAGGAGACGAGAACTGTCTGAGGACCTGAGAACCAAAATTGTGGCAAAATATCAACAATCTCAAGGTTACAAGTCCATCTCCAGAGAACTAGATTTGCCTTTGTCCACAGTGCGCAACATTATCAAGAAGTTTGCAACCCATGGCACTGTAGCTAATCTCCCTGGTCGTGGACGGATGAGGAAAATTGATGAAAGATTGCAACGCAGAATAGTCCGGATGGTGGATAAGCAGCCCCAAACATGTTCCAAAGACATTCAAGCTGTCCTGCAGGCTCAGGGAGCATCAGTGTCAGCGCGAACTATCCGTCGACATTTAAATGAAATGAAACGCTATGGCAGGAGACCCAGGAGGACCCCACTGCTGACACAGAGACATAAAAAAGCAAGACTACAGTTTGCCAAAATGTACTTGAGTAAGCCAAAAGCCTTCTGGGAAAACGTCTTGTGGACAGATGAGACCAAGATAGAGCTTTTCGGTAAAGCACATCATTCTACTGTTTACCGAAAACGGAATGAGGCCTACAAAGAACAAAACACAGTACCTACGGTAAAATATGGTGGAGGTTCAATGATGTTTTGGGGTTGTTTTGCTGCCTCTGGCACTGGGTGCCTTGACTGTGTGCAAGGCATCATGAAATCTGAGGATTACCAAAGGATTTTGGGTCGCACTGTAGGGCCCAGTGTCAGAAAGCTGGGTTTGCGTCCAAGATCCTGGGTCTTCCAGCAGGACAATGACCCCAAACATACGTCAAAAAGCACTCAGAAATGGATGGCAAAGAAGCGCTGGAGAGTTCTGAAGTGGCCAGCAATGAGCCCAGATCTAAATCCCATTGAACACCTGTGGAGAGATCTTAAAATTGCTGTTGGGAAAAGGTGTCCTTCCAATAAGAGAGACCTGGAGCTGTTTGCAAAGGAAGAGTGGTCCAAAATTCCGGGTGAGAGGTGTCAGAAGCTTATTGATGGTTATAGGAAGCGACTGATTTCAGTTATGTTTTCCAAAGGGTGTGCAACCAAATATTAAGTTAAGGGTGCCAATACTTTTGTCCAGCCCATTTTTGGGGTTTTGTGTGACATTATGTCATATTTGCTTTTCTGCCTCTGTTTTATATTTGTTCCAATACATACAAAGGGAATAAACATGTGTATAGCAAAACATGTGTTAATGCAATACCTTTTTTGTGTGAAATACTTGATTTTCAGGAAAAATATCAAGGGTGCCAACAATTTCGGCCATGACTGTATATGAAGGGGCATCCAAGACTGGGGTCAGGAACAAGGGGAAATAGGAACAAGGCAGCAGGGTTCAGGGTATAAGTACAGGGCAAGAGCCCGGTCAAGAGCGGTCACAGGATAAACAGCTAGCAGTATCTGGCAGCAAAGCAAAATACTGGAGCAAGGTGTAACAGACGAAGAGGGACTAAATACCCTCCCAGCACCAGGTGCAGCAGATTACTGGGATCTGCTGGCTGCTGGAAGACACCTGCTGGTGGACACTGAAACTACAAATTTCCTCTCTGGGAAGCACAGTGCCACCAGCAGGTGATCCAGGTCCTGACACAGCAGCAGGAATTTACTGATTCCTGCAGCTGTTTACGCCGCCTGTGAGCTGCTAGCTGCGTCTGCTGAGCCCTGTACACTTCAGTGACAGATTGGTAGCTGCAGCTATCTGTGGCTGTACCCTCAGCTAGCGATTAACTGTGGTGATCGCTGCTGGACAGGATTTTGTGTGCGTCCAGCAGCAATCACTGCAGGTAATCAATGGCTGGGTGAACAGCAATGGATAGCTGCTGCCACCTGTTGTTGAAGTGTACAGGGCTCAGCAGCCACAGCTAGTAGCTCACAGGTGGCAGAAACAGCTGCAGGAATCTGCAGATTCCTATTGTTGTCATTCGCACCAACGCTAGTCACCTGTGAGAATGTAGCCTTGTATAGGATCAGGGTTGGGTTTGTTTTACATATGTAGTTTTAGGCTCCATTCACACTTATGCAACTTGTCATGCGACTGTGGGGTCCAAAATCGCATGAAAAGTAGGTCCCTCATGTTTCCCAATGAGTACCATTCATATCATATCCATCCCGTACTACATCACTGACCTAATATCCAAGTACCGCCCAACACGCACACTCCGCTCCTCACAAGACCTCCTTCTCTCTAGTTCCCTGGTTTCCTCCTCCCATGCCCGCCTCCAGGACTTCTCCAGGGTGTCACCCATCCTCTGGAACTCCCTGCCCCAACCCATCAGATTATCACCTACTCTCCTCTCCTTTAGGCGCACCCTGAAAACCCATCTCTTCAGGGAAGCCTACCCCACCCTCTGCTAACTTGCCGACCTCCTCCACTCTTCCTACCACCCCAACCCCCACAGCTATCTCCTCCTGTGCCACCATCACCTCCCTCCTAGATCGTAAGCTCGAAAGAGCAGGGCCCTCGATCCCCTCATGTTTTGCATTGTATTGGTATTGTTCTGTCACAATTTCTGTCCCCCTTTGTAATGTACAGCACTGAGCGAACTATTGGCGCTTTATAAATACTGTATAATAATAATATCTGTGCGACTTCAAGTGGAATAGAAGATTCCTTTATTAGCTGGGAGCAGGATAGGCTTCCCCGAAGAGAGAGGTTTGCAGAGATCGCCTAAAAGTGTAGGCGATAGTAACTTGTGGTAGAGAGTTCCAGAGGATGGGGGAAGCTCTGGAAAAGTCCTGGAGATGCAAACCCTTTTACAGATAAAACAGCTTTTATATACGTATTTCAAATGTATTTCAACTGTGTTTTTAGCTGATTGCCTGGGGTTCAGATTTAAAATACTGACTCTTATACATTAGGGACTTTTTATGTCGGCTGCCTCTGTATTCTGCTCTTGCAGGAGCACTGACTGCTCTACATCTCTCCTCTCCCCAGGTAACCCCTCACAGCCCACCTCTCTCCACTACATGAACCCATACCAGCTGAACGCATATGGCATGGCACTGAAAGCTGTCGGAGAGATTATCCAGGACTATGACAGTGACAAACTATTCCCAGCATATGGGTTCGGTGCCAAGATCCCACCAGATGGCAAGATTTCCCATGAGTTCCCGCTGGTGCGTAAATGTCTTCTGACATATTTTCCTCAGTCTAGAGTTAACGTGACACAAAAATACTCCAATGCCGCTGACTTCACGCACAGGCTAAGGAACTGAAAGATTTTTTCCCTTCAAGAATTCGGAGGTTTACCGACTGCAGTAAGGCAAATTGGGAAGAATAAAAACTCACTGGCCAATCAAAATTCCTCACCCCTGATTTTATGAATTATTCCAAATAGATGAAGACTGAAATATTTGCTAAATATTACAGCACATCATTATTCTGCCACTTAACAGGCCAAATATATTATTCATCTGGTTGTAGCTTCTTTAAAGCAAACCTTTCATGAAACTCAGGGCGTGACTGAAACGTAGGCATTGCTATACAGGGGCAGCCTGAAATACAAGGGGCGCCATACAGGAGGTTCCTGGAACACAGGGAGTCCCATACAGGAGTGTGTCATACAGGGTTGCCAGAAACATAGGAGGTGCAATACAGGAGTTGCCTGAAATATAGGGGGTCATACAGGGGGTGACTGCAATATAAGAGGTGTCAGAAATACAGGCAGTCCCATACAGGGAATGTCTGAAATACAAGGGGTGCCAGAAATACAAGGGGTGCCATACAGGAGGTTCCTGGAATACAGGGAGTCCCATACAGGGGTGTGCCATACAGGGTTGCCAGAAACACAGAAGGTCCAATATAGGAGTTGCCTGAAATATAGGGAGTCCTACAGGGGGTGACTGAACATAGGGGGTCATACAGGGGGTGACTGAACTATAGGGGGTAACTGAAATATAAGATGTGTCAGAAATACAGGCAGTCCCATACAGGGAATGCCTAAAATACAAGGGGTGCCAGAAATACAAGGGGGTCGTATGCAGGGGATGCCTGAAATACAGAGAATTCCACACGGATGGGTGCCAGAAATACAGAGGGTGCCATACAGGGGGTGCTTGAAATACAGGGGTGCCTGAAACACAAGGGTTGCCATACCGGGAGTGTCAGAAATACTGGTGGTGCCATACAGAGGGTGCCAGGAGTACAGGGCGTTCCATAAATACAGGGG
Organism: Staurois parvus; assembly: GCF_062004578.1. NCBI lineage: Eukaryota > Metazoa > Chordata > Amphibia > Anura > Ranidae > Staurois > Staurois parvus. The sequence continues at coordinate 484,458 of NW_028318553.1, read as the reverse complement.
TGCCATACAGGAGTTGACAGAAATACAGAAGGTTCCTAAAATACAGGGGGGGCATACAGGGGGTGCTTGAAATACAGGGGATCCAATACAGAGGTTGCATGAAATACAGGGGGTGGCATACAGAGGGTGCCTGAAATACAGGGGATGCCATAGAGGGGGTGCCAGAAATTCTGAGGGTGGCATACAGGGAGTGTCTGAAATACAGTGGGTGCTTAAAATACAAGGGGGTGCCATACCAGGGGGTGTCAGAAATAAAAGTGGTGCCATACAGGGGATGCCAGAAGTACAGGGAGTGCCATACAGAGGGTGTCTGAAATACAGGGGGGTGCCTGAAAATCAGGGGGTGCAATGCGAGGAGAGTCATTTCTGACCCCTGTTTGAAAACACTAGCTGACTCACCGCTTTGCTAACCAACTAGCATCTGTTTTTTTTCTGAGTTCTGAGTTTTTTCTGGCCTTGAACAAGTAAGCAGATAAGTCAGAGAAAAGTTTCAAGTCCTCATCTACATACTTGATCAGGGTCAGACATGATAGCCAGGTAACAAGTACTTTTCATGGAAGGATCGCTGTGGCATCTTCAATGTCCCTCTCTCTTGGCAGGTAAAAGAAGGGAAGATTCCTGATCATAAGCCAACATCCCCAAAACAACAAAATAGTGAGAAAAAAGGGACCTCCTAAGGCTTGGGACCAGGGGCAGACTGACAATTCATGGGGCCCCCGGGCAATAGGGGATCATGGGGCCCCAGTGTCCTTGCCCAAACTCAAAAAAGCCTATGAAAAAGGTACCGGGGGCATCTCATAGGGCCCCCTACTGACCCTGGGCCCTCTGGCAGTGCCCGAGTTTCCAAATGGTCAGTCCACCCCTGCTTGGGACTTTAAAGGCTTAATTAGTACCACAAAATTATTTAAAAGAGTACAAACTTTTTATTTGTCAAATTGTTGTGTTACAACAATTTTTTGACAAATAAAAAGTTTGTACTCTTAAATAATTTTGTGGTACTAATTAAGCCTTTAAAGTCCCAAGCCTTAGGGGGTCCCTCTTTTCTCTCTCTTGACAGGTTTCCTTTGATAAAAGAGCTTCATATCTCCACTCTATTTAGTAAAACATTGGCTGAAACTGTATATCTATATTATATTTGTCTTATCATTAAAATTAATTAAAATACACAGAACTTTGAAATTTAAATACAGCTCAATCCTACTCAGTCTAAGCAGTGGGTTCTAGAACAGGAGGGTTGTGATGGTGCTGTCCACGGGTAAGTGTCTCCATTGATCAGTCAACAAAGGCAACATGACCCTTCTTCCTCAACCAGTGTTCAGTTCCAGTACCCGCACTAATACCCAGCCAGGAATGGTGTTAAGTGCATAGATGCAAATTTTAAACCGCTCATTTACAGATCAACGTGGTGGGTGTAAGTAAATGAAAGCCGAACATATATATAGCTCCCTCAAAGTAATTCATGCAAGTTATTTTTGGGTCTTTTTTTATTTTGCCTTTCTATCTGGATTTTAGAATGGGGACGTGGATAATCCAAACTGTGTCGGTATACAGGGTGTTCTGGAGGCCTACTTCAAAAGTCTTCGAACGGTTCAGCTTTATGGGCCAACCAACTTTGCATCAGTTATAAATCAGGTTGCCAGGTAAGTAGATGCTTCTCATTTGACTTGAGGTTGAAGGTTTAGTCATTTTTTTTGTGGTTCTGATTGTTTTTTCCTTCCCCTTGTTGCTCTTTAGTGCCGCTAGTGAGGTTACAGATGGCTCCCAGTATTATGTCCTTCTCATCATCACCGATGGAGTCATCTCTGATATGGCACAGACCAAAGAAGCTGTTGTAAATGTAAGTCTGTGTGGTTAAACTCTTCATTTCAATTTCATTGAATAATTAATCCTTTAAAGTTTCTCTACTTTGCCTGATAAAAATATTATCTTTTATCATTTATTCTGTACAATACAAGACTTCTTGCCACCCACTGCACAGCTGCATCATGTCCTGGGGTTAGAAAAGCAATCGGAGTGTCATGCCAATGGGTGAAAAGTTTGGAAGCATTTAATTGTATTAATACTTTATCGGGGTAACATGAGATAAAACACCAATGTACTTTGTTTGTTAGAACAGCCTAGCTTCATCAAGGCTTGGAAAGCTGCAAGGGACAGATTGGTGGGACTCTGGGATCTTTCGAAGTTCAGAAAATACATTTGTGGTTTGCGTTCAAACTAAAGGCTTTAGCAGGTGGTGATGAGAGGATTTATTGGGGACTGTGCATGAGCACACAGCTAGAAAAAACCTTCCATAAAACAGTCTTGTTTCTTCACTTTACTGAGTCTCTGACTGCAGCCTAGCACCGCAACCACAGGCTATAGTCCACGACCCCAGCCACAGGCTATAGGCCACTACCCCAGCCACAGTCTATAGTCTACTACCCCAGCCACAGGCTATAGTCCACTACCCAAGCCACAGGCTATAGTCCACTACCCCAGCCACAGTCTATAGTCCACTGCCCAAGCCACAGGTTCCAGCCTAGCACCCCAACCACAGGCTCCGGCCCATCACTCCAGACACAGGCTCCGGCCCATCACTCCAGACACAGGCTCCGGCCCATCATTCCAGACACAGGCTCCGGCCCATCACTCCAGACACAGGCTCCAGCCCATCACTCCAGAAACAGGTCAAACCTAGTACCCCAGCCACAGGCTCCATCTCATTACCCCAGCCACAGGCTCCATCTCATTACCCCAGCCACAGGCTCCATCTCATTACCCCAGCCATGGGCTCCAACTTAGCATCCCAACCACGGGCTCCAGCTTAGCACCCCAACAACAGGGTCCAGCCCATCACTCCAGAAATAGGCCCAGCCTAGCTCCTCAACCACGGGCTCCAGCCTAGCACCCTAACCACAGGCTCCATCCTAGCACCCCAATCACAGGCTCCAGCCCACTACCTCATTCAAAGCCTCCAGCCCATCACTCCAGAAACAAGCCCAGCCTAGTACCCCAGCCACAGGCTCCAGCCCATCACTCCAGACACAGGCTCCGGTTACTCTCTCCAGCCCAGCACCCTGGCCACAGGATCCAGCCCATCACTCCACACATAGGCTCCAGTCTAGCAACCCAGCCACAGGATCCAGCCCACTGCCCCAGTCACAGGCTCCAGCTCATCACTTCAGATACAGGCTCCAGTCTAGCACCCCAGACGCTCCCTCCAGCCCAGCACCCTTACCACAGGCTCCATCCCACTATCCCAGCCAAAGACTCCAGCCCATCACTCCAGAAATAGGTCCAGCCTAGTACCCCAGCCACAGGCTCCAGCCCATCACTCCAGACACAGGCTCCAGCCCATCACTCCAGACACAGGCTCCAGCCCATCACTCCAGACACAAGCTCCAACCTAGCACACCAGCCATAGGCTCCCCCTCACCACTCCAGCAACAAGCTTCAGCCCAGCACCCCAGCCACAGGCTCTAGCTCAGAGCCCCAGCCAGAGGTTTCATCCCAGCACCCCAATCACAGGCTCCAGACCTATACCCTAGGCCACAGACTCCAGCCCAACACCCCAGCCAGAGTTTCATTCAAAGAACCCTACCATGAAGGTTGCATAGTTTGGTCCTGTGAACTGATGACAAACTTATCAGGGATTGACCAGCCAACAAATAAGCCTCTAATTAAATGCCTCTAACACAGCATCCTGGAGGCTACTCAACAGAGCCTGGTAGATAGAATAACACAGTGATGGAGCTGAAGAGAGTCCAGAGAAGGGAACTGGAGGACCTCAGTTATGAGAAATGACTACAAACATTAAACTTATCCTTCCTGGAGTAGAGACGCTTGAAAGAAAATATGATAGCGATATACAAATATCTTCATGGTGAATATAGCACTGGGAATAAAGTATTCACTCTCAGGGAGTATGAAAAGGCACGGAGAAGCTCTTTAACCTTAACCTGCGTAGGAGGTTTTAACTGTCAGGGCTGTAAGGATGTGAACCTCCCTTCCACAATTGGTGGCAACAGCAGAAAGTATTGATAGTTTCAAGAAAAAAATCTTAGATGGGCATCTCGGTTAACACAGTATACAGGGACATGGGATATGATTTCAAACAGGAGCACACACACCCACACAAGTCGAACTGAATGGACTGGTGTCTTTATTCAACCTTGCTGACAATGTACCTATGTAACCCCAGTGCTACAAATTGAAAGAGACTTTAAAAAAAACAGCCTAATATAAAGACATAAAGCAGGGATTGGAGAACACATCCCTCCAGTAATAAGATGCTTACTTTAAACTTAACCCAAGACCCCAGTGCTGCAAGGCAACTTTGCCAACCTCTCAGCTAATGTACATTATCTGTTTTCCTTGCTGCCATGTTGGACAAGGCTATTGTGCTTTAATGCAGCTCTTCATACATTGGAGGCTCAACAAAGAGGCACACTTTTACCATTATAATATTAACATGTTTCATCAACATCCAAATTCTTTTATCTACTCTTCAAACCAGCTGAATGATAAACTTGTAACAAGGAATGTATTAGCGGTCCAGAGAATGTATATCGGAGGTGAGCGTACATAGATATGGCACAATGCCGCTATTATCAAGCAGCTCACTGTACAAGTTATTTTGATAATTATCCGCCAACTCAGGCATTATGCAATCCAGCTACTATTCAGCACCTCACTGATCCTGGCTCATTAATCCTAACACAGTCACATCACAATAACAAGAGAAGTATGAACTCGCAGTATTAAAAAGAACAAAAGTGCACAGTGCTGAGCCCATAGATAGAATATATTATTCCATCACTTCCTAGACACTCGGCATGCCATGTGGGGCAGCATAAATAGGGCTGTCATGCTGCTTTGGCAGTGTCCTGCCATGTTTTTCCATAGTTACGCATGTCATGGAGATACAGTATATGGAGAAGTGGTGGGGAGGACATGCATAAGTTTGAAGTGTTACTAAACCCCGGACCCTGCATTCACTATATCTGGTCTCCCCGGACCCTGCATTCACTATATCTGGTCTCCCCGGACCCTGCATTCACTATATCTGGTCTCCCCGGACCCTGCATTCACTATATTTGATCTCCCCAGACTGCATTCACTATATCTGGTCTCCCCGGACCCTGCATTCACTATATCTGATCTCCCCGGACCCTGCATTCACTATATCTGATCTCCCCAGACCCTGCATTCACTATATTTGATCTCCCAGGACCCTGCATTCACTATATCTGGTCTCCCCAGACCCTGCATTCGCTATATCCGGTCTCCCCGGACCCTGCATTCACTATATCTGGTCTCCCCGGACCCTGCATTCACTATATCTGGTCTCCCCGACCCTGCATTCACTATATCTGATCTCCCCGGACCCTGCATTCACTATATCTGGTCTCCCCGGACCCTGCATTCACTATATCTGCTCTCCACGGACCCTGCATTCACTATATCTGATCTCCCCGGACCCTGCATTCACTATATCTGGTCTCCCCCGGACCCTGCATTCACTATATCCGCTCTCCCCGGACCCTGCATTCACTATATCTGGTCTCCCCGGACCCTGCATTCGCTATATCTGGTCTCCCCGGACCCTGCATTCACTATATCCGCTCTCCCCGGACCCTGCATTCACTATATCTGGTCTCCCCGGACCCTGCATTCACTATATCCGCTCTCCCCAGACCCTGCATTCACTATATTTGATCTTTGAGAAAAGTCAGGTCTTCTGCCCTGCCAAATAAAACTGCACTTTGTGGTAGAGCTGTTTAAATCTCACAAGTGGATAGACAGAAATTAGAAATACTCTGGCAGGTAAACAAAATACCTTATATGTATTTCATCCATGTATACAATACAAATAATGTAAAATACAATATATACAAAATATAATATGATATATACAATAATAATATTTAATAATATAAAATACAAAACCACTATACCAGTGGTGGTCAACTTTCTTGATATGGTGGGCCCCAAGGGCGGCCCCCAACATCACCAAATTTGCCACACATTGAAATCAGTAAATATACAGTGTCAGAGGCAGAAGACACAATGGGGTTTATTTACTAAAGCTGGAGAGTCCAAAATCAGACTCCATTCTGCATAGAAACCAATCAGCTTCTAACCTCAGCTTGTTCAAAGCTTGTAGGAGGACTTTTCATTCTCCCCTTATTGTCCTATGAGGCTGCAGGACCCTTGACCCTCTGTCTGGACAGTACTGATTGGCCCTATGCTGATCACATGCACTCTCCCAAGAAAAAAAACTTTCGAGCCATACACACCAAACTTAGCATGTGTAGCTTGCCCCGAAGGCTCTGTTCTATCAGCAGATGAATTGGGGACTATGGAAGATGGGGAGGATCAGAGAAGACAGGATCAAATAGCCTTTTTACACAATGCAGAGGATTAATTCCTTAGGTTCCACAGTGAGTATAACAAACATACTTTACTGAATATACAGACTGATTTTACTGTTGTGGGTTTAGTAGCACTTTAATGCTGAACTTCAGCCTTTCCTTTTAGTCATGCACAGTTGAAAAGGCGCTTCTCCTGTAGTGAAATTGCTTACTCTGATTGATGCAGAGGGGGCTGTTTGGGAAAATCAGTCATTTGAGCTGCAGTTTTACTGCCCCTCTGACCAACCATCCAAATAAAGCAATGCAGCCGCTCACAGCTGTACCCATGCCATGGTCGCAATGCTTTGCTTTGTGGCTGCAACTAACCTTAAACAGCATGTCACATTCTGCAGGCAGTACTGCCGCTGGCTGTGACCCATTGAAGTGAACAGGGTCATGAAACAACTGCCCTGCAACAGTTCTGTGGTTTCAGCATTTTGAGGGTTAAAGAAGATACAAGGAGGCCACATATCGCCTCCTCACTGCTGCCAAACACCCTCTGAAAAGTGATCCATTGCAAATAACTTTTGAGAGGGGCTGCCATATAGTCACACACAGGGGCGGACTGACCATTTGGAAACTCGGGCACTGCCGAGGGCCCTGGGTCAGTCGTCAGTCGGCCCCATGAGTTGTCAGTCCGCCCCTGGTCACACATGTGCGTGAGCCTGAACCTGGTGCATTTTGCACTCTCTAATGCTGCTCTGTTGCACTTTATCACAATGTGACTCATCTAAACTAGGATCACCCGTACTGACTAGTATCAGGATTGTGCCATGTCTGTGTTGGCGGATAATTATCATGAGAGCTGTGAAATTGCTCGTTAATAGCGGGACTTTGTAATGTTTATCTATTGTCTCCTGTATTAGTCATTCCGAGGGTCGCTAAAACACAAGTTGTGACATGTATGTATATTGTTCACCTGGTTTAAAAAAAAAGAAGAAGAAGAAACATATTTATTTACTTCAGGTACTTATATAGTGCTGTCAATTTACATATATATATTGTACATTCACATCAGTCCCTAACAGGGGCGGACTGACAACTCATGGGGCCCCTATGTCCTTGCCCAAATTCAAAAAAGCCTAGGAAAAAGGTACCAGGGGCATCTCATGGGGCCACCTACTGACCCCGGGCCCTCGGGCAGTGCCTGAGTTTCCAAATGGTCAGTCTGCCCCTGGTCCCTAACCCTCAAGGGGCGTACAATCTAAGGTCCCTAACTCACATTCATACATACACATACTAGGGACCATTTAGACAGGATCCAATTAACCTACCAGCATGTCTTTGGAGTGTGGGAGGAAACTGGAGTACCCGGAGGAAACCCACACAGGCACAGAGAGAACATGTAAACTCCAGGCAGGTGGTGCCATGGCTGGGATTCGAACCAACGATCCTAGTACTGCCGGGCGGAAGTGCTAACCATTTAGCCACTGTGCTGCCCATACATATTAATACTTTATAATGTTATGCATGTTTTGTTTTTTTTTTTCCAAAAACAATTTTATTGAGAAAAGAGGCACAATGATAACATATACCGGTTACATTCGGATCGTGGAAAGACTCAGTAAATGCCAGTATCCCCTGTCTGGATAGGGGATATACATCTGAAGCATGCATAGTTTTATCATATACCAATGCTGAAAACAAAAAAAAAAAAAAAACATAATCCAAACAAAAACCGACATGAAGAATGATGTGATCATAACAATTGGGTACATGAATCGGCCAATCCTCATATAGTCCCTCTACTGCAATGCAATACACGGAGAAAGGATGGTGATAGCAGTGGGTAGTTGGATGTCCACCCCGGGAGGTAGAAGCTGAAGAACTGTAGTTGTACTTGGGGGATAACAATTGGGTACATGAATTGGCCAATCCTCATATAGTCCCTCTACTGCAGTGGTTCTCAACCTGTGGGTCGCGACCCCTTTGGGGGTCGAACGACCCTTGCACAGGGATCCCCTAAGACCATCAGAAAACACATATTTCCGATGTGTAAAGAGCAGCTACTGTGTAGAAAGCAGCTGCTGTGTTGAAAGCAGCTACTCTGTTAAAAGCAGCTACTGTGTTGAAAGCAGCAGTATTGGAGGTAAAACGACACTCATGAATTATAATTACTGGGTAAATAATTTTATGGTTGGGGGTCACCACAACATGAGGAACTGTATTAAAGGGTCACGGCATTAGGAAGGTTGAGAACCACTGCTCTACTGCAATACAATACACGGAGAAAGGATGGTGATAGCAGTGGGTAGTTGGATGTCCACCCCGGGAGGTGGAGGCTGAAGAACTGTAGTTGTACCTGTGGGTCTGCTGGTAATCGAAGTTCACCAAAACTCAGAGAAATGGGAAGGTAGTGGTAAGAGTGTAGGATAGAGAGAGAGGAAAAAGTGGGGGAGAGAGAGATAAAAAAAAAGAGGGGTGGGGGTAGGGAGGAAAGGGGGTTCCGCTGCAACTGCTCGGGGTCAAATTGTTCATGATAATCAGAGTAACAGTGAGAGGTCCTGTGTGTCAATCTAGGTTGGCATGTGTAGTGGTCCAAGATATAGGTCAGTCCCAGCAATATCTGGGCCGTATTATTCGGTCTCAGTCAAGTAGGGTGTAAATGATATGCATGTCACCCGAGATAGGTACGTATACCTAGTGGTTATGGAGCTATGCTCAAGTGGAGGAAGGGGTGGGGTCGTGCAGCAATTGGTGATAAGCGGCTGTTGTTTTAAAATGACTCCAACATGCCCACGTCATCCTGAATCTCTCGGGGCAATCTTTTGCTACAGAGATGAGTTCCTCCATTTCGGCAACTTTTGTTTAATGTGTGTTTTATTCATTATTGCAACTGTAGTCTTTGGGGGATATTCAGGTCTGTTTTTGTTTTGCCTGTTTTTATTCTGTGACACTTGCACATTTGTTTACAGGTTGACTTTTCTGTTGGTACATATAGACTACTAACGGTAATATATGGTAGCTCTGTACATATTTTTTGTTGCTTATATTATTATGATCTATAAGAATATAGATATATGTAGTTCTCTATTCAGTCAGCAGGTGGAGTGCTAGTCTTCTTTTCACATCATTAGCACAATTACTTTTCAGCTGTGTTAGAGAAAGTTCATTGTTTTTAGAACTGCTGCACTCTGTGGTGCCTTCTGACAGCGGTAACATAGGGACCAGTGGAAGGAACCACGTTGGCCAACAAGGGTCATGCTATCCCTGAAGTGTGTGAAGTCACACTTCCCTGACATGGCGAATAGCCGGAGTGCTCAGAGCTGTTCAAAAGAGTGAAGATTCAACTCAACATATGTACATTTTCAACATATTTGTTTACAGGGTACCTGCTTTATTTTTTTTATTAAGGTGACGGGCCAAAAACGTGAGGATGCCTAAAACCTACAAAGCCACTTTTGTACTTTAAATGCTTTGCATTAAAAAATATTTTCCATTTTGCTTGAGGTGATTGTAGCCGCATTAGTGCATTTGCGACAGAAACAATTGAGAACTGTCCGGGATACTTTTTTTATTTGCACTAACATACAATTTTGAGGACAAGCTTTCGGGGAATGTCCCCTTCTTCAAGGTCTAAGCAGTACTAACATTCTGCTAAAACTTTGTGAGTAGTACTGCTTAGACCTTGAAGAAGGGGACATTCCCCGAAAGCTTGTCCTCAAAATTGTATGTTTAGTGCAAATAAAAAAAGTATCACGGATAGTTCTCAATTGTTCTTGTTGCATTAAAAACAAACTTTGAATTTGCAGGGGCTGTAGTGGTGCTGCGTCCCATTTTTTGATTGTTTAGATTGTAAACTTTGTATGAAACCTGCTTTGATGATGGTATACAATCCAAACACACATGTTCCTGTGTTAAAAATGGCTGTGTGTATCAGTGGGTGCTGCAGCGACCGTCGGCTGGAACTGAACAGAATCAGCAAGGAAAATTGTCACCAGCACACCGAGGATCACCAATATGGGTTCAAAAGTTTTAATGAACGATCACATAGTTACAGCACGGCAACGTTTCGGAGTCTCGCAGGACCCCTTCATCGGGCATGTGACATCATAAGGGGGGATATGATCTCCATGTATAATACATAAGGGGGGATATGATCTCCATGTATAATACATAAGGGGGGATATGATCACCATGTATAATACATAAGGGGGGATATGATCTCCATGTATAATACATAAGGGGGGATATGATCTCCATGTATAATACATAAAGGGGGATATGATCTCCATGTATAATACATAAGGGGGGGATATGATCTCCATGTATAATACATAAGGGGGGATATGATCTCCATGTATAATACATAAGGGGGGATATGATCTCCATGTATAATACATAAGGGGGGATATGATCTCCATGTATAATACATAAAGGGGGATATGATCTCCATGTATAATACATAAGGGGGGGATATGATCTCCATGTATAATACATAAGGGGGGATATGATCTCCATGTATAATACATAAGGGGGGATATGATCTCCATGTATAATACATAAGGGGGATATGATCTCCATGTATAATACATAAGGGGGATATGATCTCCATGTATAATACATAAGGGGGATATGATCTCCATGTATAATACATAAGGGGGGATATGATCTCCATGTATAATACATAAGGGGGGATATGATCACCATGTATAATACATAGGGGGGATATGATCTCCATGTATAATACATAGGGGGGATATGATCTCCATGTATAATACATAAGGGGGGATATGATCTCCATGTATAATACATAAGGGGGGAAATGATCTCCATGTATAATGCATAAGGGGGGATATGATCTCCATGTATAATACATAAGGGGGGATATGATCTCCATGTATAATACATCAGTGGTTCATATAGTGAACTCGGTGTAGAGTTATTCACCATGAGGTCATCACAGAGGACACGGGGGCGCTCTTTACGTCTGGAGTTAAAGAACTTTAATCACCAAATATGGAAAGGTTTCTTCACAGTAAGAGCTGTGAAAATGTGGAATAGACTCCCTCAAGAGTTGGTTCTGGCCAGCTCAGTGGATTGCTGTAGGAAAGTCCTGGATTTTTTCTTGGTTACACAGAATATAACTGGATACTAACATTTATAGGTAAAGTTGATCCAGGGAATATCCGATTGCCTCTCGGGGGATCAGGAAGGAAATTTTTCCCCTGCAGGAGCAAATTGGTTCATGTTTTGTGGGGGTTTTTTCCTTCCTCTGGATCAATGGTGGGTGTAGGATTATAAATTTTTTTTTTTTTGTTGAACTGGATGGACTTTTGTCTTTTTGTCAGCCAGACTAACTATGTAACTATGTAAATCATTACATTTATTTTTTTTTAAATGCAAGCAGTGTAAGCACCTGTATTTGACTTGGTATCAGCAACCTGCAATCTACTGTACAGCGGAGCTGAGAGTGGGAGATTGAGAAGCAACACAAAGAGCCATAAAAGAGCAGAGTGACAGAGAGATGAGCTCATCAATTTGCTGCTTCTCCTATTACTGTCATGTCACAGGCTGGGGAAGGGACATGTAAGTGCCACTTTACAGCAGAGAAAAGTCAGGTCTTCTGCCCTGCCAAATAAAACTGCACTTTGTGGTAGAGCTGTTTAAATCTCACAAGTGGATAGACAGAAATTAGAAATACTCTGGCAGGTAAACAAAATACCTTATATGTATTTCATCCATGTATACAATACAAATAATGTAAAATACAATATATACAAAATATAATATGATATATACAATAATAATATTTAATAATATAAAATACAAAACCACTATACCAGTGGTGGTCAACTTTCTTGATATGGTGGGCCCCAAGGGCGGCCCCCAACATCACCAAATTTGCCACACATTGAAATCAGTAAATATACAGTGTCAGAGGCAGAAGACACAATGGGGTTTATTTACTAAAGCTGGAGAGTCCAAAATCAGACTCCATTCTGCATAGAAACCAATCAGCTTCTAACCTCAGCTTGTTCAATGAAGTTTTGGCAATGAAACCTGGAAGCTGATTGGTTTCTATGCAGAAGGGAGTCTGATTTTGGACTCTCCAGCTTTAGTAAATAAACCCCAATATATCCAAAGACTAAAGGTATGATACAAGAGATGGTCAGAGACTGCAGACATGCTACAGGAGATTTTCAGAGACTACAGACAAGATACAAGGATGGTCAGAGACTATGGATATAGAAATGGTCGGAGACTGCAGACATGAGAGAATAGATGGTCAGAGTCTGTAGACATGATTCTGGCCAGCTCAGTAAATTGTTTTTTTTTTTAAAAAGGCCTGCATTGTTTCCTAGATACACAGAAAATAACTGGATACTACCATTTTAAGGTAAAGTTGATCCAGGGAATATCCGATTGCCTCTCGGGGGATCAGGAAGGAATTTGTTACCCTGCTGGAGCAAATTGGATCATGCTTTATTGGGTTTTTTGCCTTCCTCTGCATCAACTGTGGTTATAGAATAGTCCATATGGAGGTTTTCTATTTGTGTGTGTGATGTGGTTTTTTTTTCTTTTTTTCATTGAACTGGATGGACCAGTGTCTTTTTTCATCCAGATTACCTATGTAACCTTTATACAAGAGATAGTCGGCCAGAGACTGTAGACATGATACAGGAGATGGTCAGAGTCTGCAGACATGATACAGGGGATGGTCAAAGACTGCAGACATGATACAAGAGATAGTCAGTCAGAGACTGTAGACATGATACAGGAGATGGTCAGAGACTGTAGACATGATACAGGAGATGGTCAGAGACTGTAGACATGATACAGGAGATGGTCAGAGACTGTAGACATGATACAGGAGATGGTCAGAGACTGTAGGCATGATACAGGAGAGGTCAGAGACTGTATACATGATACAGGAGATGACCAGAGACTGTAGACATGATACAGGAGATGGTCAGAGACTGTAGACATGATACAGGAGATGGTCAGAGACTGTAGACATGATACAGGAGATGGTCAGAGACTGTAGACATGATACAAGAGATGGCCAGAGACTGGAGATATGATACAGGAGATGGTCAAAGACTGGAGATATGATACAAGAGATGGCCAGAGACTGCAGACATGGTGATATGCTTTAGGAGTTGTTGGAGACTGGAGACAGTCTTCAGGAGACATGATACAGGAGATGGTCAGACACTGGAGATATGATACAGGAGATGGTAGAAGACTGTAGACATGATACAGGAGATGGTCAGACACTGGAGATATGATACAGGATATGGTCGAAGACTGTAGACATGATACAGGAGATGGTCAGAGACTAGATGTATGATACAGGAAATGGCCAGAGACTGCAGACATGATACAAGAGATGGTCAGAGACTAGAGATATGATATAGGAGATGGTCAGAGACTGGAGATATGATACATGAGATGGCCAGAGACTGGAAATATGATACAGGAGATGGTCAGAGACTGGAGATATGATACAGAAGATGGTCAGAGACTGGAGATATGATATAGGAGATGGTCAAAGACTGGAGATATGATACATGAGATGGCCAGAGACTGGAAATATGATACAGGAGATGGTCAGAGACTGTAGACATGATACAGGAGATGGTCAGAGACTGTAGGCATGATACAGGAGATGGTCAGAGACTGTAGGCATGATACAGGAGATGACCAGAGACTGTAGACATGATACAGGAGATGGTCAGAGACTGTAGACATGATACAGGAGATGGTCAGAGACTGGAGATATGATACATGAGATGGCCAGAGACTGGAGATATGAAACAGGAGATGGCCAGAGACTGCAGACATGATACAAGAGATGGTCAGAGACTGCAGACATGGGGATATGCTTTAGGAGTTGTTGGAGACTGGAGACAGGCTTCAGGAGACAGTCATTGACTGGGAACATATTAAACAAGAGTGCTAGAAATCACTGCTATAACAGGGTAATAAAGAAATACAGTATATATTAATGTCTGCAGGGAAACCTGAGGGTTCACAAAATGTACCAAAGGGCTGCATGAGGCCCCTGGAAAGCTGGTTGGGCACCAGGTCTCCTTGCACTCATTTTAAATTGGGACTCAATTGGCTTTGTATTCTTTGTAATAAAAAATAATAATTATAATGACAGGTAGTTGGAAAATCGTAAGCCTTTCAAAATTCAGTACCTGCTCTGTCTAACTTTAGGTTGTCTCGTAGCTCCAAGGGTGTCTGGAATTATTGCTAGAAATGTAGGGTCAAAGAGAGCGCAGACGGAGTAAACAGAACAGGTAGCACACACAGGAATAGAACAAAATTAGGAAAAAAGCTTGAACAAAAGTGCGTTTCCTCTGGGCAGTGTGAGAAAGAGCAGCCGCTAATAAGCCAATATCCTAACAACTGAGAATAACAATTAGTGTCTAAAAATCAAGCGCGTTCAATGCTGGCCTCCCAGTAGGCTAGGAAATGAAAAAAAGTCCTTTCTAACTGCTGATGAAAATCTGGTTTAATGAAGAGTTGACATTAATTCCAATTAAAATGAGGAAGGTTAGTAATAATCCCACAGAGCGCACAAGAGAGATGTTTGTAGAAAAGAGTCTGCGTAGAGAACAAAGCCGGCCGAGAAGATTTTTTCCGAGAACTGAAAAGCCTGGCGCAGCTAAACCGTGTTGTTTCTGTAGAGCGCCCCATCGAGGGGCTTCACCACAACAAAAAAGAGAGACCTCGTTATTATCGTCAACGGACCATAGGAAGTTCAGACTTCTAATTATGGCCTCGAGCACTTTCTAATTTTTCTGCATGCGTCTTCGACTTAACTGGCTTCTTTAAAATTGACTTGTGCTTTTTCTGTAGGAACAAAATTAATTTAAAGGACGCTAATCCCAAAAGGCAAGCTATTTCATGTGTAAGGAAATATCATTAACCTTCATGATTTTGCAGACCCTGAGGGAGTTTTTGAGGCAGATCCCTCAACCACAATTAACGGAAGTCAAAAAACATGTATAGTACTGCGTGCCCATAACCTACTATCACTTTTAACATGGGCTATAGCTGGTGGTGCAGCTACAACACCCCCACCATGTTCTGGCCATAAAAGTCAAACTGACATGGAAAAACTATTAAAAAAAATATAAACAGTTCATAACTAATTGAGAAGTTGTGCAATGGGAAGGGCCATTACCAATATACCAAATTATAAATCCCCCCCCAAATAACGGTGTTAATTGGGTTTCTTTTGTGGATTAACAGTGCCGAGTGCTAGGGAGAGGACGCATTTTAATAACAGTTTGCAGCACAACCATACCTGTAGTCTTGTTTTTTTTATACTTGAAAAGAAAAAGTTGTATATACTTATACAAACAAAATTGAAAACCACATAGACTGCACATATCATTTGTATAAATGCAAAAAAATGAATACAAAATAAAGAGTATAACTCATTCCCATGTGCAAAGTGCTGGAGTTCAACTCCTAATTTCATATGTTGATTGGTAATTCATTCCACTGTGCTCAAATCAGTGCCCCACATAGACTGACACTCACCACCATCCAATGACCATCTTCCTCTGGAATGATCATTCACGCTTGCGGGACTATCCCAGTAAACTGAGAATTGCAGCTTGTGACCAGCTATTCTTGGAATGGTCCGTACCAGAAAATATATGGATGGAGGAATCATTCCTGCTGTGCTATTGTGTTCTGATGGCAGGGAGCCTTCCCCGCCATCAGAATTCAACGATCAGTGTTGCTGGCTATAGCACTGATCATTCAGAAATAACTGGACATTTTGGCTGTACAGAATCAAATCAATAGATCAACAGCTGTACAACCAGGGTACCCATACATGGATCATAATTCGAATGCTGAACCGGCCACATTTTCCTCCATGTATGGCCGGCTTAAAGTGTTACTAAACTCAGGACCCTGCACTCACTATATCTGGTCTTCCCGGACCCTGCACTCACTATATCTGGTCTTCCCGGACCCTGCACTCACTATATCTGGTCTTCCCGGACCCTGCACTCACTATATCTGATCTTCCCGGACCCTGCATTCACTATATCTGGTCTTCCCGGACCCTGCACTCACTATATCTGGTCTTCCCGGACCCTGCACTCACTATATCTGATCTTCCCGGACCCTGCACTCACTATGTCTGGTCTCCCCGGACCCTGCACTCACTATATCTGATCTTCCCGGACCCTGCACTCACTATATCTGGTCTCCCCGGACCCTGCACTCACTATATCTGGTCTCCCCGGACCCTGCACTCACTATATCTGATCTTCCCGGACCCTGCACTCACTATATCTGGACTCCCACAGTATACAGAACATGGAATTGCAATTATTTTAGTAAATAGAATCTGCTAAATACCTTTTGTAATCAGCAGTTACAGCAGTCTTGTGACTTCTATCAGTGTCCAGCTGAACACTGGTTAAAGCTTGTAGGAGGAGTTTTCATTTTGCTCTAGGAGCAATACTTGACGCGTTTCGATCAAAGATCGTCTTCAGGAAGTACACCAGGTGCCGGGCTCAGGCACTTCTCTTGTGAGTGTATTCCTTTACTTAATTCTCCAAAATAGAGGTATAACACGTTTTTTGCACTATGGGATGTCCCCTCTCTGTTCTTTTATTATGGTAACATATTGCATGCCCCGCCTGTGGAGGTGAGGAGACATTGGGTGTTCTGCAATTCATTTTCTGGTACGGACCATTCCAAGAATAGCTGGTCACAAGCTGCAACACGCGGTTTACTGGGATAGTCCCGCAAGTGTGAATGACCATTCTAGACTTAGCTCAGATATTCAGGTAAGTGAGTGTGCTTAGCTGAGGTAGACCCTCCTTCCCTCCTCCAGATGAAAGAAAAGCATAAATTATTTTATTTCAGGTACTTATATAGCGCCGTCAATTTACACAGCGCTTTTTACATATATATTGTACATTTACATCAGTCCCTAACCCTCAAGGGGCATACAATCTAAGGTCCCTAACTTACAATCATACATATGCATACTAGGGACAATTTAGACAGGAGCCAATTAACCTACCAGCATGTCTTTGAAGTATGGGAGGAAACCAGAGTACTCGGAGAAAACCCACACAGGCACAGGGAGAACATGCAAACTCCTGGCAGGTGGTGCCATGGTTGGGATTTGAACCAACAAACGCTAGTACTGCCAGGCAGAAGTGCTAACCATTTAGCCACTGTGTTGCCTGTAAATGCCGTGAAGACTCCTGGGATATATGACCAAAAAGGTCAAATCAAACTCAAGAGGTGCTATCACGCTTTTCAGCTTCCTGAGTACTGGTTGTCCCTAAACCTGTGAGGGTTCAGAAAAATGGCAGCTTCCAGCTACAAAGTTGGTGCTTTGCCCTCTGCCTGATTGCCTCACTAGCCACTACAAATAAGCACATTATAGGGGTGTGCCATATATCTGACTGCAGCCGGTGGCAGAATTTGTTATATTGAGAATTCTGGGTTCAGGGCACTTGGGAAGATAAGACATGCGCAGGCATTTCATGGTCTACATCTACTGTCTTTATGAAATTTTAGGCTTCCAAACTAATTTTTTATATAATGGTCTGCTGGGGAGTTTTATTTTCAGCTGTGGACGTAGCCAGCCAAGCTGTCCAGGGAACATTTTTGAGCTTTCTGCGCTCCCTTTAGCTTTGAATATTAATTTCTCTAATCAGCCTCTGTTGATGTTTCCCACAGGCTTGAGCTTAGAGTTTTAACATTTAAAGTAATGAATACTTCTTAAACTGGGCAATCTCAGATGAGGTTTCCCAGATGATTCTGCTTGGAAGTCAATAAATATTTGAAGGTGCTCACAACAGCTTGCAGAGTGGTCCCCAAGAGCTGGGCTGACCATGTGGGAAAGCTAGCATGGTTGGTCCACCCTGGCCAAGCAGAGTGACACTGGCACATCTGCACGTACTTTCAGAATGGACGGTACAGTAACTGATTGCCTTAGATGTGAGTACAAGTTGAAGACTAGTATCGCTGGTCTCCCACGGCCAACTGGAGTGACACTGAAACGTGCAGGTGCTTTCAAAAATGGCTGGTACAGTAACGGATTGCCTTAGATGTGAGTACAAGTTGAAGACTAGAATCCCTTGCCCACCATGGCCAACTGGAGTGACACTGAAACCTATGCAGGTGCTTTCAAAATGGTAGGTACGGTAACTGATTGCTTAGATGTGAGTACAAGTTGAAGACTAGTATCGCTGGTCTACCATGGCCAACTAGAGTGACACTGAAACATGTGCAGGTGCTTTAAAAAATGGCTGGTACAGTAACTGATTGCTTAGATGTGAGTACAAATTGAAGACTAGTATCGCTGGTTTACCATGGCCAACTAGAGTGACACTGAAACATGTGCAGGTGCTTTCAAAAATGGCTGGTACAGTAACTGATTGCCTTAGATGTGAGTACAAGTTGAAGACTAGAATCGCTTGCCCACCATGGCCAATTGGAGTGACACTGAAACCTATACAGGTGCTTTCAAAATGGTGGGTACGGTAACTGATTGCTTAGATGTGAGTACAAGTTGAAGACTAGTATTGCTGGTCTACCATGGCCAACTAGAGTGACACTGAAACATGTGCAGGTGCTTTAAAAAATGGCTGGTACGGTAACTGATTGCCTTAAAGGTGAGTACAGACAGTAAGATTTTTGAGGCATTCTGATTAAAGGGTCAGTCTGACCAAAACTGACCTTTCAGTGTTGGTAGTGTTAGATCACCTAAGAGTTTCTTGGGGACTCTAGTGGCATCTGTATGCCCACTTTGACTATTTACATTTCTGTGATTGAAGGCCTCAGCATTATGTGGAACATCTGGGATTGTTTTCATGCTGTATATCCTTCCTTGACCACATGGGTAAGGTATTACACTGACCTGTCAATTGGTTTCTGTAGCAAATCAAAAACCATTTTGTAGACTTTGACAAAACAATTGTGCTACTCATTGTGCAATCACCAATGCAATAGGAGATGTAGCCTAGAAAATGTAACCACCCTGTGCAGAAAATCAATATTCTTGGTGTCTATGGGGTACGGTTTCAATGGTGTAAATGACGTTGTGTACTTACTGTGTTGCAGGCTTCATTGTTACCGATGTCCATTATTATAGTGGGAGTTGGACCAGCAGAGTTTGATGGTAAGTGATCTGGTCTACCTAACGGCAGAATTTTTTTTTGCTGTACCAATTCTGCAAAAATTATTTTTGTAAGTCATTTTAACCTTTAGCAGTTTTATTGTATTATATTTTTCATGCATGTAGTTCAAATATAAATGTATTAGTGCTACCTCAATTGGCTATCTATATCTCAGAAAGTGAGATCCCGGATTACAAATAGGTAAGCATACTGATTTTTTTTTTTTTTCAGGTTAGGCAGGCATAGGTAGGAGGAAGGAGGAGGGAGCATCTTTAAGAATAGATGTAGTTAGGCTTTTCTTTCACTTTTCGGTAACACTACATAGCACTGCCTAATACACAGGTTATTTGGTGCTAGGTAGTTGTTGCTAATCATGGGACAGACCTGCTGTTGACTTTTTGTTTAGCAGGTTGGTGTAAAACACGGGTGTCATACTTGGTGGCCCTCCAGCTATTGCCAAACTACAAGTCCCATGAGGCATTGCAAGATAGACAGTTACAAGCATGACTCCCAAAGGTAGAGGCATGATGGGACTTGTAGTTTGGCAACACCTAGAGGGCCACCAGTTTGACACCCCTGGTGTAAAAGCTAAGATGTAAAGGCTGTGCATAGTAACACATGTTTTCTATGAATCACTATAGGGTCTGCTTATTTTTAAAAAATCATTTGGACGAATGTGATAAACATTTGCCCAGCCTTGACTAATTCTGACAGTATTTTGTTTAGTACACTGATTTTCACATGATCATCCGCTCCATCTAGTGGCCATAATACCATATTTTTCCTGATTTAGGTATATCAGAACAATACTGTATTATGGTCACTAGATGGAGCTAACGATCATAGGAAATCTTTGTATTAAGCCAAATACAGTCAGAATTAATTTGTCACATTCACCCAACAGATTTTTTGTAATTGGACCCTTAAGGTTCTGAGGAGTCTATTGTTCTTTATTAGGATAGGAGGACTAAGGTACATATGTTGTGTTGCTCATGTAGTCATGTATTATAATTGTTATTATTATTATACAGAATTGTATATAGCACCAACAGTTTGCACAGCACTTTACAACATGAGAGCAGACAGTACAGTTACGATACAATACAATTCAATACAGGAGAAATCGGAGAGCCTTGGTCCCGAGAACTTACTCAAATTTTGTTTCTGCTACTTTCCATGCAGTACATAGACAATGCTAATCTACTATGAAAGTTTTCTGCCCCTCCCCTTTTACTAAAGGGTATATAAGGCCAACATTTCTTTTTTTAGTATAGGGAAGGGTTAGAACCTCTCTTTTAATGCAGTTTGAGTCCCCACAGGGGGATTCACCTACTCTGGGTACCAGGGGGTTACATAGGGGATACTAATTCCAATGACAACTGTATAAGAGTGGGTCTCTTCTCACTTGGGGAAGGGGCGGACTGACAACTCATGGGGCCCCTGGGCAATAGGGGATCATGGGGCCCCTGTGTCCTTGCCCAAACTCAAAAAAGCCTATGAAAAAGGTACCAGGGGCATCTCATGGGGCCCCCTACTGACCCCAGGCCCTCAGGCAGTGCTCGAGTTTCCAAATGGTCAGTCCACCCCTGCTTAGGGAAGATCTCCAGCTGTGTTTACAGGACAGGAAATGAAGGGGAATCTCCTTAAATCGACAAAGATAACAAAATAAGTTTAATCCATTCCCTGCTCTGTTAAAGTGATTCTAAAGGGTTCCTTTTTTTTTTAATATAAAAATAACAAACATGTCTATACTTACCTGCTGTGTGCAGTGGCTTCACACAGAGCAGCTCGGATCCTCCTCTTCTCGGGTCCCCCGACAGCACTCCTGGCCCCTCCCTACTGTCAGGTGCCCCCACAGCAAGCAGCTTGCTATGGGGGTACCCGAGCATGTGCACTCCCCACCCACTGCTTCGTGGGTCCATTCACACACGGAGCCAAGGCTCTGTCCCGCCCGCTCTTCTCATTTGCTCACTGGCTGTGATTGACAGCAGCAGGAGCCAATGCTGTCTCAGCCAATAATAAGAGGGAGTCCCGGGATAGCTGAGACTCCAGTGCACATCGCTTGATCAAGAGGGGGCCTAGGTGAGTATCAGGGGCAGGTTGGGATGCTGCACATAGAAGGTTTTTTACCTTCATGCATACAATTCATGAAGGTAAAAAACCTTAAGCCTTTACAACCAATTAAAAAAAAAAAAACCTGAAAAAGCCCCAGCAGCAGGACTGAGGCATACGGTAAGTATTCTTCTCTTTTGAAATCCCCAAAACTGATTGAATATTAGATCCTCAAAGTGAACCTGCACCCTGATCATGCACACTAAAGTATTTACATATTTGGAACAAGCAGTAAGCCCTGAATTATCTCTGTATCTATAGGCAATGTGAAGAAATTAATTTGTAAAATTTACAAAATTGCAATAAAAATCTTATTTTTTTTCTATGAGAGCAGAATCTTGCCAGCTTGCCACAACTCTAATGTGAACACACAGCAGGTGTTTCTAAGCTAGAAAGCTGTCTTGAGTCTTTGCTTTTATCTTTGAGGATCTTTGAGAATAAATAACTTTACATTAAACACAGAGAAGTCAGGAAGAGCTTGTTTTAAAGCCTTTTCAGTCTCCATTCGCAGTGGAGCTGAGCATCTTTGGTCGATTTTTTTTTTCTGAAGAAGGTCAACTGCTGCTCACACTCACCTTTCAATGAATTCTAAACTATCTCCGAAGCATCTCAAACTGATGTCCAAACTCATAGCATCAACACAAGCTCAAAGCCCATCCACAGGCCCTTATATTAATATATTGTTAGGAGTTGCTTTTATCTTGCCCATCCCTCTATATATAGTATGTCACCATTGTTGCCCTTTACAATGTAAAAAATGGAGTTAAAAAAAAATCAGATGTTTACATTTTTTCAATAATTGTGAATAGGAAAACTAGCCTAGTTCCTAGCCGGATACAGCAGCCCAATAGTTAATTTATGACATTTTGAGGTTGTCGGCTGCCCTTGAGGTTTTATTTTGCCTGCAGGAGAAAATAACAGTGCAAATTCCCAGTCGAAACACTCAGGTTTGCTACAAAGTCATTTCATGTGAAATGCTCAGAGTAATTAGGGTGTTCAATCCTGAATACATATTTACAGCCTAGTGGAAGATTTCACACCGCGGTCCAAATATAGAATTTTCTAAATTGTGCCCAGCGAGGATTCCAAGTAAAACGAACCCAGTTTATAACAGAGTTTCCAGACGTTTCTTTTGGTTCTTCTTAAATCACCGGATACAAAATCTGGATAGTAGGCAACTGTAAAATGCGGTATGTGGCTCAGTGGAGATGGAACTATGGGCAAATATGGCACAAAAGTTGCAGGTATGATTCAGTCTGTCAAGAGCACTGACCAGGGGCGGACTGACCATTTGGAAACTCGGGCACTGCCCGAGGGCCCGGAGTCAGTAGGGGGCCCCATGAGATGCCTCTAGTACCTTTTTCATAGGCTTTTTTGAGTTTGGGCAAGGACACAGGGGCCCCATGATTCCCTATTGCCCGGGGGCCCCATGAGTTGTCAGTCCACCCCTGTCCCCAAGTGAGAAGAGACCCACTCTTACACAGTTGTCATCGGAATTAGCGTCCCCTATGTTACCCCCTGGTACCCAGAGTAGGTGAATCCCCCCTGTGGGGACTCAAACTGCATTAAAAAAGAGGTTCTAACCCTTCCCTATACTAAAAAAAGAAATGTTGGCCTTATATACCCTTTAGTAAAAGGGGAGGGGGGGGGGCAGAAAACTTTCATAGTAGATTAGCATTGTCTATGTACTGCATGGAAAGTAGCAGAAACAAAATTTGAGTAAGTTCTCGGGACCAAGGCCCTCTGATTTCTCCTGTATTGAATTGTATTGTATCGTAACTGTACTGTCTGCTCTCATGTTGTAAAGTGCTGTGCAAACTGTTGGTGCTATATACAATTCTGTATAATAATAATAATAACAATAATTATAATACATGACTACATGAGCAACACAACATATGTACCTTAGTCCTCCTGTTTTAATAAAGAACAATAGACTCCTCAGAACCTTAAGGGTCCAATTACAAAAAATCTGTTGGGTGAATGTGACAAATTAATTCTGACTGTATTTGGCTCAATACAAAGATTTCCTATGATCGTTAGCTCCATCTAGTGACCATAATGCAGTATTTTTCTGAAATACCTAAATCAGGAAAAATATGGTATTATGGCCACTAGATGGAGCGGATGATCATGTGAAAATCAGTGTACTAAACAAAATACTGTCAGAATTAGTCAAGGCTGGGCAAATGTTTATCACATTCGTCCAAATGATTTTTTAAAGTTTTTGTTCCCCCAGCAGTATTTTAGTACCTGCTGATGCCGCCAATGATGACAAAGCTGTTCATTCTGCAATAACATTTTACAGCAGTGTTTTCACCCTGGCTTTTTTTTTTTTTGTAAACTCGGGTTTCAGTGCTCACCTTCAGGCCAGAGCTGTCCCATGCCGTACTCACCACACTGGCTTTCACCACAGCATGTCCTCAATCTTCTGGGTTGAATGAAGCCCCGTGTCGCTCAACCTGAAAGACTAAGGAGATCAACCTTGTGCAGGGTGTCAAACGCCTGCCCCCGCAGAAACATCACCATAGCACCATGCCTTCTCTGTTCATCGTGCCTTTGACATCATCATACATTGATTGTTAGTGTACTACTACCTTAAATGAATGGTCTGCGGAGAATTGCCTCTTTACATTGGGCAGAATAGGAGGCTTGTTGGGGAGATGTGTAGATTTACTAATTAAAACAACTGTGTTCCTTCTTAGGCTGCTTTCACAGTGTAGCAGATGTATTTTTTATATTGCAGCACTTATAAAATGGACTATTCGGTTTTAAAAATTGCATAGCGCATTTTAAATGCGTTGAATGCAGCGCATAAAGCTGAGAATAGCTGATTGTAAAGGATGCTCCTTAACAACCAGCTATTCATTGGTTGTTAAGGATGCTGGCGGGTAGTTGTTAAGGAGCTGGAACCCAACGACGTCCTTAACAACAGTGATAATGCTTCCCGCATGGCCAGCATTGTCCAGCTCAGAAGCGGTGCTACCACCTGATCATTTTTGATGCGTTCCAGCATGGCAAGAGTGCATCAGTGAGCAAGGGCCTTTAGAGTCAAAGAATGGGATGGTAAATTAATAATCTTGATAATATTGACTACATTTAAAAGAAGTGCTTAAAAGGTGGACTGAGAGAAGGTTACCTTGAATAAAGAATATCTTACATCTGTCTGTCTACGTCTGATTTTTGATTCTGAAGTTTTATGGGCAACTGGGAGATTTGGCCTTGAATGGAAAGTTCTATTTTCAAGGATGGTGAGCTAAACATAAAGACAATTTTCCAGATACTAGAATAGGATTCTTTATCTCGATTTTTGGAAATTTTGATATTTATGGTTTATTTGTTTTTAAGTTGATTTGATACCAACATTTTTAAAAAATGGTAGTCCGTGGAGAAGGTCTCCTTACATCTTTGGTCAGTGAATGCATGTCTTCTTACATTGGTGGTCAGTGGAGAAGGGCTACCTTACATTGGTAGTCAGGGAAGTGCCCTTACATTGGTGGTTCACCTCGACATCAGCAGTCAATAGGAAAAGTTCTGTTTACATTGATGGTCAATTAATGCCCCCTTTAAGCACTAGTCAGTGTAAAAGTGCCCTCTTACAATGGTGGTCAGTATAGTAGTATTAGAAAATCTTCCAAACATAGCGCTAAATGAAAAGAACTCCCTATTCTGGCCATATATGACCTGTTATTTATGATAATAAATAACTTTAAATTGTATTTACTGTATTTGTGGGAACTGACCTCAGGTATATTTTAAACTAAATAATAGAGCCATTATTTCTACAGCTACAGTGCATATTTGGAATATAATGATAACTGTACCTCTCATTGCTTGACGTGTAGGGCTCCTATTCCAAATCTAAATCATATGTCATTTAAATGTAAGAAAGGTCAAGAGGCCCTAGAATAGAATTGTGGATAGAATGGGAGACTTGTTGAGTAGAAGTGTAGATTTACTATTTAAAACAATTGTGTTCCTCTTAGAGTCAAGGAAAGGGATGGTAATTTAATAACCTCGATATTATTGAACACATTGAAAGACCTAATTAGAAGATGGACTGAGAGAAGGTTACCTTGAATAAGCAATATATATCTGTCCTTGGGATTTTTGATTCTGGAATTTTATGGGCAAGTGGGAGATTTTGCCATTAAATGTAAAAAAAATATATTCAAGGATGGTGGACTAAACATGGAGACACATTTCCAGTGTTCCAGAAACTAGAATTGGGCTCTTTGTTGATCTTGATTTTAGGAATTTTTGATTATTATGGCCTAAATGTTATATGTAGATTTGATACCAATATTTTTTTTTTTTTAAATGGTAGTCGGTGGAGAAGGCCTTCTTACATTCATGGTCAATGAAGGCATGTCTTCTTACATTGGTGGTCAATGGAGAAGGGCTACCTTCCATTCATAGTCAAGGAAGTGCCCTTTAAATCGGTGGTCAGTGTAGAAGTGTCCCCTACATCAGTAATCAATGTAAGAAGGGCCTGCCTGATTTGGTGGTCAAAGTAGTGTCCCGTTGGTAAGAAGGTCAAGAGGGTAGGAAGGTCAAGAGGTTTTGGAAGAGAATTATGGGTAGGATAGGAGGCTTGTTGGGGAAATGTTTAGATTTACTATTTAAAACAACTGTGTTCCTTCCTAGAGTCAAGGAAAGGGATGGTAATATAATAACCTTGATATTATTGAATACATTGAAAGAATTGCTTAGAAGATGGAAACAATTGAGTACTGACGTGATACTTTTTTTATTTGCACTAACATACAATTTTGAGGACAAGCTTTCGGGGTATGTCCCCTTCTTAAAGGTCCAGGCAGTACTACTACAAAGTTTTAGCAAAATGTTAGGAGAGATGTTGAAAGATGTAGAAGATGGAGTGAGAGAAGACTACCTTGGAAAAGTAATATCATAGATCTTTCCTCCAAGTTTTTTTATTATGGAATTTAATGGGCAGTTGGAAGATTTGGCCTCCCTACATTTGTGGTCAATGAAGGCATGTCTTCTTACATTGGTGGTCAGTGGAGGAGGACTGCCTTATATTGGTAGTCAGGGAAATGGCCCTTACAATGGTGGTCGAAGTGTCAGCAATCAATGTAAGACGGGCCTGCTTAAATTGGTGGTCAATGTAGTGCCCCCTTTCAGCAGTAGTCTACGTAGAAGTGTCCCCTTACATTGGCGGTAATTGAGACGAAGGATGCCCCTTATGTTGGCTGCCATTAGGAAAAATAACAGTGAAAAAAAGTGTGTGGCCAATAATTATACAGGAAAAAAGTCACCTCCTTGCCTATGTTGCCTCTACATAAGTGCTGCCTATGCCTCACAGTAATTCCAGACATGTAGAGGGTACTAAAGCTTCTACTGGCAGAACAAATTTAAATTTAAAAGGATAAAATTGGCCTCTACGCTGCTTCAGTCTGCCCTACCCACTGTGATCTGTCTGGTTCCATTTAAGTGCATTCTTCATTTGAAATGAAGTTTTGACCTTCTGAGAACAAATTACTGCAAGAACTACAAGTGGGTTCTTGAGAAGTTTGTTTTCTCTCAGAGAGCCGTTTTGAGCAAACGTCTTAAATCTTATTGCGCATATCTCCTCCTGCTTTGAAAATGGAAAAAAAAAGGACAAGCTATGTGAAGGATTAAAAGATTCTGTCCTGTTGGAGACAGATAAAGTGTAATGAAAGTGGATCGCCGGCCGAAGTGCATTGCTTTTATAGCGGATAGAAAGATTTGCGGGCGTCGTAGGCATGTATCGGGGTTATTAAACCTTCAAGGACATCGGAAGGCTTTTGTAGCGATTTGTACAATGCGAGTCATTTCAAATCAAAATGAGATTGTAAATTCACCATTTTCACATCAAAATCAGACCGGCAGGCTTAACCTCTTCTGTTAGGGTTGAGCTTCCAAAATGACACTGGCCTATTAGCCACAGGCTCAGCAGGACAAAGTGGCAAGAGCAGAAGAGGACAAAGATAACATTATGGGAAAGAGGTTTACATAACGTTGGCAGGGAGAGAATATACTACTTAGACAGAAAGACCCACCTGAATTTTTAGAAAAGATAAAGCCTTTACGATCAATGGCGTAGCAATGGCCGTAGCTGCCCATGCCGCTGCTATGGGGTTTAGGGTGAGAGGGAACATGGGACCATTAGAGAGGCTTAAAAAAAACAACTATTAGGTCCTATTCACACTATACATAGTGGGAACTTGTGATTTTGTGTGAGCAATTTTCACAGGATTCCATGTGTCGTGCATAGGGCAACCCATTTACCTAAATTGGTGGTCAATGCAGATAGGCTGCTTTCCATTGGAAGTCAGTACAACGTTTGTGCGGTAAGGAAGCTCAGGGACTAAGTGAAGCACGTTATTACACGCAACAATCGCAGTAAAATCGCACTGCGTATGGGGTGCCATTAAGGATGAATGGTATCCAAGAGCATGTTGCTCATTTTGCTGTGATTTCGGCATGATTTGGAATTGCGGATAGAATCACACCAATTCTGCCTGTGATTCCAAATCGCCTAACTGTGAACGGGGCCTTAAAGTGGTTGTAAACCCTCAAATTTAACCAGTGAAGTGACTGGAGATACACAGAGATTAACCTCCTTAGCGGTATTCCCGAGTGTAGCTCGGGGTAAAATTTCAGTACCAAGAGCGGTAACCCCGAGCTACACTCGGGCTTACCATGCGGCGCTGCTCAGGGGGTCCCTGCAGCACTTACCTTGTCCTTCGCTCCCACGATGTGTCCCCTGCAGCGTCCCCGGCCATCTCCTCCGGCCGATGCCGGCATCTGGCTTCCCTGTGACGTCGGGACGTACGGGCCCTGGAACCAGCGGCAAATTTGAAATTTTTAAAAAATGTCATTTTTTTTTTAAATGATTATTACATAGTAAAACATTGCTGTTTCAATGCATTTCACATACATTTTGTCCCGAGTGCTTTGTCCAGCGCCCTGCCTGCATTTTGTCTGTTCTTTCTGCCTGGAAACTTAGAAAAGTCCATGGCGTCCAAAAAGCGTCCCTTTACGTCAAAAGCGGTTTTAGACCGGCTAGAGAACAGCGATAGTAAATCAGAACCACTTGCAGAATTGAGTGATAATGATTCGTGGGGGAAATTCATCATCAGACACTGAAAACGATTTTGCGACTTTGCTCAGCGATGTGCGAATTTGCTTCTGTATTTCAAATTTCAGTGTTTTTGGTTTGATTATATTATTGAATTACATTTATTATTATTATATTATTATTTTTTATGATTATTTATTAAGTTATAATTTATGATTTCGTGTTTCAAATTTTATCATCCCCGGGATGTTTACTAGACTCTTGTTCGGACAGATTTCAGTGAGTTATTCCTAAAAATTACAGCCCACAATAAAAAAACAACATATTTCCATGTAAAAAAAATGGTACCGCTTTTAGCGCAAAAAAATAATCAGACCGCCGAGGAGGTTAAACAAATCTTCCACAAAAGTTGTGCCTGTTTATCTGCTGTTTTCTCCTCTCTACATCTGTTCAAAGTCTATTTATTTATTATTTTATTTATTTATTTCAGGTACTTATATAGCGCCATCAATTTACGCAGCACTTTATATATATATATATTGTACATTCACATCAGTCCCTAACCCTCAAGGGGTGTACAATCTAAGGTCCCTAACTTACATTCATACATACACATACTAGGGACAATTTAGACAGGAGCCAATTAACCTACCAGCATGTCTTTGGAGTGTGGGAGGAAACCGGAGTACCCGGAGGAAACCCATGCAGGCACAGGGAGAATGTGCAAACTCCAGGCAGGTGGTGCCGTGGTTGGGATTTGAACCAAGTCATTTTTAATATTTAAAGCAAATTCACCCACACATCCATGTCTCCATGCTTTATTTTGTTAGGAAATCACTTTGAAAAACGCCCGCCTAGTATTTCTAGCTGAGGCAATCTTAAGTTAAGGCAGATGATTCATGCAGCATTTACATCCTGGAATCCATCTGCCCTTAGCTCAGATATTCAGGTAAGTGGATATGCTTAGCTGAGGTAGACCCTCCTTCCCTCATCCAGATGAAATAAAAGCATAAACTATTTTATTTATTATTATTTTATTTCAGGTACTTATATAGCACTGTCACTTTACTCAGCGCTTTACACATATATATTGTACATTCACATCAGTCCCTAACCCTCAAGGAGCGTACAATCTAAGGTCCCTAACTTACATTCATACATCAACATATTAGGGCCAATTTAGACAGGAGCCAATTAACCTACCAGCATGTCTTTGGAGTGTGGGAGGAAACCGGAGTACCCAGAGGAAACCCACGCAGGCACAGGGAGAACATGCAAACTCCAGGTTTGCTACAAAGTCATTTCATGTGAAATGCTCAAGGGGTATGAATAATTTTTCATGGCAGAGTACGTCTAATCTGTTTTTTAATTTTAGAGGGTATGGGTAAAATGCATCAAAATGAACTTAAATGTCCAATGCAAGCATGTAAGATTTTTAAGAAGAACAGAAGCAATCAGGGCTCTCTCTGTGTTACACCAGTGCAAACTCCAGGCAGGTGGTGCCGTGGCTGGGATTCGAACCAACAACCCTAGTATTGCCAGGCGGAAGTGCTAACCATTTATCCACTGTGCTGCCCATAGATTTTATACAGCTTGTCTGAGCTTCCAGAAAGCAGGGGGTGGGGAGCTCCAGTTACTCTCTGCAGAGCTCAGTGAGAGCTGATTGGAAGGCAGGGTTCCCCCCCCCCCGTACACAGGAACAGAGCTGAAGCTGTCAATCCCCGGCTGTGTGCTGGAGCTCCCTCCTCTGTCACCTTATATCTCTTGGTGTCAGGAAAACCTGTCAGAAGAGGTTCAAGCAGATAGCAGAGGAATGAGGTAGCGGACAGAATGACACTTAGTGCTCTGGATTGAGACAAGTACACACTATAAAGGGATATGCTTTGTTCATATTTCATGTGTGAGGTTTACAACCACTTTATGTTTTACAGTCTAGAAAGGCTGAAGTCAGCCACTAGTCTTCGCAGTAAGAACCATTTGCTTGGTTGTCTTAGCAATGTAGATATATGGCCCTCTGAACTTCTGCCTGGAATCAACCTTGTATGCCTAATGCAGTCACAAATCCCAAAGCTTTTCCATAGCGTAACCCTTGTAGGACAGCTGATATCAGAATGATTATTATTGCTGCTAGAACTAAAACTTGGATCCAAAGGACTGGTCCCTAGTAGTATACGGACTATGCTGAAAGCTTTTTGCTTTCTGGAAGCTATACTTCGAATTTAGGCCGGTTCCTGATGAACTGGCCAAAATGTGCTTCATGGGTGGCCCAATCAGCACCCTCCCACCAGACATCCTTTGACTGAAATATAAAAGTTGCTGTGTGAAAATCTGTTGGTCAAACGTTGGCTACATCCAATCCGAATACGATAGTCCAGAAGAGGAATTCATCCATCTTCACTGTATAGCATGAATGGAAGAACATGTTAGAATTTTTTGTTCAGCCTGCATGCTGCCCTATGTGTGCCTAGTATGTCAGCAGTAATGGGCAGAAATACTGTGCAGAAGCAGACTTCACTTTCTTCGGCTTTTAACCATTTCAATATCGGGCAATTTTACACCTTCCTGCCCAGGCCAGTTTTCACGTTTCAGCACTCTCACACTTTGAATGACAATTGCGCGGTCATACAACATTGTACCCAAACTAAAAATTTTATCATTTTCTTCACACAACTAGAGCTTTCTTTTGGTGGTATTTAATCACCGCCGGGGTTTTTATTTTTTGCTAAATTAACAAAAAAGACCAAATATTTTGAAAAAAAAACACGTTTTTCTTTGTTTCTGTTATAAAAGTTTACAAATAAATAATTGTTCTTCATAAATTTAGGCCGAGATGTATTCTGCTACATGTCTTTGGTGAAAATAACCCAAATTAGGATGTATTATTTAGTTTGTAGGAAAGTTATAGAGTTCACAAACTATGGTATAGATCTGAATATTGATCAATCCTGAAGTACTGACGGCCAATCTAATTTCTTGAGGTCCAAGAATGTCAGAACAGTACAGATATCCCCCAAATGACCCCTTTTTGCAAAGTAGACAGTCCGACGTACTTCATAAGAGGAATGGCGAGTTTTTTGAAGTTGTATTTTTTTTGTCATAATTTTTCGGAAAATTAAAAAATTAAAAAAATTATTTTCACTATTTTTTTTTTTTACATACTGTCACCAGTGCAGTACAGCGTCATCATATAACTGGCATGGCGGTGAACAGGGACACTGACTGGTGACAGTATGAAAAAAATATATATTTTTTTATTTTTATTTTTTTTTTATTTTTAATTTTTTACTACTTTTTTTTATTTTTTTTTCATATTTTACTATGACCAAAGTAGTACAATGTTACCATAGTAACAGTGTACTACTTTGGGGAAGTGATCAGTATTTTTTTTTTATTTACACAATTTGCTTATAGCAAAGAATTACTTTGCTATAAGCAAGCATTTACCTGAATGACGTCGATTCATTCAGGGGTTTTTGTTTTTTTTTGTGCTTAGCTGTGATTTGACATGTGCATGTGACCTGCTGTGACCATTCACAGCTAGGCACTAGTATACAATGGATGGCATGAATGAAGCCATCCATTGTATACAACTGTCATGTGACCTGCTGTGATTGGTCACAGCAGGTCACATTGTACGGGCAACGGGGGCCGGTACTCAGATCTGTCATCGGACACGGCCGGTCACAGATCGCGCCGCTGCGCGGCTCTGCAACCGCGCGAACTGCGCATGTGCGGGGGGCGCCAAAGGGTCACATGGTACAGGCAACGGGCCGGTACTCAGATCTGTCATCGGCCGTGTCCGAGGTACATGGCCGGTGACAGATCGCTCCGCTGCGCGGCTCTGCAACCGCGCGAACTGTGCATGTGCGGGAGGACGCCTAATGGCGTACACCCCGGAAAGCGAAAGTATTTTTGCGGCCGCCAAACGGCTATAGGCTGGGCGGCTAATGGTTAAAAATAAAATCAAACAGTAAAATAACTATAAAACAAAGGTTTTCTATGTTACAAAAAGACTACATTTTATTAGGTTAAAAAAAAAAACTTAATAGCAATGTCAAAGAGCGTGGAATTAGTTACAGTTGAATTCTACAACTGTAAGCCCCTTAAATGTTGGAGGCCCAGGGCAGATGCCTCCTTTAGCTAGCCACCCTCGATTCTCAAAACTGCTTTGGTTCACTTACTATACTTATCTGAAAAGTATAGAGAAAGAATATATTCATCACTTACTTTTAAATTGAATTAGTTACTGACGAGATATATTTTCATCATCAACCAGTGACCCGAATTTACACGGCTCGCTCCCAAATTAGTGGGTGAGTAACGAATAAGATGGGTTGCCATGACTTGAAAACCTACAGTTCGTTTAACTTTGGCGGAAAAATGTTAGGAAAATTATAGACTTTATATGAAGGGTGAAACTGTGACATTCACAAATCTAGATGCAAATCGCTCACACATTGTGAATACTAATATGAAGAAAGCCGTATACTAAATATGCCGGAGATGGAACTGGTGTGACACAGAGAGAGCCCTGATTGCTTCTGTTCTTCTTAAAAATCTTACATGCTTGCATTGGACATTTGAGTTCATTTTGATGCATTTTACCCATACCCTCTAAAATTAAAAAACAGATTAGATGTACTCTGCCTTGAAAAAGTATTCATACCCCTTGAAATTTTCCACATTGTGTCATGTTACAACCAAAAACGTAAATTTATTTTATTGGGATTTTATGTGACAGACCAACACAAAGTGGCACATAATTGTGAAGTGGAAGGAAAATGATAAATAGTTTTCAACATTTTTTACAAATATGTGAAAAGTGTGGCGTGCATTTGTATTCAGCCTCCTTTACTCTGATACCCCTAACTAAAACCTAGTGGAACCAATTGCCTTCAGAAGTCACCTAATTAGTAAATAAAGTCCACCTGTGTGCAATTTAAAATCAGTATAAATAAAGCTGTTCTGTGAAGCCCTCAGAGGTTTGTTAGAGAACATTAGTGAACAAACAGCATCATAAAGGCCAAGGAACACAGCAGACAGGTCAGGGATAAAGTTGTGGAAAAGTTTACAGCAGGGTTAGGTTCTAAAAATAAATCCCAAGCTTTGGCCATCTCACGGAGCACTGTTCAATCCATCATCCGAAATCGGAAAGAGTAAGGCACAACTGCAAACCTACTAAGACATGGCCGTCCACCTAAACTGGCAGGCCGAGGAAGGAGAGCATTAACCACTTGCCTACCGGGCACTTATACCCCCTTCCTTACCAGGCCAATTTTCAGCTTTCAGTGCTGTCGCACTTTGAATGACAATTGCGCGGTCATGCAACATTGTACTCATATGAAATTTTTATTATATTTTTCTCACAAATAGAGCTTTCTTTTGGTGGTATTTACTCGCCGCTGGGTGTTTTCTTTTTTGCGCTATAAACAAAAAAAGAGCAAAAAATGTGAAAAAAAAAAGTTTCTTTGTTTCTATTATAAAATTTTGCAGACAGGTAATTGTTTTCCTTTGCTTTTGTGCGTTGATGAGGCTGCACTGATAGGTGGCACTGACTGGCGGCACTGCTGGGCTGCACTGATGGACACAGGTGGGTGTCACTGATGGGCACAGGTGGGTGGCACAGGTGGGCGGCACTGCTGGGCACTGACTGGCAGCATTGGTGGGTGGCACTGACTGGCGGCACTGCTGGGTGGCACTGACTGGCGGCACTGCTGGGTGGCACTGACTGGTGGCACTGCTGGGCTGCACTTATGAGCACTGGTGGGTGGCACTGGTGGGCCTGGTGGGTGGCACTGCTGGGCACAGGTGGGCGGCACTGCTGGGCATCGATCATCAGGGCACTGATCATCAGTACCCTGATGATCGGTGCCGATCCCCGCTCTGACAACTGCCGGATCTCAGCAGTACTTTCCTCACGATCTGACAGCGTGAGGAAAGTGCAGCCAAGAACCGGCAATTGCATTTCCTGGTAATCAGCATGTCATTGGACACGGCTGATCACATGGTAAAAGGCAGCTGTGATTGACCTTTTACCACATCATGTGATCAGCTGTGTTCGTAGGACACAGCGATCACGGAGATCGCCAGGGGCGCGTAGGAGAGCGCGTTCTGGGAGGCCGTCATATGACAGCCTCCCAGAACTGGCCTGCCGCAGTGCAGCCGTCATTCAGCTATCTGGGGTCGGAAACTAGTTAATCTGAGAAGCAGCCAAGAGACCCATGGGAACTCTGGAGGAGCTGCAGAGATCCACAGCTCAGGTGGGAGAATCTGTCCACAGGACAACTATTAGTCGTGCACTCCACAAATCTGGTCTTTATGGAAGAGTGGCAAGAAGAAAGCCATTGCTGAAGGAAAGCCATCAGAAGTCCTGTTTGCAGTTTGCGAGAAGCCATGGGGGGGGGGGGGGAGCAGCAAACATGTGGAAGAAGGGGCTCTGGTCAGGTTAGACCCAAAGTTAACTTTTTAGCCTAACAGCAAAACACTATGTGAGGCGGAAAACTAACACTGTACACCACCCTGAACACACTATTTTAACTTCACCTTTTGCCAAGTTAAAATCCTCTACTCCTTTGGTAAATCAACCACATTTTCTGTACTTTTTGATTTCCTATGCATTGAAAACTATTAATATTTATTACATGTATTTATATTGTGGTGTCTCTTACATATTATACATTTATATCCGCAAAATCCGCTCGTTCCTAACCCCAGAAACCACTAAACAGCTCATCCCCTCCCTCATCATATCACGACTCGACTACTGCAACTCCCTCCTCACTGGCCTGCCTCGCCGCTGGCTATCCCCGCTTCAGTCGATCCTGAATACGGCTGCCAGACTCATTCACCTTTCCAACCGCTCCGTTTCCTCCACCCCCCTCTGCCAATCCCTCCACTGGCTTCCGATTGCGCAACGGATCAAATTCAAAATCCTAACACTGACGTACAAAGCCGTCCACCATACTGCCCCGAACTACATCACTGACCTAATATCCAAGTACCGCCCAGCACGCACACTCCGCTCCTCACAAGACCTCCTTCTCTCTAGTTCCCTGGTCTCCTCCTCCCATGCCCGCCTCCAGGACTTCTCCAGGGTGTCACCCATCCTCTGGAACTCCCTGCCCCAACCCATCAGATTATCACCTACTCTCCTCTCCTTTAGGCACACCCTGAAAACCCACCTCTTCAGGGAAGCCTACCCCACCCCCTGCTAACTTGCCGACCTCCTCCACTCTTCCTACCACTCCATCCCCCACAGCTATCTCCTCCTGTGCCACCATCCCCTCCCTCCTAGATTGTAAGCTCGAAAGAGCAGGGCCCTCAATCCCCTCATGTTTTGCATTGTATTGGTATTGTTCTGTCACATGTTCTGTCCCCCTTTGTAATGTACAGCGCTGAGCGAACCATTGGCGCTTCATAAATACTGTATAATAATAATAATAATATTGTAAAGCACTGAGCAAACTGTTGGCACTATATAAATCCTGTATTATAATAATAATAATTCAAAGTCTTCAAAACAAAATGTTAAAGAAGCCCCTGATCCCCAAATATGCATCCGTCTACTTTGGCTGATTACTGGCAGGACAGTCCTGGTACTTTTAGCTGTTCTTTATTTATTACGGTTCGGCTGCTGCACTGTTTTCCGCTCTAACCAAACGATTGCACATTTATCTCCTTTCACTCCCCAAGTGTATAAAATAATTAGTGAGAAAATTAAAAAAAACCCATTAGCCTTTGTTAATATGGATGATAAGTTTAAGTGTGGCTTATGGAGGGAGAAGGTGCTGACTCACATGCTTTGTCCAGGCGTATGGCTCCCACAGGAGAGAGAGAACGGAGGTCTTTATTAATAAACCTTTATTGCTGGCAGCTCCGAGATAGTGTCACATAATGTGTCTTTATCACACGGTGTCTGCATTATGCATGGATGCAGAAGAACAATACCCAGCATGACCGACCCTTTACTGCTGTATTAATCTCACTTCCTCACTCATTCGGGGGAAATTGCCTTTTGTACTTTATTAGATTCGCAGTAGGGACCACCAGGAAATGCGTTGCTGATTATTTAAAGGGGCAGGCTATTTTTCTTGTTTAATTCTCACTTTGTAAAGTTAATCTAAATCCAAAAATAAAGATGTAACTTGTTGCAGTTCACCAGTCCTTAGATGTGGTGGGTGCCTTAGTGTTCTATTTTTTGCGCGCTTCCTCCCTTTGTTTTTACTCAGTGATCCTGCCAGTAACACATTTCCTGTCCGAGGGTGACAATGCTCACACCATACTATATCGATGGAAGATATATCACCTTCACCTTCATTGCATAGTCCACAAAGAGAACTGGTCAGGCATAAAAATGATGGTTATGACTTTCTAGTCTTGGCTCCAGACTTTCTAATCTAAAGGCAGTTTACTGTCCTTCAGATTTTAGGGGGCCAAACTGTGCCAGTGGGAGCAGAAATTGGCCTGCAGCATTAGGGGGTGTACACAATTTCTCAGGCTTGGTGGTCAGTAACAGTAAAAAAATGACATGATGACAATGATAGTACCTCATTAATGGTAATAGTGGGAGGGATGGTGTCCCATCGTTGGCGTCAGTGGGAGGAATAGTGCCCCATCATTGGTGTCATTGGAAGGAACAGGGACCCAATGATTGGTGCCAGTGAGAGGAACAGTGCCCCAGCCTTGTCAGTGGGAGTACTAGTGCCCCATCATTGGTGTCAGTGGGAGTACTAGTGCCCCATCATTGGTGCCAGTGAGAGGAACAGTGCCCCATAATTGGTGTCAGTGGGAGGAATAGTGCTCCTATCATTGGTGTCAGTGGGAGGAACAGTGCCCCATAATTGGTGTCAGTGGGATAAATAGCGCCCCATCATTGGTGTCAGTGGGAGGAACAGTGCCCCATAATTGGTGTCAGTGGGATGAATAGTGCCCTATCTTTGGTGTTGGTGGGAGGGACAGTGACCCATTGTTGGTGTCAGTGGAAGGAATAATGTCCCATCATTGGTGTCAGTGGGCGGAATAGTGCCCCAATATTGATGTCAGTTGGAGGAAAAATGCACTCTGTGTCAGTGTGAGGAATAATGCCCAATATTTGGTGTCCGTGACAGGAATAGTGCCCCATTGTTGATGTCAGTGGATGGAATAGTGCTCCATCGTTGGTGTCAGTGGGAGGAATAGTGACCCATTGTTGGTGTCAATGGAAGGAATAGTGCCTAGTATTAGTGGGGGGGCAGAGTGCCCCAAGAGCCGAATAAAGTCAACCAAAGGGCCACATCTGGGCAATGGTCTGCAGTTTGGAGACCACTGTTTTTGTGCAATTGAAGCACTGTGTTGTCAGCTCAGGAATTTATGAGCAGGCTGGATTTCTGGCAGGGTAAAAAATTGTTTTTTTGCACTTATTGAACAAAACAACAAAAATTGTGACAGTGATACTGTATATATGACTGGCTACCAAGAACGAAATTCTGAGTGAACCAGCTTTAATAAATCTCCCCACTGTGTCAGTTTTATATTTAACAGACCAAAAGAGAGCAAATAAATCCATTGTTAGGGTTTACCTATACTTTAATATACATTTCTTCAGAGCCAAACTCCAGGAATGATTTGTATTACATACCTACATTGGTCCAGCTTGGCACAATGTGCAGGAGCTTCCTGTAATAAAGACCGGTCACTGCTGCTCCCTCTCCTTGTGCAGGGTGACTGGTCTTGTCTCCACCCCCTGTTGTGTTTTTCTGTATACAGCCAGTAGAGGGTGGAGCATGCAGGGACCCTCCCACAGCTCTGCTGCCTGCACAGCAGGTACAATGATGATGTCATTGCTAATTTTTCAAGCTATTAAAGGAATTTAGCTAGGGGGAGCAAGAGTCCTGATTGATAGAGAGGAGGGCTGAGTAGCAGCCTGGGTATACTAGCCAAAAGGTCAAATTGTGATCAGGAGCTGCCCCTCTGGAATTTCCCCCTGCTCTAGAGCTTTGGAGGAAGACATAGAGGCAGTGGATGGATCTGAGGAGTGGCTTGCTTGCACTCTTTAGGAATCATAGCCAGTCCCCAACAGAAGGCTTGGCAAGGGGCTGGGACACCATTAAATGTGTTGGAGCCTGCTCAGTTGCAGGAGCGTTCAGGTGGAAGATGTGAGGCTGAAGGAAGAAGGCTGCGAGGGGGCCCAGTGGGATGGAGCCTACCTGCAGGCTTGATGCTGGAAAGAAGGAAAGTTCAGAGCTCACTGGCCCCCAGAGCGAGCACCACCTACATGGCAGGGAAGGAGCAACCCAACTAAAAGGCCTGGTAGCAGCATCAACCAATCAGCGGTACAAGAGAGAATCTGAGTGAGTACACCTGCACCCTCTGGGCAGATAAGGGAAGGAGCACTCTGGTGGGAAACCAGAATCGCTGCCTACTTGGGACTGTCCAGCACCTAAAGTGACAGGAACCGGATTTCCTGTTCAGGGATACCTCCAGATTACTGGGTGAAGGAAGAGGAGTTCATCTAGGGTCTGGGATGGTACATTAAGGAGACGCTGGCTAGCTCTCCAACAGAGACTGTGTTGCAGTGAAGACTTGTACATGGTTCCAGGAAGTTGTCCTCAGTCTCAGTTTCCTTGGGCGTCCTGTGCACCCCTTAACTCTATCTCAATTCAAATTCCCCTAATAATATCCCAAAAACAAAGCTCAAGGACTGATCTCTGACTCTGGACAAAAGCCTGTGTGAAGATGCGTGTTGTCTGGCTGTGGAGGACTATAGGGGGACCCAAATCTCTCAGGACTCCTAAGGGGGTCGTGCTACATACATTTTACATGAATGTTTTTGTGCCCTGAATTCATTTTGAAGAAGAATGCCCCACAATGCTTCAAGGTTAGTGACTCCTAAAGCCCTAAAGCCAAAGGGTCAACTAGAGGCATGAGCCTCACAAAAGCAGTATTTGTTCATAGAAAGGTATGCTGGCTATTTCAGATATGAACAATATGAACAATAGACCATTTCACGTGTGATCGGTTCTAAGCAGAGACTTTTTTAAATCCCAGCTCCCTCTTTTTACCAATATAAGGAACGGTAGTGAGATAATCAACTTTGCAAGCTATACAGCCTTTCAATTTGCAGTCTGTACATTGTCTCCTGGCAGCAGATCCCCCTCTGTGAGCGAAAATCTATACCAGTGTATCCGCGGCAAGATTCTACGGAACCCTGAGACTGTTACTATAGAAATGACCCGTCTTCCTTCACGTATACTCATATAAAATTTATCCACCAGGGAGAGATGTCTTGTAGGTAGTATTTACCGAAGCCGACTATAGTATCTGTTCATGGCATTGTGTATCATAATAGAGTGGTGGGCCATCCTGCAAAACGCAGCTGTCACCAGATACAAGTCTACATGTATTAACCATGAAATGAATCTTTCTGTGTAATGGCGACAATCTTCTATAGTTTATGGAATTTCAGTGGAAGATTGCTCCGTATTCTTCTAGTCTATAAAACTTAACTGGTTTTCCAGCATAGTTCCCCTAAATGTTTCTTTATTACAGCAATTTCTTTGAGAATGCTGGTTACTGAGCTGTTTTCTGGCATTGGTGCTTTCTGAGTCAATGACCCGGAACAAGCATGAAGATAACAAAGTCGGGTGAAGTCTGAACTGCTGATCTGCTTTCTTGTTTCAGACAGAATTGAAGCCATTGAATCAGTTTGACAACCAGGCAGCTAGCATTTTCAGAGGGAGAGGTTAGCAAAGGGAGCTTATATGTGTGCTTGGAACAGACAGGCATCACTTAAATGCTTTTGTTGGGAATACAACAGCATGTACTATATAGTATTGTGTGTTAATATCACTTGACCAGTAGATGGCACTGTACACTAAGGTTACTAGTTGTGCATATGTGTAAAACTTGTTGGTTCTCTCTATTCCTCTCTTCCTCTCTTCAAAAAAACAAGATGTCTGCTGAAATGTGTTCTGTATGTTTGCAACTTAAGCCACACAAGTAAAACAGTGTTCTGCCTCATCACAAACTACCAGTGTCTTCTCTAACACATAACCAACAGCTTTTAGGTGGGCTAAAGAGACTGTCAGCTTTGGACGCAGGTCCTACTGGTGGCCAGTGATGAGCATTATGGAAAATTTGGACACTGAGGGCTTGTTCCCTTCAGCCGCGTCAGGTAGCATTGCCCACTGCAGTCCGGATGCATAGACCAGGCCTACCACTTGGTGGCTGAGTTGCTGTTGTTCTCAGCTGCTTCCACTTTGTTATAATCCCACTAAGGCGCCATACACAGGACGTTTCTGAACGATATAAACTGACTGCTGGTGAATGTAGGTTAAAAAAAGTCTGTTTAGCCGTGTTTGCATAACGCGTTTATGTGCGTTTGCGTTTAGAAGCGTTTTTTAAAGATAATCACAGGAGAACCTCCCAAGTGCCCAGAATGCACTGAAAAGTGGTAAATTATTAACTATTTCAGACTGTTTCAGAGAAATACAGAGAGTAGAAGCAGAGACGGCAGTATGTGTTGAGATAATTAGGTGTGAATTTCTCATTAACATTTCTTTTGTTTCCAAGGGTGGGAAAGGTGTCTGGTGGAGGGAGTCATTAAGGTCACCTGGCAGGGGGTCTTCATGACAAATTTGAGGTGTGAATGTGCATTAAATATCTTTTGTTTCCAAGGGTGGGAGAGGTCTGAGGTGTGAATGGTCATTAACATTTCTTTTGTTTCCAATGGTGGGAGAGGTCTGAGGTGTGAGTTGGTCATTGCAATGTGTGACAAGCTTGGTAGGAACATCCTGTATTCTGTGCTTTGTCCATCTGAGTACCTTGAAAACTCTTTGCATGCATTTTTCATGATGAAAAAAAGGCTCTGGACAGCATTGGGAACTGGAAGAGTTAAAAAAAAATTCAACCGCAAACGCTTATAAACCTGATTTGCCGCATTTACAAGCGTTTTGCGTTTGAACCGCTGAAAAAAATCAATGTCTGAACGCAAGTTTGTTGCATTAAAAAAAACAACTGTAAAATCAAATGCCTGCAAACAACTGTAAACGAAGATGTGTACATGGACACATAGGAAAACATTAGGGAGAGTTCAGGGGCTGCTGAAAAAAACGCTGAACAGCTCCTAAACGTGAGTTTATCAGCTGCAGTGCACATGAGCCCTAATAGTTGAGCGTGGAATATTTAGTATCCAGGAAATGTTACGGATGGACTTCTTGCACAGGTGACAACCTATCACGGGACCACGCTTGGAGTCACTGAGCTCCTGAGAGCGACCCATTCGTTCACCAATGTTTGTAGAAGCAGTCTGCATGCATAAATATTTTTGCCAATATAGTGTGTGTGTATGTATATATACAGTTGCAAGAAAAAGTATGTGAACCCCTTGGGATTACGTGGAGTTTTGCATGAATTGGGCATAAAATGTGCTCTGAACGTCATCTAAGTCACAACAATAGAAGAACACAGTCTGTTGAACATACTGTAATACTACACAAACATTAGATGTTGCCATGGTTTAATTGCACATAACACATTCACAGTGCAGGGAGGAAAAAGTATGTGAACCTTTGGACTTAATAACTGGTTGACCCTCCTTTGGCAGCAATAACCTCAACCAAACATTTCCTGTAGTTGCAGATCAGACCTGCACAACGATCTGGAGTCATTTTGGACCACTCCTCTTCACAAAACTGTTTCAGTGTAGCAATATTCTTGGGATGTCTGGTGTGAATCGCTCTCTTAAGGTCATGCCACAGCATTTCAATCGGGTTGAGGTCAGGACTCTGACTCGGCCACTCCAGAAGGCGTATTCTGTGCTGTTGCAGCCATTGTTTTGTTGAATTACTTGTATGCTTTGGGTCATTGTCCTGTTGCATCACCCATCCTCTGCGGAGCTTCAGTTGGCGGACAGATGGTCGTACGTTTTCCTGCAAAATGTCTTGATAAACTCTGGAATTCATTTTCCCATCAATGACAACAATCCGTCCAGGCCCTGAGGCAGCCATGATGCTCCCTCCGCCATGTTTCACAGTGGGGATGAGGTTTTGATGTTGGTGCGCTGTGCCTTTTTTTCTCCACACATAGTGTTGTGTGTTCTTCCCAAACAACTCAATCTTGGTTTCATCTGTCCACAGTATATTTTGCCAGTAGTGCTGTGGAACATC
Organism: Staurois parvus; assembly: GCF_062004578.1. NCBI lineage: Eukaryota > Metazoa > Chordata > Amphibia > Anura > Ranidae > Staurois > Staurois parvus. Next base: position 441,626 of record NW_028318553.1, on the reverse strand, counting down.
CAGGTGCTCTTTTGCAAACTTCAAACGTGCTGCAATATTCTTTTTGGACAGCAATGGCTTCCTCCGTGGTGTCCTCCCATGTACTCCATTCTTGTTTAATGTTTTCCCTATTGTAGATGTGTCAACAGAAATGTTAGCATGTGCCAGAGATTTCTGTAGGTCTTTATCTGACACTCTGGGATTCTTCTTTACCTCATGCAGCATTCTGCGCTGTGCTCTTGCAGTCATTTTTACAGGACGACCACGCCTAGGGAGAGTAGCAACAGTGCTAAACTTTCTCCATTTGTAGACAGTCTGTCTTACCGTGGACACATGAACATCAAGGCTTTTGGAGATACTTTTGTAACCCTTTCCAGCTTCATGCAAGTCAACAATTCTTGATCATAGGTCTTCTGAGAGCTCTTTTCTGCGAGGCATGGTTCACATCAGACAGTGCTTCTTGAAACCAGTAAACCCAAAACAGGTGTGTGTTTTTTAAGGGCAGGACAGCTGTCAGCAACACGTCCAATATCATCACACTGATTGGAGTCAAGGTTGGCTCACTCCTGGCTCCAATTAGCTCTGGGAGAAGTCATTAAGCTAGGGCCTCACATACTTTTTCCTCCCTGCACTGTGAATGTTTACATGTTATGTGCAATTAAACCATGGCAACATCTAATGTTTGTGTAGTATTATGTTCAGCAGACTGTGTTCTTCTATTGTTGTGACTTACAGTGGGGATCGAAAGTTTGGGCACCCCAGCTAAAAATTTGTATTAATGTGCATAAAGAAGCCAAGGAAAGATTTAAATATCTCCAAAAGGCATCAAATTACAGATTAGACATTCTTATAATATGTCAACAAAAGTTAGATTTTATTTCCATCATTTACACTTTCAAAATAACAGAAAACAAAAAAATGGCGTCTGCAAAAGTTTGTGCACCCTGCAGAGTTTATAGCATGCACTGCCCACTTGCCAAGCTGAGACCTGCCAGTGTCATGGATTGTTCTCAATCATCATTTGGGAAGACCAGGTGATGTCAATCTCAAAGGTTTTAAATGCCCAGACTCATCTGACCTTGCCCCAACAATCAGCACCATGGTTTCTTCTATGCAGTTGTCTAGAAAACTGAAACTGAAAATAGTTGACGCTCACAAAGCTGAGAGAAGGCTATAAGAAAATAGCAAAGCGTTTTCAGATGTCAATATCCTCTGTTCGGAATGTAATTAAGAAATGGCAGTCATCAGGAACAGTGGAAGTTAAAGCAAGATCTGGAAGACCAAGGAAAATATCAGACAGAACAGCTCGCAGGATTATGAGAAAAACAATTCAAAACCCTCGTTTGACTGCACGATCCCTCCAGAAAGATCTGGCAGACACTGGAGTTGTGGTACACTATTCCACTATAAAGAGATACTTGTACAAATATGGTCTTCATGGAAGAGTCATCAGAAGAAAACCTCTTCTACGTCCTCACCACAAAAATCATCGTTTGAACTTTGCAAATGAACATATAGACAAGCCTGATGCATTTTGGAAACAAGTTCTGTGGACCGATGAGGTTAAAATTGAACTTTTTGGCCGGAATGAGCAAAGGTACGTTTGGAGAAGAAGGGGCACAGAATTTAATGAAAAGAACCTCTGTCCAACTGTTAAGCATGGGGTTGGATCAATCATGCTTTGGGGTTGTGTTGCAGCCAGTGGCACAGGGAACATCTCACGAGTAGAAGGAAAAATGGATTCAATAAAATTTCAGCAAATTTTGGATGGTAACTTGATGCCATCTGTGAAAAAGCTGAAGTTAAAGAGAGGATGGCTTCTACAAATGGATAATGATCCTAAACACACCTCGAAATCCACGGGGGATTACATCAAGAGGCGTAAACTGAAGGTTTTGCCATGGCCTTCACAATCTCCTGACCTCAACATCATTGAAAATCTATGGATAGACCTTAAAAGAGCAGTGCGTGACAGACAGCCCAGAAATCTCAAAGAACTGGAAGACTTTTGTAAGGAAGAATGGGCAAAGATACCTCAAACAAGAATTGAAAGACTCTTGGCTGGCTACAAAAAGCGTTTACAAGCTGTGATACTTGCCAAAGGGGGCAGTACAAGATATTAACTCTGCAGGGTGCCCAAACTTTTGCAGACGCCATTTTTTTGTTTTCTGTTATTTTGAAAGTGTAAATGATGGAAATAAAATCTAACTTTTGTTGACATATTATAAGAATGTCTAATCTGTAATTTGCTGCCTTTTGGAGATTTTTCCATCTTTCCTTGGCTTCTTTATGCACATTAATACAAATTTTTAGCTGGGGTGCTCAAACTTTCGATCCCCACTGTAGATGACATTCAGAGCACATTTTATGCCCAATTCATGCAAAACTCCACGTAATCCCAAGGGGTTCACATACTTTTTCTTGCAACTGTATAATAGATAAGCTGTTTTACCTGTGAAATTATTTTCATTTCTGTTCAGTAAAGCAGGCCGTACATGGTTCAGTTTTTAATTTGTTCAGCCAGCGAATGAAACCCCAGAGTGTACTAGTCTTCCATCCACACATTCAGGGTGATGGTGGATTCCTCCATGCACAAAAAAAAAATATGAATTTAATGATGTATTAATGAACACAGAGCTACCGTATTTGCCGGCGTATAAGACGACTTTTTGACCCTTGAAAATCTTCTCAAAAGTCGGGGGTCGTCTTATACGCCGGTACACATGTTAGGGGGGCTGCGGCATTAAGTACAGGGGTTTGCAGGGGCTGATGTCTCTTACCTGGATCCAGTCCCACGACGATCCGGTCCAGGAAGCGCGGCGTCTCCTTCAGTTCGGCCACTGGATGTTCGTGCGGCTGCTCGGCTCCGCCTCCTCACCGGTGATTGGCCGCCAGAACTGTAGCTCAGGAAAGGCACACAGGCGGCCAATCACCGGCGAGGGGGCGGAGCCGAGCGGCCCCGCGAAAATTGAGTGCCGGAGCAGCAGGTAAGTGTTCTGTGTAGAGGTGCTGCTGCAACCACATATGCTGGCTGCAGCAGCACCATACGAGAACAGGGTCAGCAAGTCTCAGTGGGAGGAATAGTGCCCCATCATTGGTGTCACTGATACCAATGATGGGGCACTATTCCTCCCACTGATACCAACGATGGGGCACTATTCCTCCCACTGACACCAACGATGGGGCACTATTCCTCCCCCCCACTGACACCAACGATGGGGCACTATTCCCCCCCCCCACTGACACCAACGATGGGGCACTATTCCACCCCCCACTGACACCAATGATGGGGCACTATTCCACCCCTCACTGACACCAATGATGGGACACCATTCCTCCCACTGACACCAATGATGGGGCACCTATTCCCCCCACTGATACCAATGATGGGGCACTATTCCTGCCACTGATACCAATGATGGGGCACCATTCCTGCCACTGATACCAATGATGGGGCACCTATTCCCCCCACTGATACCAATGATGGGGCACTATTCCTCCCACTGACACCAATGATGGGGCACTATTCCTCCCACTGACATCAATGATGGGACACTATTCCTCCCACTGGTGTGCATTGGAAGAGGGGTAGTCTTATACGGCGAGTATAGCCCAAACACTACATTTTAGCAGGAAAAGTAGGGGGGTCGTCTTATACGCCCAGTCGTCTTATACGCCGGCAAATACGGTAAATTTGCTCCTTGCATGCCTGCCTGGAGGTCAGCCATAATTATTACAGACATATCCCGATAACATAAGTATTAATTTGCAATGAAGAGCATGAAGTAAAAATCAACTTTCACATACTGGACTACTGGACAGGGATTGAAAATTCAGGTGTAACCTGAATATTGAAGCAATAGATGTAGCTGTAATATCTGTACTGAAATAAGTCCCTGTTTTTGGTATTTGCAGCTATGGAAGAACTGGATGGAGATGAAGTCCGGGTTTCCTCTAGAGGCCGCTTTGCAGAAAGAGACATTGTGCAGGTAAAGTAGAATATGAGCACCTTCCAGTTCCTAGCAATAGCAACGTGTCCCACCAAACTTTAGTCCCTGAACCTATCCCAGGTTTTATCACCCGAGCAACCACACTATAGAATTCCCTCGTTCTTTACATTCTTTTTCTAAGTGATGAAAGTACTGTGACCCATAACAACCAATCATTGTTTCATTTTAAGTGACCTCACTTCAGTAAGCTGAAATCTGACTGGCTGCTATGGTCATTGTACTTTGTATTAAAGCTTTGTTTTTGCATAGTCTTAGTCCCTAATCCTGAATGAAGGTCAGGTAAACGCCAGCGACTGGCAATAAGGCTGTTCTGGGCCCAATAGCACATCAAACATCCAAGCACTATGAAGCTATCAAACTCGATCTAATGGGAGAGTGGCACATACTTCAGTGTCCATGGTCCTGGACAAGCACAGCAACGGTGGAGTATTGACTGTCCAGCTCTGAATCACGCACAAACTTTTTAGTTAATAAATAATAGTGCCTAGACTCAACAGGCAGTCCCTGAGATTGACTGCAGAGATGGATTATGATGAGGGGAAGGGTATCTTAGACTTGTATCAGTAGTCCCACCACTGGTCACAGGTGTAGGCTCTGTCCTTGAAGCCCAACTCTAGGTTTTAAGTCCCAACATCCCACCAAAATCAAAACATTCTATGACAAACACCTTTTATTCCACAGTCTTCTGGACGGCAACATGCCATGAATGCTTTCTCTTCTCCAGTTAGTGCCAACAGTAGATGGTCCTTACTCCTGGACAGTGCTACATTCATACATTGACATGTGAGTTCTGTTCTGTCAAGGAGTACTGTGAATCCAGACCAGTATGATGGCAGATCCCCAGAGAGTAAGGCTGGCCATACATTATACAATTTTCTTGAGGATTTTGCTTTAGATATACCAAAAGCCATATAATATGAGGTCAAACCTATACAACATTTTCAGTTGTATCCAAGTAGGCAAGCCCTTGCACTACATAGTTGAAGGTAAATCTAAAGGAAATTGGGCAGAAATTGGACAGAAATTTGTATAGTGGATGGCCAGCCTAAGTCCATGATGGCTTGGGAGCACAGAATGTAGGTTAGATTTTGCTAGGCATCATTCATCCCAGAAGAGTCCCTGAGCTGCATTTCAGAGCATTAAGTGTACACAAGAGAGTTCTGGGGAGAAGGTGAATATTGCAGTGAAAACCTTTTTTTTTTTTTTTACCACTAATTTCTTAATTTTTGTTAAAAATTTAAGTTAGGGGGAAAATTTAGATCCAAATGGATGCTAAGGCTCTTCTTTAAAACCACTGATGCCTACTTACAGGCAATGTTGACTTTTCAAACCTCAAATCTTCTCAAACACCAGGTAACCATCTTCACCCTAATCTAGCTCAACCAGATGGAATGATTGCCTCTAAGGGCAAAGCATCCCCAGAAGACTCCACAGAGAGCAGCTTTTCTCATGCAGCATCAGGTTCTCTTTGATACCCCCCCTTCCGCAGCAGGAAATACCCATCTTCTGTTCATTCCATTGTTGCTTTCTTCAGCTGTTGTGAATGAGGAAATGAAGCCCCTGTCAGTAAAGTCAAAGCTTAAACAGGACTGAGGATGGTCTTCCTACCAGGGGTGGACTGACCATTCGAACACTCGGGCACTGCCCGAGGCACTTCCCTTCCTCACTGACACACAGAGAGGAAGGGAAGTGAATCTCATGCTCCTGCATACTGGGAAGTGTCAGGTATTTCCTTTCCTCCCAGCAGCTAAAAGGAGCAGAGATGGAAAGATGAGTATTTGCTGCTGGGGAGGGTATTAAAGTGAACCTTTTGATTTTCCCTGAATCAGTTAATCAGAGTTTTTATTTATTTTAGGTACTTATATAGCGCCGTCAATTTATGCAGCGCTCTACATATATATTGTACATTCAGATCAGTCTCTAACCCTCAAGGGGCGTACAATCTAAGGTCCTGAACTTACATTCATACATACACATACTAGAGCCAATTTAGACAGGAGCCAATTAACCTACCAGCATGTCTTTGGAGTGTGGGAGGAAACCCACACAGACAAAGGGAGATCATGCAAAGTCCAGGCAGGAGGTGCCATGGTTGGGATTCAAACCAACGACCCTAGTGCTGCCAGGCGGAAGTGCTAACCATTTAGCCACTGTGCTGCCCGTAAGTTTCTGTTAAAAGCCAGAATATAGACATTTAATTTAGCAGTGTAATTCCCAGAGCGTGACATAAAAAAATTACACTTATAAAATGAATTCCTAGAAATTTAAATTGTCTTCTAAAATCAGGTCATGGGATTTGATGGTCTGGTTTTTATATCACAACATGCAGTCTAGGAGGAAGGATTCTTGCAGAAGCTCACTGTTTTTATTTCTCTGCAGTTCGTGCCATTCCGCGATTACGTGGACCGTTCTGGAAACCAAATCCTCAGCATGGCCCGGCTCGCCAAGGACGTCTTAGCCGAGATCCCAGAACAGTTCCTGTCCTACATGAAGGCCCGTGAGATCAAGCCCCGTCCGGTGCCGCCCTCTGCCCCCATTCAGAACCTTCCCTCGCACATCTGAGCACCAACCATGCTTCTCCATCCTGCACAGAAATGGTGGCGCCCCCCTACCAGTTCCAAAAAATATAAAAGACAGGGTAAAGCTTTGAACCCTTCCAATCTCCTCTTCCTTGGCCTGGCATCTACTTAGTTATGGGACATGCCTGCTAACTGCATCTTCAGTAAACCAGCGGCACCTCACTCTTCCAGGGGTTATGCAATATGGTCCGGAGATCCCCACCCTGGATTAACACCATTGGTCCTTCCAAAGGTTGGATTTTATGAGGGTGGGCGCAGAGTTCCGATGGTAAAGTGAAGGTGTGGGGCATGAAGGGGTGAGCTGTGTTCACTAACGGGTGCGTCATTGGAGGGTTTAGCAGATTTTGCACTTTGAAAGTACACAGTGCTAGCTGGGTAATGCTGTACAGTCTTTCAGAACATTTTTAAATGATACAAATATGTACATTTGTGCTTTCTGAGGAATTGTATACTGTAGTCCTCATCTGTCTCCAAATATATACAAATAAACCTTTAAATTAAATGAGGCTACTCTATTGTCTCTTCTGTCTTTTGTCTGTTATTGGTGTTTTCAGATTTTAGTTGACTTTTCAAAAAACATTAAAAAAAAATGGAAAGAACATAATGGGAACTAAAGAAAAGTTGATGCCAAACATCACCGATCAGCCTTTTAGATTTTATTCTGTAGGGGAAATCAAATAGTATTTGATTGGTCAATAGGTGGCAAAACTTAGGGATCTGTTATGGTTTTTACCCAAGATTCAATCAACTTTTATCCACAAATCACCCATTTTCAGATGAGATTCAATTGGAAAACTAGGCGAATGTTTTGAGACTTTTGGTTGAGGTGATTGTAGCCGCATTAGTGTATTTGCGACAGAAACAATTGAGTACTGACGTGATACTTTTTTTATTTGCACTAACATACAATTTTGTGGACAAGCTTTCAGGGAATGTCCCCTTCTTCAAGGTCCAAACAGTACTGACATTCTGCTAAAACTTTGTGAGTAGTACTGCTTAGACCTTGAAGAAGGGGACATTCCCCGAAAGCTTGTCCTCAAAATTGTATGTTAGTGCAAATAAAAAAAGTATCACGGACAGTATTCAATTGTTTCTGTTGCATTAAAAACAAACTTGTCAGAAGTGATTCATGCTGATAGCAGTGGAGGGATGCAGCAGACAAAAATGACACTTAGTGCTCTTAATTGAGACAAGTACACACGCTAGAGGGATATGCTTTGTTCATTATTTATGTCTGAGGTTTACAACCACTTTAAGACTTGAGTGGGGCGATTAGATCCATTTGTGTCAGTGCCATGATGTTAGGCCTTACATATACCCAGTGAAGTGACTGGCCACAGGTGAAACACAGAGATTAAACAAATCCTCCTACATAAGTTGTACCTGTTTATCTGCGGTCTTCTCTACACCTGGTTAAAGTGCTGAATTTATAAAGCTTGTCTGCGAGGTCAGAAAAAAAGGTGGGTGGGTTGCTGACAGTACACTCTGCAGAGCTCAGTGAGGAGAGCTCTGAGAGCTGATTGGAGGGAAGAGACACACACCCCTTCACACAGTACATAGGAACAGAGACGAGGCTGTCAACCTGCTGGAGTTCCCTCCCCTGTCACCATTTTTCTCTTGGTGTCAGGAAAACTTGTCAGAAGTGATTCATGCTGATAGCAGAGGAGGGATTCAGTGATACTTTTTTTATTTGCACTAACATACAATTTTGAGGACAAGCTTTTGGGGAATGTCCCCTTCTTCAAGGTCCAGGCAGTACTGCCTGGACCTTGAAGAAGGGGACATTCCCCGAAAGCTTGTCCTCAAAATTGTATGTTAGTGCAAATAAAAAAAGTATCACGTCAGTGCCAGGGGCGGACTGACAACTCATGGGGCCCCTGGGCAATAGGGGATTATGGGGCCCCTGTGTCCTTGCCCAAACTCAATAAAGCCTATAAAAAAGGTACCAGTGGCATCTGATGGGGCCCCCTACTGACCCTGGGCCCTCGGGCGGTGCCCGAGTTTCCAAATGGTCAGTCCGCCCCTCAATTGTTTGAGACTTTTGGTGAAAAGCATTGATAAATAGACCCCTTCGTGACCGGTCACATGCCTGAATGCCAAAATATGTGCAATCAACCCTGGAGGAGTACTTGTAGACAAGAGGCTTGAGGAGATCAGCAGCGCTAAGATGTAAAAACAAAATATGAAACTTTTTCTACAAACAGTATTTTATTTAACAGAAATGGAAGTTATGACATAACATTGCTTTTGCAAACTTAATGTCTTCCAGTAAAAAGTTACATGTACTTTATTTTACCTACAGATAATCCAGGATAGTTGTGAAGTTATCGATCAATAAAAAAAAAGGATGTAAGTTTACACAGGATTTCATGCTGTCACCCTGAGGCCTGGTTCACACCAATGCAGTTTGCGTCTTGTCTTGTCTGTTTTGCACTCCTTTTTTACGGTGCATTTTGCGGTTTTGCATGCTTTTTTTTTAATGCTTTTTTTTTCTCCAACTTGTTGCCGGGTAGATTAAAAACACAAAATGTGTTCAAAACGCTTTAAAAATGCATTCAAAATGCACTACATGCGTTTTTCTGCAGCGCCTTCATTAAAGTCTATTGAACCAAAAACATAACATTTTTCATTTTAAAAAGTCCCTGTCCCTTTTCAAAAATGCAGCAGCTCAAAAAAGCATACGTGTCCAATAGGAAACATGTTAAATGGACTGGTGTGTTTCTGTAAAAAGCACTAAAAAACACATAGGTGTGAACCAGGTCTTAAAGAGTACTCTTTTCCATGTAGAGGGAAGGTCTTTCAGCAGCTTACAGAAGGGAAGTACATGAAAGACTTCAGCAATATTATTGTGCTATGGTTTACCATCATGGCACTGACACAAATGGATCTAATCGCCCCATTCAAGTCTTAAAGTGGTTGTAAACCTCAGACATGAATAATGAACAAAGCATATCCCTCTATCATGTGTACTTGTCTCAATTGAGAGCACTAAGTGTCATTTCTGTCTACTGCATCCCTCCTCTGCTATCAGCATGAATCACTTCTGACAAGTTTTCCTGACACCAAGAGAAAAATGGTGACAGGGGAGGTAACTCCAGCAGGTTGACAGCCTCGTCTCTGTTCCTATGTACTGGGTGAAGGGGTGTGTGTCTCTTCCCTCCAATCAGCTCTCAGAGCTTTCCTCACTGAGCTCTGCAGAGTGTACTGTCAGCACCCCACCCGCCTTTTTTGCTGACCTCGCAGACAAGCTTTATAAATTCAGCACTTTATCCAGATGTAGAGAAGACCGCAGATAAACAGGTACAACTTATGTAGGAGGATTTGTTTAATCTCTGTGTTTCACCTGTGGAAAGTCACTTCCCTGAGTATATGTAAGGCTTAACATCATGGCACTGACACAAATGGATCTAATTGCACCACTCAAGTCTTAAAGTGGTTGTAAACCTCAGACATAATAATGAACAAAGCATATCCCTCTAGCGTGTGTACTTGTCTCAATTAAGAGCACTAAGTGTCATTTTTGTCTGCTGCATCCCTCCACTGCTATCAGCATGAATCACTTCTGACAAGTTTTTCTGACACCAAGAGAAAAATGGTGACAGGGAGGGAACTTTAGCAGGTTGACAACCTCATCTCTGTTCTTGTGTGAAGGGGTGTGTGTCTCTTCCCTCCAATCAGCTCTCAGAGCTCTCCTCACTGAGCTCTGCAGAGTGTACTGTCAACTCCCCCCCCCCTTTTTTTCTGAACTCTCAGACAAGCGTTATAAATTCAGCCATTTAAAGAGATGTAAAGAAGAGAATACTGCAGATAAATAGGTACAACTTATGTAGGAGGATTTGTTTCATCTCTGTGTATCACCTGAGGCCAGTCACTTCACTGGGTATATGTAAGGGTTTACAACTATTTTAAACAACTGTTGGCTGGAAAAGGCTGGAGGATACTGGCAGCACTGAGATGTAAAAAAATTATGAATATAATTCTAAAGACAGTATTTAATTTAACAAAAATGGCGATTATACTGTTGCCTTTGAAAACGTAATTTCCTCCAGTAAAGAGTTTCATCCCCTTTTAATCATTTACCTACAGATTATCCAGGAAGCTTTTGAAGATATCGACCAATAAAAGATAAGTATGTACTGTAGGTTTCCTGGGGATTTCATGCTGTCACTTACCCTAAAAGAGTACTTTTCTTCATTTGGAAGCATACCGTCTCTTTGAACAGTGTTTTCAGGCCCCAAGAGCTTAATGGGAAGGTGTTTCAACAGCGTACAGGTGGAGAGAAAACTTTGTCGATTTTATTGTGTAATTGCTTACCGCAGTGGTGGCCAACCTGTGGCCTGTGTGCCACATTTGGCCCTTGGAGCCCTTTAATGTGGCCCTCGAACCTCAAACCAGGGAAGCCCATTCCTGGGGTCTGCAATCTGTTGATCACAATCCAGGCTTGCCGACCCTCCAAGCTACATGTTATAGTGCATCAGGCCGGCGTCAGCCGCAGAGAGAGCAGGAGCTGCATAAGACAATGCTTCCTCTGCAGCGCCAGCTCCTGTCCCAGGCTGAGTGACACCAAGTGTACTTCGCCTGGGACCTTCCTAGCAGCCTAGAGAGCGATGCCAGCAGAAGCTGCAAGAGGAAAAGGTCAATTAAACATCACATACACTGGGCAAAATAGGTTTCGCAATGGGCATATTAGCACCTATAACAGGGTTGACAACTATTAGGCTGCTTTCACACTGATGCGCGGGTGCAGCGCCGTGTACCTGCAGCTTTCCTGTGGGTTAGCTGCATTGAACCATAGACTTCTATTCAGGGGCGTCCCTAGGGTTGGTGTCACCCGGTGCAGTAACACTTGGTGACACCCCCTCCGATGATCCCCACAGAATAGATCAGATCTGCGGATTGAGCATAATGGATCAGACTCCGATCCATTATGCTCCCCAGTCCACAGATCCCATCCACCCTGCGGGGATCGTTGGCATGCAACCTATACGGGGTAACACCGGACCTGCTCCACAAAAAGGTAAGTTGTAAAGAAAGCCGACGAGCCGACGATCCCCGCGGGATGGATCGGATCCATCTCGTGGGGATCGTCGGCTTGCTTTACAACTTACCTTTTCGTGGAGCGGGTCCGGTGTCACCCCATGCGGTCGGTGTCACCCAGTGCGGCACGCACCCCCCCGCACCTGCCTCAGGACGCCACTGCTTCTATATCCTGTGTGTTTGGTGCCCTTTCAGAAAGTGCACCACACCGACAAGATAGAATAGGAGTTTATGGCAAAGCGCAGCTGACCCGCAGAAAAACCGAAGGTGCCCTGTGCTGCACCCATGCTGCAGGTAAACCACATTATGAAAGCAGTCTTATAGGGGACTCAGGACAGTAAGGGCTCATTTACATTTACCCGGTGTGGACTGATAACTCATGGGGCCCCCGGGCAATAGGGGATCATGGGGCCCCTGTGTCCTTGCCCAAATTCAAAAAAGCCTATGAAAAAGGTACCAGGGGCATCTCATGGGGCCCCCTACTGACCCCGGGCCCTCGGGCAGTGCCCGAGTTTCCAAATGGTCAGTCCGCCCCTTACATTTACAGTTTGGGGGACAGTAAAACCCCACAATTGAAACATGTTTTTCCACACCCCCCAACCACTGGTGTGGCATCCACTTGGACAGTAGAAGCGAAGGGGGGGGGCATACACAGGAACTGATCCTCTCCATTTTCCTTCTGCAATCTCTGAAAGCTGGCTTCTCCTCCTCTCCCTCCCACCGGCATTCAGCAGCTGCAGGAGGAAAATCTTCATTATGCTATTCAAAATAAAATATTTGAAATTCTGAACCATGCAGCCCATGAGCAGTTACCAAATCCCTTAAAGGCCCTCGCTTTCCAAAAGGTTGAGCACCCCTGGCTTACGGTCATAGTACTGGCACAAATGGATCCAATCACACCACCATGGTCCTAAACAACTGAAGCTTAACCATATAGTACAATGACGGGTGCAAGGCGGTTCTCTCGGTCTGATAGGATGTCATATGACGTCCTTCCATTCTCACCGCACATGCGTGGCTCAGGGAGCGCGCAGCGCTGCGATCGCCGGTGCGCTGTGTCCCTCGGACACAGCAGATCATGGATAGAGCCAAAGATGTCAGCTCGGTCATGTGATCAGCTGTGTCCAATCACAGCTGATCACATGTAAACACGGAAATGCTGGTTATCAGCATTTCTCTCCTCTCGAGCTGTCATGCTGACAGCTTGAGAGGAGAGGAGAGCCGGTAATTGGCTTTCCGCGGAGGGGACATGTACACTGATCATCAGGGCACTGTGTGCCCTGATGATCAGTGTGGCCCCAGAAGTGCCACCTGTCAGTGTCCATCAATGCCAGCAGTCAGTGCTCATCAGTGCCACGTGCCAGTGCCCATCAGTGCCACATCAATGCCACATATCAGTGCACATCAATGCCACATATTAGTGCCCATCTGAGCTGCCTTTCAATGTCACCCATCAGTGCCAGTCAGTGCCACCTATCAGTGCTGCCAATCAGTGCCACCTATCAGTGCCAGTCAGTGTCGCTTATCGGTGTGCATCACTGCTGCCTATCAGTGCGTATCAGTGCCAGTCAGTGGTGCCTATCAGTGCCAGTCAGTGCTGCCTAACAGTGCCAGTCAGTGTGCCTATCAGTGCCATATATCAATGCCATATATCAGTGTCATGTATCAGTGCTGCCTTTCAGTGCCCATCAGTGATGCCTGTCAATGCCCATCAGTGCCACCTACCAGTGCCTCCTCATCAGTGTCCATCAGTGCCACCTATCAGTGCCCATCACTGCAGCCTCATTAGCGCACATCAGTGAAGGAGAAAAATCACTTATTTACAAACTTGTATAACTAAAACTAAGAAAAAAAGTTTTTTTTTTCAAATTTATAAGTGGTTTTTGGTTTGTTTAAGAAAAAATAAAAATCCCAGAGGTGATAAAATACTACCAAAAGAAAGCTCTATCTGTCTCAAAAACAGGGTTACAAATTTCATATGGGTACAATGTTGCATGACCGCGCAATTGTCATTCAAAGTGTGACAGCGCTGAAAGCTGGAAATTGGCCTGGGCAGGAAGGGGGTATAAGTGCCCTGTAGGCAAGGGGTTAAAGGAAAGCTCCATGTATACTGAGTTATAAACATTCCCCCTGGGTGCTCTATGTACATTGCAAGGATTTGAACAAACTTTGTTGCAGATTCCTACCTGTTTCTGGAATAGCTCTTTGTTAGCTCATGTCTTACACAGGACTGAATTTGAAAGGGAGTAACTAATTCATTAAAAGCAGTTGATGCACTTTTGGGGTTCTAATTAGAAAAGTTGCAGTATCTGCATCCCTTTAGAAGTGAATAACCCTTTAGGGCAGTGGTCGCCAAATTTTGGCCGGGGGGCCAAATGCGGCCCTTTGCTTGCCTTTATCTTGCCCTTGGGCCACCATACTGACACCAATGATGGGGCACCATGCCTCCCTTCTGATACCATAAATGGGCACTATTCTTCTTATTGATACCAACAATGGGGCCCTATTCCTTCCAAACAACGATGAGACACTGATGTATTTTCTACTTCCACGGACCACAGTCTGGCCCTCCTAAAGCATGAAGGACAGTAAACTGGCCCTTTGCTTAAAAAGTTTGGAGACCCCTGCTTTAGGGAGTGTTTCAGCAAAAATGAAATTTCTGTTGAAGGAGATGCCTAAAACCTGACTTGTACAGTATCTTAGTACAGAGTTCATCACACAAGCAGGAAGGGGATCTGAGGGGTTCTGTACACCAACTGTATACAGAATACATCCAAGGTTGCAATATTGCATTGAATTTGTACAAAAATTACAGTGGCTGCACTTTGAAAAGGAAAGGTCATTTTTAACTATAAAAGCTATAATTTCTGGGGAAATTGTGGGAAGTGTTCTTGCCTCCACCAGTAGTCTACAACTGGAGTGGGCGGAGTAACTGGGTGGAGTGGGCGGAGTAACTGTTGTGTGGTTGGAGTGGCTGGAGTAACTGTGAAAAGGTTGGACTGGGCAGAGTAACTTTATGGAGTGGGCAGAGTAACTGTGTGGAGTGTTTGGAGAGAGTAAAGATAGTAAACATTACACTAACCAATTGATTGATCAAATTTAAAAAGTGCACATGGCAAGCTTGAAAGAGTGAGAAATGCATTTCAACTTTTAATTATTTATATAGCACATTTAATTGCAATGTTGTTGCCCAAAGTGCTTCCCATTTACATGAAAAAAATGAAGGCACAGTCGCAGTTTAGAAATTGCCCTTCAAATTTGAGGTGGCTAGAGTGCAGTTTCAATGCATGTCAATGGGCGGCGTGAGTTGCAAACAAATGGTCATATTGTGAAAACTATCAGGACTATGGCTTAGCCGTGGACATTTGTAGTGGCAGCAGGGATAGCTGAACGTTTTGATATAAGATTTGTGTAGGTTTGAAAATGAGGGAGTGATGGCACTTTAGAAATCATGTCCTGATTTTTCAGCTCACACTCTAGCTTTTGTCAGCTCCCACTCTAGTTTTGAACATTCCGCCATTCATTCCTATGGGACCAATTTCACCACAAAAACGCCGATATTTCATGAACCATTCGGCGAAACGTTCCACAAAGTAATAGCACACCAATCGGGAACAATCCGCACGTTTCCGTATATTACTGTGTATGTAGTGTAAATACTGTGGGAGGAGTTAGGGGGGTAAATTTGGCTATAATAATAATATATATGTGAGATAACAGGAAGTGGTCGCCATGCAAGAACACTTAATAACACTAAATTACAATGTGGCTATGTAAATATCTGAAATGAACCCTTGGATTATCCTCTTGTAACATCTTACAGAGCTGAAATCAAAATGAGAGTTGGAGGATCTACACCAGCGTTTTTCAACTTTTTTACTCCAAAAGGAACCCTTGTAATAATTTTCAGGCCTCAAGGAACCCCTGCTAAGATTAGTCCATTGGTGGTGATTGGGAGAAAGCCCCTTACATTGGTGATGGTCACCAAGGAGAATACTCCCCAGGGGCGGACTGACCATTTGGAAACTCGGGCACTGCCCGAGGGCCCGGGGTCAGTAGGGGGCCCTATGAGATGCCCCTGGTACCTTTTTCATAGGTTTTTTTGAGTTTGGGCAAGGACACAGGGGCCCCATGATCCCATATTGCCCGGGGGCCCCATGAGTTGTCAGTCCGCCCCTGATACTCCCCTACAGTGGTGGCCACAATGCCACTCTTACAGTTATGCAAAGCGAAACAGAAAACAAGAAGCGCACCAACCTTGCGCATTACCTCAGTAACAGAATTTATTAATAGAAGATAGGTGCTCACAAACAGCGAATAAAATCAGTCATGTAGTCCTCAAAGGGACTTCAAAGATAAGAAGCCAACGCGAATCCCATCATGGGGGTAGACACTCAGTATAACTGACGCGTTTCGAAGGCTATGCCTCTTCCTCAGAGCTAACTGGACTGAGAGTGTTAGCTCCCTTTATACCATCTGACTAGAAATTGGCCCTCCCTAATGGGTTGGGCAGTCTCAGGCTGGGGGGAGTACCTATCTTCTATTAATAAATTCTGTTACTGAGGTAATGCGCAAGGTTGGTGCGCTTCTTGTTTTTTGTTTTACTTTGCAGTATCGATCGGGCTTCCCCAGCCCTGTTTTGGAGCTGCACAACCTTGAAATATACTGGTGGTCGCTTGCTCTGGTGTTGGTTCCATCTATTGCCACCGGTCTGGGCCCTAGAGCGCAGGAGAAATCGCAGCTGACCCTTACAGTTATGCCTTTGGTTCTGCCAAGTGGTGTTGGACCTGAAACTATGGAGGCACCATGACATGGAAGGTCAGTTAGTCGCATCTCAAGGAATCCCTGGTTACCTCTGGAGGAACCCTAGGGTTTCATAGACCCCTGGTTGAGAAAGTCTGATCTACACTGTGAGCCACTACATTGCATAAAGCTACCAACAGAACTTTATTAAGTATATGGGAGCTGGAAGGGCAGATGTATGGGTAGCCCACAGGGAAAACGGAGCATATGGCGGGCAGTGTGATATTTTTTCCCTGTGCACTGAGCAGACAGATGTCAGTGCTTCCTTTTCATGAGCATCCTCACGCCTTGACAGACAGCCTGCCAGCCTGAATGAATTCTAATTATCCCGCAAGAGATACTGTTTGTGAATAGTGGAGGGATGCGCCACCATGCCACCTGTAGATAAGAAACCGTTTTGTTACAAAACCCATACACTTTTATTCAAGGTTCGCCTTTAGATTGAAGCTTGTATTTTTTATTCATTTGTGCTCTGCAAAAATAAAAATGTTATCTGGCAGGAAAAATAAAAAAGCGCAAGGCACTTGGCGCCGTTGAATTACAATACTGAGCGAGTCATTGGAATTACAAATGCTTTGCCAGGTAAAAGGTTCACATATTCAGAAAGCATGGGCACTGTGCAGCCTTTTGCTTGGAGTTTGAAACCCAAATGGAACGTTCGGTAAAAACTGACTACATTAACGGTACATCAAAACAAAAAGTGTGCAACAACTTATAGCTGACTTTTTTTTTTACACAGTAGACACAGAATAGAAAAGCCTGTCCCCTGCCAGCATTGTACAGTAAAGGGCTCTTGCTCCCTGTTTGGAAGCAGTGGTCTCCCTGCAGAGGTCCAACATGCCCCATGCTGATTCAGACCTATTGACCTGCAATTAAAGCTCATGCTCCCTGCTTATTGGAGAACTCTAGCCCTGACTCAAAAAAGGGTTTGTCATACATCTACACCAGCCTTTGTCAACATTTTTGGCCCCGAGGTACTCTTAAGAATAATTTTTAGGTCTCAGGGAAACCCTGCTAAAATTAATTAACCAGTGGGATAATGGAAAGAAGTTATTCTTGTAGTTAAAGCAGAGCTCCACCCAAAAGGGGAAGTTCCGCTTTAAGGACTGCTCCCCATTAAGGATTGGCACCTTTGGGGAGCGGGGAGGAGCGGGTACCCGAATTTGACAGGTACCCGCTCCCACTTCTGGTCCAATCGCTGCGGCAATCCGAAACGGAAGGAGTCCTCCCCCCTCCCTGCCTGTAGACTTTTGGGACACGTGACAGGTCCCAGAAGACTACAGGACCATTCATGAAGCTCAGCGCTTCTCTCGCATGCGCAGCGGGTACCTGGCTGTGAAGCTGCAAGCTGTCACAGCCGGGTGCCCACACTGAAGATGCCGGCCTCCTGGAATACAGGATGGCCGGTGGAACGAGCTGCGGGGGATACACCGCAGGACCGAGGGACAGGTAAGTGGCTGTTTTTTGATAGGTCGAGTGGAACTCCGCTTTAATAAGAGTCCCTACAGCATGCAAGGAACGGATTTATGAAAAAAAAAAAAAGCAAACTTGCACGTCTGTTTTTTTTATGCACCTGAAAAGTATTTATCTGATTTAAAATTTAATTTTAATTGGGCTTTTACGCAGGCCATACATGGGTCAAATTCTGAACGATTCTTTGATTGAAAATCAAAAACATCTTTCGTTCTGTAATCCGATGGTGCCACCAATGATTTCTAAAATCGGTCGTTTTTCACAAATTTGACAGCATACCTTGATAAATGAAATGGGAAGGAACCACGAAAAAATCAGCCGGTGCCATTGCCACCACTAACAAAACGATTATTCTTAGGTCCGATTTTCAAATGTAAAATCATTCGGAAATCGACCCATGTATGGCCGGCCTACGACTGGATTTTTGGATTCCTGCACATGTCTAATTTTTACCGCTAGACTGGGAAAGTGAAAGATTCAGCATTCTTGTAGTTAAAGCGGAGCTCCACCCAAAAGGGGAAGTTCTGCTTTAAGGACTGCTCCCCATTAAGGATTGGCACCTTTGGGGAGCGGGTACCCGAATTTGATAGGTACCCGCTCACACTTCTGGTCCAATCGCCGCGGCAATCCGAAACGGAAGGTGTCCTCCCCCCTCCCTCCCTGTAGTCTTTTGGGACACGTGACAAGTCCCAGAAGACTACAGGACCATTCATGAAGCGCAGCTCTACTCGCACATGTGCAGTGGGTACCCGGCTGTGAAGCCACAAGCTGTGCCCACACTGAAGATGCCGGCTTCCTGGAATACAGGACGGCCGTTGGAATGAGCTGCGGGGGACAGCTGGTGTCATTGCCACCACTAACAGAGCGAAAATCAGCCGATTATTCTTAGGTCAGATTTTCTAAAGCAAAATCGTTCGGAAATCGACCCATGTATGGCCGGCCTACGACTGGATTTTCTGATTCCTGATATGTCTAATTTTTACCTCTTCTGTTGGTAGCAGGGGCCGGACTGACCATTTGGAAAACTGAAAAACTCCCAGAGACTGCATTTCTCCATTCTGCCTTGTTGCTAAGATGTTGCTAAGACACTCCCGGCCAGGGGCGGACTGACCATTTAAAAACTCAGGCTCTGCCCGAGGGCCCGGGGTCAGTAGGGGGCCCCATGAGATGCCCCTGGTACCTTTTTCATAGGCTTTTTCGAGTTTGGGCAAGGACACAGGGGCCCCATGATCCCCTATTGCCCGGGGGCCCCATGAGTTGTCAGTCCGCCCCTGGTTGGTAAACTGGGAAAGTGAAAGATTCAGCATTCTTGTAGTTAATAAGACACCCTACAGCAGGCAAGGAACGGATTTATAAAAAAAAAAAAAAAGTATGCTACAAATTAAACCATCTTGTTCCATTATTAAAGTAAAAAGACTATAATGAAAAACTGGCGCATTTCCGCAGCTTCTCCTGGGCTGGCGGCGACATTACATACCCCTTACCGCGGTCTGTTCTCTCTCACGCTGGACGAAGGACAAAAAGCTTTGTCTGAATGCGGCATGCCGTTCCTCTTTAATGTTGTAATGAGTCATTTTTCCGGTGGAATTTTTTTTTTCCCCCTCGCTGCCAGTTTAGTCTGTTCTGAGCTATTTTAATTTTTTTTTTTCTTGTTATTTGATTTCTCCTGGCAGGAAGGCTATTCATTTTTGCAGAGCAAAAGAAAATGGGAAAATTCAGGGTTCGATCTCAAGGTAAACCTGTATGAATAAAAGCCTACGGGTTTTTGTCACCAAAAAAAAAAAAACAGTTTCTTATCTACAGGCGGCACCCTCTATTCACAAACAATATCCATGGCGGGATAATTAGAATGCATTCAGGCTGGCGGGCTGTCCGTCAAGGCGCGAGGCTTTCTCGTGAAAAAGGAAACAGTGTTTTTCTCAACAACGGCTTGACAACAAATCAACGGGTTGTATTGTCAAGCCTTGTACTGTGTGGAGGACTGAGGGACCTGGGTAGGACGACGCGGCGGTAGGTCGCGTGGATGGAGATGGACAAAGCAATAAAAGGGTCACATGGCCACTGCCTGCTGGCCACCATGACAATACTGAAGCCATGCTGTTCTCTTTTATGAAACCTCGGCCATGTCAAGGCCGCCATCCCCGACTTGGTTTGTGTGTGCACCCAGGCACTTGTGTTTCATCATAACAAAAAAAAAGCATGAATGGAGGCTGAAAAAAAAATCAGTTTGTGATAGATTGAACCCTGTTAGTCAGTTCTTTAACCACTTCCAGACCAGACACTTTCCCCCCCTTCCTGTCCAGGCCAATTTTCAGCTTTCAGCGCTATCACACTTTGAATGACAATTGCGTGGTCATGCAACACTGTACCCATATGAATTTTTTGCCATTTTTTTGAGACACATAAAGCTTTATTTTGGTGGTATTTATTCACCGCTGGGATTTTTATTTTTTTTACTATGTAAATGAAAAAGTCTAAAAATTTTGAAAAAAAGTGTTTTTTTTATAAAATTTTGCAAATAAATATTTCATCATAAATCTTGGCCAAAATTTATTACGTTATTTTTTTAGTAAAAAAAAAATCCAAATTAGTTTATAACCAAAAATTATAATTTTTAAACATTTTTTTTTACATTTTTATTTTATTTTTTTATATTATTTTTTATTTTTTTTTTTTTTTTTTTACATACTGTCACCCTAGCAGTACAGTGTTTTTTTTTTTTTTTACACTGATTGCTTTTACACCCATATAGGATGTAAAAGCAATCATTTCTCTTTCTCTCTGTCTGCATTCTTGCAGTCATTGAGAAGTACTGAGTGAGCTGTGATTGGACACAGCTTGTCACATGGTACAAGGCTGTTGTGAATAGCCTTGTACCATGTGACCTCTGTGATCATTCACAGATTTCACACGTAGTAAGCAATGATGTCAGAAGTGACATCTTGCTTACTACTTTGCATGTGATCACTGATTGGCCAATCAGTGATCACATGATCGGGACCTCGTACAGAGGTCCCGTCTGACGATTGGTGTTTCACTGTGTCCGGAGAACACAGCGGGCACCGGATCGCGGTGCTGCGTGCTCCCAGGGAGCGCGCACAGCTAGAAAAGGCGGGTGCCGTTTATAAACGGCAACCCGCCCCTGGACTGCCACCGCCCTGCCGTTTATAAACAGCAGGCGGACGGCAAGTGGTTAAAGGCAAAGCTAGTCCCCAAAAAAACTGCCTCTGCAAGTAAGGGGTGCCTGTAAATACAAACAAAACTCTGCAGCTCAGACCAATGTTGGATCATGGCCTTGCTATAGGTGTAGGCCATTTACATACCTCGTAAAGCCTGACTGAAAAACTCCCAGAGACTGCATTTCCCCATTCTGCCTTGTTGCTAAGATGTTGCTAAGACACTCCCGGCTACTACTTTTCACCTTCACCATTACATGGCCAAGCTTTCAAACGCTGAGCTCAAAGCTACTGCATCAGGGGACAAAAAGCACATATGAAGGGGTTTAAATCAGAGAAAGAGCTCTCTCCTGTGATAGTGGAGGTGAATAGTAACAGCTACTGTAGGTATGTCTTAGCAACATCGTAGCAACAAGGGAGATACCATCCCTGGGAGTGTTTCAGTCAGGTTTCATGACGTACATAATTGGCCTCCACCTATAGCAAGGGAATTATTCAACTTTGGTCAGAGCTGCACAGTTTGTTTTTATCTATAGGCACCCCCTGCTTTGCATAGGTAGTTTTTGGTAAAGGTGAACTAGACATTTATAGGATTAGTTCAACTCAGACCAATGTTGGATCATGGTCTTGCTATAGGTGTAGGCCACTTACATACCTCATGAAGCCTGACTGAAAAACTCCCAGAGACTGCATTTCCCCATTCTGCCTTGTTGCTAAGATGTTGCTAAGACACTCCCGGCTATTACTGTCCACCTTCACCATTACATGACCAAGCTTTCAAACGCCGAGCTCAAAGCTACTGCATCAGGGGCAGTGGTGTATTTAAGTTTCATGCTACCCTAGGTAACATAAACGGAGAGAGACCCTGACACCGACCAACACCCCCCTCCCCCATGAAGAGAGCCTGACATTGACCAACAATGCCCCAGCACCACCCACAAGAGAGCCCTCCACTACCACCGCCCCCCATACATTGACAACCCCCCCACCACCCCGGCAAGAGAGAAGACACTGTCAGAGCTCCAGACATCCCTGGGAACAAGAGTCAGGCTCTGCATACACCATCAAGCAGCCCGCAGTCTCTCTCAGATCCCACCTGCTCCCCATGCTGCGTGTGACCTTTCTTCCATCTCTTCTTTCGGAGGGCAGCACTACCCCCCTGATAAATGCTTCTGCCCCCCTGAAAAATGGCGCCCCAGGAAAATGCCTTGTTTGCCTTGTGGTAAATACACCCCTAGTCAGGGGACAAAAAGCACATGTGAAGGGGTTTAAAGCAGAGAAAGAGCTCTCTCCTGTGATGGTGGAGGTGAACAGTAACAGCTAGGTATGTCTTAGCAACATCCTAGCAACGAGGGAGATACCATCCCTAGGAGTGTTTCAGTCAGGCTTCATGACGTACATAATTGGCCTCCACCTATAGCAAGGGAATTATTCAACTTTGGTCAGAGCTGCACAGTTTGTTTTTATCTATAGGCACCCTTTATCTGCATAGGTAGTTTTTGGTAAAGGTGAACTAGACTTTTACAGGGTTAGTTCAAGTTAAGCTCAGACCAATGTTGGATCATGGCCTTGCTATAGGTGTAGGCCACTTACATACCTTGTGAAGCCTGACTGAAAAACTCCCAGAGACTGCATTTCCCCATTCTGCCTTGTTGCTAAGATGTTGCTAAGACACTCCTGGCTATTACTGTCACCTTCAACATTACATGGCCAAGCTTTCAAACGCCAAGCTCAAAGCTACTGCATCAGGGGACAAAAAGTGCATGTGAAGGGGTTTAAATCAGAGAAAGAGCTCTCTCCAGTGATAGTGGAGGTGAACAGTAACAGCTACTGTAGGTATGTCTTAGCAACATCCTAGCAACGAGGGAAATACCATCTCTGGGAGTGTTTCAGTCAGACTTCATGACGTACATAATTGGCCTCCACCTATAGCCAGGGAATGATTCAAATTTGGTCAGAGCTGCACAGTTTGTTTTTATCTACAGGCACCCCTTCTCTGCATAGGCATTTAGGGCCTCAAAAAATGAGATAGGCCATCAGTACATCAGGATTGATTAATTTTCAGATCCATACACCATAGTTTGTAGATACTATAACTTTCACACAAACCAATTAATATACACTTACTGGGATTTTTTTATGCCAAAGACATGCAGCAACAGAATACATTTTGGCCTAAATTTATGAAGAAAATTTTTTTTTCAAACTTTTTGCTATATTTTTATTTATATAACAAAAAATACAAAACCCCAGTGCTAACCAAATACTACCAAGAGAAAGCTTTATTTGTGTGAAAAAAAATGATAACCATGTAATTTGGGTACAGCGTTGCATGACCGAGCAAATACCAATTAAAGTAGCACAGTGCTGAATAGCAAAACATGGCCTGGTCATGAAGGAGGTAAAATGTTTTGGTGGTCAAGTGGTTAAATTCAAAAATAAATACACAAGTCAATAAACACTTGAGGGAGGAGCCAGGTCGGAGACGTCACGCCGCACAGGCCACGTGGAAGGCCGGCGGCCATCTTTATTGCTGTATAGTACAGATGTGAGTGCAAATTCTTTTACTTTGATGTGGTTTAATTCAATAAAAAAATTCTACACTATCAAAGTTCTCTGCTTGGGCTCGGTTTATTGCGAGCCCCCCCTTCAAGGTGGATTCCTGTGTGCTCCATGCTTACTATTGGGAGTGGTCCCCCTGCTGGATGGATAGATATCCGTGATACCTGGAGTGTGGTCCCCCCGCTGGATGGATAGATATCCGTGATACCTGGAGTGTGGTCCCCCCGCTGGACGGATATACATCCGTGATACCTGGAGTGTGGTCCCTCCGCTGGACGGATATATATCCGTGATACCTGGAGTGTGGTCCCCCTGCTGGACGGATATATATCCGTGATACCTGGAGTGCGGTCCCCCTGCTGGACGGATATATATCCGTGATAACTGGAGTGTGGGCCCCCTGCTGGACGGATATACATCCGTGATACCTGGAGTGTGGTCCCCCTGCTGGACGGATATACATCCGTGATACTTGGAGTGTGTTCCCCCTGCTGGATGGAAACATATCCGTGATACCTGGAGTGTGTTCCCCCTGCAGGATGGATACATATCCGTGATACCTGGAGTGTGTTCCCCCTGCAGGATGGATACATATCCGTGATATCTGGAGTGTGGTCCCCCTGCTGGATGGATATATATCCGTGATACCTGGAGTGTGGTCCCCCTGCTGGATGGATATATATCCGTGATACCTGGAGTGTGGTCCCCCTGCTGGACGGATATATATCTGTGATACCTGGAGTGTGGACCCCTGCTGGATGGATGAGTAATCCTGATACCTGGAGAGTGATGACATGCTGATTACCTGTCTTTCGGTGGTTTGTCAGATGATCCCCTGATCCTCACCTTCCCTCATCCAGATGACCAGGACTGGTCTGATTACTCAAATGCGCATTATTTTGCGCTGAGCTATCTGGTTAGTGCAATGTATACTCATTCATAATCACTGGAGGCACGGAATTCACTTTATTATTTATTTATTTTATTTATTTTTGGACTTTTAAAAGACTATTTACTGATTTATAGCCATTTATGTCACTTTTGCACTTTAAAAACATCACCCTCTAGACGTTTTCCGCACATTTATTGATCTGAGCGCTCTACAGCACATGTTCTGTATTTTGGTACATATGTTACATATTATTGTTTCTAGAATTTCAGCGCTGCATTGATTGATTAGACTTGTACACTCCGAGTCCTCCCAGGATATGTACATGAAAAGACTTCTTTTCTGCAACTAAGATCCGCTTAATTATCTAGTACACATTATTCACAGACTGTGTTTACCAACCTGCAGCCACCCACACTTCTTGCTAGGGGGGAATCATCAAAACTCCGGGGAGAAGATGTATGTTTTTTAAGTTGGTATTTATGGATGTGATACTGGTGCTGGAGAACCCTCTGAGGACAGGATGAAGCTGACGAAGAATAAAATCAAGATTTGTTGGTGGAGTTCTGAGTCAGCAGCAAGATCTGAAGTTCCACAGAAGTTATAAAACGTAAAAAAAAAACCAAAAAAAAACTTGTAGCAACTAGCACATCCTTAAAGCAGCATTAAATCCATAAGCTAACATTTATTATATTGCAGCTTACCAATTTTCTTTTTTAGGCTTTTTTTCTTCTATTTTCATCTGGTGATCTGGTCAGTAAGTCTGTTGTTTTTTCTAAAAAAAAAAAAAAAAAAAGCTCTCCTGCAGATGTATCAGTTACAAGGATGAGACAAACCATGCCAGGGATGCTCACAATGGCCAGCTTTTATCTATTCCTGTAAAACCTTTAATCCAAGAAGAAAAAACTGTTTGCTGTAACTGCTTACAAAATCTCAGCTGGAGTTTGGCTTCGGTTTGTTAGTGTATTTAAATCTGCTAGTACATGTAACACCCTCCAGGTTAGCTAGATAGGTTTGTTGTTTTCTCTTTTTTGTTACAAAGAGTAGCAGTCTGGGATGAGTCAGCCTGGGAGCAGGGGCGGACTGACCCTTTGGAAACTCAGGCACTGCCTGAGGGTCAAGGGTGGACTGACAACTCATGGGGCCCCCGGGCAATAGGGGATCATGGGGCCCCTGTGTCCTTGCCCAAGCTCAAAAAAGCCTATGAAAAAGGTACCAGGGGTATCTCATGGGGCCCCCTACTGACCCCGGGCCCTCAATAGGGGATCATGGGGCCCCTGTGTCCTTGCCCAAGCTCAAAAAAGCCTATGAAAAAGGTACCAGGGGCATCTCATGGGGCCCCCTACTGACCCCGGGCCCTCGGGCAGTGCCCGAGTTTCCAAATGGTCAGTCCGACCCTGCCGAGGGCCCGGGGTCAGTAAGGGGCCCCATGAGATGCCCCTGGTACCTTTTTCATAGGCTTTTTGAGTTTGAGCAAGGACACAGGGGCCCAATGATCCCCTATTGCCCGGGGGCCCCATGAGTTGTCAGTCCGCCCCTGCCTGGGAGTGAGGTAGCGAGTTCACCTCAGGACAGGCTGGGAGATTCTACAGGTCAGGGCTTCTGGAGCCCTCCCACCTTTCCAGAAACCTGAGAAGCTTCTAGAACAGGGGAGGAGGAAGGGAGGAAGCCCAGATCTGCATGTATGAGGGACCTTGACCAATCCAGGAGGCTGGGAATGGTGCCCGGGGCAACTCTCAAATACGACAGCGCCTGGGGAGAGAGGGGAGATGGATTGAGAGAAGGTGCTGGAGTGTGGAACCTGGAAAGGGGCCCCAGGGAGGAGAGCCCACCTACAGGGAGGATGCTAGATTTTGAGGATTTACATACCTTCCAAAGCCTTACTGGAATACTCCCATGATGTTGCTAGGATGTTACTGCTCACCTCCACCATCACAGGAGTGAGCTTTTTCTCTGATTCAAACACCCTCATATGATCTTTTGCTCCCCTAATGCAGTAGCATTTGAGAAATCACTCATGTGATGGTGGAAGTGAGAAGTAATAACTAGGCCTCACTTAACACCATCCTGGGAGTATTCCAGTCATGGTCAATCCCCTGGCAGGAGGCTGGGCATTGTGACCAGGGCAACCCTCAAATATCACAGAGCCTGGGGAGAGAGAGGAGTCGGGTAGAAGATGGATTAAGAGAAGGTGCTG
The DNA here is from genome assembly GCF_062004578.1 of Staurois parvus. Taxonomy (NCBI): domain Eukaryota; kingdom Metazoa; phylum Chordata; class Amphibia; order Anura; family Ranidae; genus Staurois; species Staurois parvus. The sequence continues at coordinate 414,921 of NW_028318553.1, read as the reverse complement.
GAGTGTGGAACCTGGAAAGGGGCCCCATGGAAGGCAGGCCACCTACAGGCAGGATGCTGGACAGGTGGATCTCTACTGCCTCAATGTCTCCTTGGGAGGACAACCTGTTAGCAGGGAAGGAGCAAGCCCAGCGTTAGGCCTGAAGGCAGCTACCAACCCACCATGCCAGCAGGCAAGGACAGTGTGAATACTCCAACACCCCCTGAGCCAGATCAGGGGAGAGGGCGGTCAGATGCAAGACCCAACTAGTCTTCACCTGGGACTGTGGGATAATCTTTCTTGGTCTTCCTGACCTTGGCTTGGTATCAAGAGATCCCCGAACTGTCCACTTCTTAATAGGTGATTTAACAGTACTGACTGGCATATTCAAGGCTTTGGACATCTTTTTATGTCTTTTTCCATCTTTATAAAACACCATTACCTTGTTACGCAGGACTTTTGACAGTTCTTTTCTGATCCCCATGGCTCAGTATCTAGCCTAGTCAGTGCTTCCACTTAAGAGCTAACAAACTCATTGACTATTTATACACTGACACGAATTGCAATTTAAAAAGCCACAAATGTGGGACATTAACCTCTAATTGGCATTTTAGCCCGTGTGTGTCACCTTGTGTGTCAGTACCAAGGCCAAACATTCCAGGGGAGGGAAACTTTTGATCCGGGCCGTTTGGGTGATTTCTGTTATCATTATGATTTAAAAAGGAGCCAAACAAATATTTGATAATAAATGGCTTCATATGATCATCATCCTTCAATAAAAGAGCATTTTATTGAATGGCATGATCAGTCATATTTTCAATATCAATGCCAAAATGTCACAATTTCTGCCAGGGTATGCAAACTTTTGAGCACAATTGTATATCTGACACTCCCCCAAATGTGCCCTTCATCCAGAGCAGTGGCACTGTAATACAGGAGGTATGTTACTGGCCAGATCACCAGGTAAAAACAGAGGGGGGGAAAAGCCTTAGAAAAGAAAATGAATGCAGCCACCACATCTAATGATTTTTGAGCTGCAATATATTACTTTGGCTTTGGGTTTAATACTGCTTTAAGGAATAGTACATTCAGCATCGGATACACTAAAAGGGAAATTGTGATCTAAGTGGAAATGGCAGCTTCAGGACACCAGTAGCATTAACATCTAGTCTGCTAACAAAATCCCAGAAACATTGTCACTGTGCCAATTCAGGACGTCCACTTATATTATTTTAGGTATAACCTGTCATGAAAGAAAAAGTAACATGTCTTTGTTGGCCTCCTTATGAAGAGGATTGCTCTGTCTGCAGTGTAAGATCTGACACTGGAATCTGCAGTACGAGATCTGACACTGGAATCTGTCTGCAGTGCAAGATTTGACATTAAAATCTGTCTGCAGTGCGAGATCTGACACTGGAATCTGCAGTGCGAGATCTGACACTGGAATCTGCAGTGCGAGATCTGACACTGGATCTGTCTGCAGTGTAAGATCTGCCACTGGATCTGTCTGCAGTGTAAGATCTGCCACTGGATCTGTCTGCAGTGTAAGATCTGCCACTGGAATCTGTCTGCAGTGGAAGATCTGACACTGGAATCTGTCTGCAGTGGAAGATCTGACACTGGAATCTGTCTGCAGTGCAAGATCTGACACTGGAATCTGTCTGCAGTGCAAGATCTGACACTGGAATCTGTCTGCAGTGCAAGATCTGACACTGGAATCTGCCTGCAGTGCGAGATCTGACACTGGAATCTGCAGTGCAAGATCTGACACTGGAATTTATCTGCAGTGCAAGATCTGACAATGGAATCTGTCTGCAGTGTGAGATCTGACACTGGAATCTGCAATATGAAATCTGACACTGATAGCTGTCTGCAATGTGAGATCTGAGACTGGAATACGTCTGCAGTGTGAGATCTGAAACAAAAATCAATCTGCAGTGTGAGGTCTGACACTGAAATCTGTCTGCAGTGTGAGATTTGACACTGATATCAATCTGCGGTGTGAGATCTGACACTGGAATCTGTCTCTTAGCATGGGATCACACACTGCCTCTCACTAGCAGGCCCAAGAGAATTATTCATGTGACTGCTTCTCTACTACAGATCTTACTGGATGTAAACGCATGTCTCTGCCAGTGAAATCTGCACCGTTTTCCCGTCAGTTTCTATGCACATATGATGTGAACAAGGACTTAAAGGAGACGTATGGGAAAGCAAAAATAGGTAGCACGTTACCCTCACTCATGCTTCCATGACATTTCTCTCATCCCTCACTTCTTTAGTTTCTGCAGTACAGACACATGAACTGCTAGGAAGGAGCCAGGAACGGTCCTCTCTCTGTCTGAAAGTTTAAAGGGGGTGGATACAACTCCAGCAGCCCACCCCCTCTGTCAGTCCCTTCCTCTCTCGGAGACAGGCACACCCCCGAGCTGCTGCTTAGAGCAGGCATACTAAAACTCAGAAGTGGAGGACCATGAAAAATGTGCAGTCTCTTCACCTCCATGTATCTTCTCCCCTCTGCAACTCTCCACCACCTCCCCCCCCAATGAGCTTTGCTTTCCCCTGTCCTCCGATCCCCTTCCCATCACTCAGCAGCTTTCATTTTTGTGTCAGCTTCTTCTATGGCTACAACTAGGGAAATGGGGGGGGGGGTGATTGGGTTGTCAGCAGGGCAAGTTCAGGAGGAACTTGGTGGAACTCAGTTCCACCACCTCTGGTTCTCACCCTCCGTTCCCTTTTCACCACAGTTACTTAAAAACACAGAAGAGTGGTTTCTGTGCTTACAAGGACAGCTTGCCTCTCTTAGTGGTTCTGCAGATTCCTCTCTGCCCTACACTCACGTTGTGGACAAGAAAGATGCAGGTGCTAGTGCAGTGTGGACAATGGTGGAAGGGGGCACCGTGTGGTAGGCTGCACCCTCTATGTTCACCCCTGAATTCTGCATCCTGTACATAGGTCACCCCTGAACCCTGCACTCTGTATGTAGCACACCCCTGAACCCTGCACTCTGTACATGGCACACCCTGAACCCCGCACGCTGTACATGGCACACCCTGAACCCTGCACTCTGTACATGGCACACCCTGAACCCTGCACTCTGTACATGGCACACCCTGAACCCTGCACTCTGTGCATAGCACACCCTGAACCCTGCACTCTGTGCATAGCACACCCTGAACCCTACATTCTGTACATAGCGCAGCACTGAATCCTGCATTCTGCACAGAGCGCACTCCTGAAACCTGAACTCTGTACTTAGCACATCCCTGAGTCCTGCACTCTTTGTGTAGCGCACCCTTGACTTCTGTCCTCTGTACATAGCGTACCCCAGAATTTTGCACGCTGTACATAACGCACCCCTGAAATTTTGTGCACTGTTTGTAGCGCACCCCTGAATTTTCCACACTTTACATAGTGCACCCAAACCCTGCAGGCTGTACGTAATGCTTTCCAGAACACTGCATTCTGTATGTAGCACACTACTGAACCCTGCACTCTGTACATAGTACACTCCTGCACTCTGACCTCTGTATGTAGCCTCTCCTTAACTCTGCACTATGTGTATTGCACCCCTAAACTCTACACTCTGTATGTAACACATTCCTGGCATTTAATGCCCTTTTAAAAAACCCCACTGCACCCTCTGTTTTGTAAACGAACACAGAGCAATGAGCAGAGAGCAGTGACTGTGTTCAATACATTGCAGAGATGCAGCTTCACTGGAGGCTGTGTGCTGAAATCGTTCTGCCTGGAGGAGGAGAGCAGCGGCATGCGTGTTGTGTGAAGTCTCAGGAGCCAGGAGAGAGCCCAGACCCGAAGTCAATCAAACAGAGGGTGAAGAGGGTAGATCCCGACCAGACTGTCGGCATGAGAATCCAGAGAAGACTGTAGCCCCTCCCACAGGTAATTTACTCTATTTTAACAGAAAGGATGCACTTCTCAGGGGACTGGCCATCCAAGTATAGATTTTCGTTCAAGAATATTCATTTGATTTGCTAATCATTAGCGGTGGTCAAATCGATGTTCGTTTTTGACAGCAGTGACATGACAATTCAAAGGGGCAGGAAGGAAAACTTTTCTCGATCAAATTTTCGGCCAGTGTATGCCGTTATCGTTCGGAAATCGTTCTTTAAAATCGAATGTTAAAAGCAAAAGACACTTTTCGAATGACATTTGTCCATTCATCGAATGTTCAAAGAAATTTCGTATGGCTTTTCTTACAAATATTCTTGTCTGATAATCTACATATGTATAGCCAGTTTACGATTCAGCAAAAAAAAAAAAAGAAATGCAAACCTCTCTTTGAAACTCAACTTGTTCAGTTAGGAATCGAAATGGAAAGCTAGAAGCTGATTGGTTGCCATATACAGCTGCCCCAGATTCTGCCTGTTCTTTGTAGCCTTGGTAGCTCCACCACCTATACCAAGAAAATAAATGGTTGTGAAAAAATGCAACCAAAAAGTGTGCAATTCTAATAAAATGTGGTCCAAAAAAGGAACAATTCCAAGAAAACATAGTCCAATATGTGTGCAATTCAAGAACAATGCAGTCTAAAAAGTCAGATTCTGAAAAAATGCTGTCCAAAAAGTGAGCAATTCCAAAAAAGTAGTCTAAAAAGTACGTGATTCCAAAAAGACACACAAAAAAAAGTAGAAAATTGCAAAAAAAAAGTGGTCCAAAAAGTCAGCAATTCAGGGAAAACATGGTCCAAAAAATGTGTGATTCTGAAAAACCACGGTCCAAGAAGTGCATGTTTCCAAAAAACACTGCAAACATTGCGCAATTCAGAAAATATGTGGCCCAAAAGGTGAGCAATTAAAAACAAAGTGGTCCAAAAAATGTTCAATTCTGAAAGACACAATGAAAAATTAGCAAAATTCTGAAAAATCGGGGTCCAAAAGTGCACATTTCCATAAAAATGCAGCCCAAAAAGAGTGCAATTCTGGAAAAATGAAGTCCAAAAAGCACACAACTCTGAATAAAAACATGGTTCAAAAAAGCTCAAATTCCAAAAAATTTGCGAGTCTGAAAAAATAAAGTTTAAAAATGTGCAAAATATTGAAAAACTGCAGTCCAAAAAGACCATATTTCCAAAAAAAACCCTACATTTTGTTACATTTTTTTTACCAAAGCATTTTTTTTTTAATCATGTTTTTCATAACAGTACAGTTTTTGAACCATGTTTTTTTCTGATTTGCACTTTTCTGAACTGTGCATTTTTTAACAGGCATATTTCCAGAAACCTCAAAGTTTTTAAATCACGTTTTTTCCCCAAAACCAAGCATTTTTTTCACTACCACTCTTTTTATGAACTGCACTTTTTTGTACTGCGTTTTTGAACCACATTTTTAATGACCCATGCCTGATTGAACAAATTGCATCTATTTTGAACAGGTTTTCATTGAGCAGTGATTTTTTTTACTTGTTTTTTTTTCAAATATTTTCTTTCATTGAACCATTTTTTATTGCTTTTTTAACCACATTTTTAAACCAACTGCATTTTTTTAACTGTGTTTTTTCAAAATAGCTTTATTTTACATTTTTTGTTTTTGAGCCACATTTTTTTCTTAACAGATTTTTTCTGAAATACTGTTATCCCCATTTTTTTAACCTAATTTTTTGAACTTTGATTTTTTTTTAGCTTTTTTTTCACCGCTTTTTTAAACGCATTTTATAACAGCATTTTTTTCTGAAATATGTTTTATCCAAATCCATTTTTATCACTTTTTTTTATTAAATCACGTATGTGTCTTCTCTTTCAAACTTTTTTTCCAAGACACATTTTTTTTACATTGTATCTTTTAATGGGCTGTTCATTTTTATGTTATATTGTGCAGTTCCACTCAAAGATATAGTTGTCTAAATATAACTTGAGTTATTTTAACACTTTTTTTTAACATTAACACTAATGTTAAAAAAGTAAAATAATGACTAGAAGCAGCCCGTGTGCCAGTGCCTAGGTGCTAGCATGCCATCCCGCCCACTACTGCTATGGTGATCAATGCGTTACACCAGGCCATAAAATTTCAAGTCTAGACCTACTAGCCAGGCAAAAACCTTACTCTCCACCAGTTGCCCCACCAAACCTTGCCCAGGTCTGCCTCCAACCCCACCCCCATCCCCTCCCCCAACCACACCCCCTTAAAGCTTATGAAATTAAATTTTTTTCTTTAGAATAAAGAGTCCAAAATATAAAAACCAGCAATAAACATAAAATGAAAATACATGTCCCCATCAGAGTCCTCCTTTACATCAGGTGTCCCCATCAGAGTTCACAGTTGATGGGGATGGATTTGGGAATATCTGGTTAGATAGATATGCCTGGATATAGCTTGCACCTTCACTACTATGAAACTGCTTTGCATCTACACAATGGAAGTTAGCAGAATAGATGACAAAATGGTTCTAGGCAAAAAAAAAAGCAACTGTGGAATGCTTACTACCAGCGCAGCATCCGTCAGACTGTCTTGTTTTGGTTTAAAGGCTGCATCGGTATTATGGTTGCCCTAAATGGACCAGTTGTATCTGTAAGACGAGACTGGCGCCCCCATCCCCACCCCTTACATTAGATGTCAAGAGCCCTTCCACCATCAGAAGTCAAGAGTTCCCCACCCTCTCTTACATCAGAGTGCACTCCCCTCACCATGTGCTACTGCCGGGAAGAAGCTGGGGGCTGCTGAGCTGGGAGGCAGAATGTGCAGGGCCCGGAGGAGTCTGCCGGAGTCTATTGAATACCAGGGGAGGCGGAGGCGGGGGAACTACGGTGGCACAGAGAAGCACAGGATCTGTCAGAGTTTTGTTCTCTTCTCTGCTGCCAACTGCTGAGATGGGGGGGCAGAGACGAGGCTCTCCACTGCTGCACAGAGCAGCGCAGGATCTGGAAGAGTTGTCCTCCTCGCTGCTGCCAACTGCTAAGACAAGGTGGGGGCGGAGACGAGGGGGGTACCACATCCCACCAACGGATTTTGTTTTTCTCTGAAGGCCAATCCAACCCTGCTTTTATCTCGTGTTGTGGGTAGCCAGTGGGACAGTAGCAAAAAAGTGATGGCAGAGGAAAGGTGGGGGCGGAGACGAGGGGGGTACCACATCTGCAGGAAAGATTTGAGGGCCACATGAAATGGCCTTTGAAGACCGGATTTGGCCTGTGGGCTTTGTGTTTGACACATGAGTCCTAGAGAAACCCTTGAAACCATTTTTACATCTTTGCGAACCCCTGCTAAAACCAATTCATCAGGAGACAGTGGGGAAAAATGCCCTTTTTGTTGGTGGTCAGAAGAAAGCCTTACAGTGGTGGTCAGAATGCCACTAATAAAGATCATTTGTGTCATGACTGGGACAAGTGGTGTTGGCCCTTGAACTATGCAGGCATTACAAAAGAGGAGGTCAATCTACCATGGCCCGAGCAACCCCTAGCAATCTCTGGAGGAACTCCATGGTTCCATGGTACCCTAGTTGAGCTGGTTTAAAGGACAAAGTTGCCTGAGTTTACTTCTGGTATGGGGGTCCGCCAAGGGATTTTGTTTTTCTCTGAAGGCCAATCCAACCCTGCTTTTATCTCATGTTGTGGGTAGCCAGTGGGACAGTAGCAAAAAAGTGAGGGCAGAGGAAAGGAAGGATACGAAATCCAGAAGGACATTACAGAAAGACCAGAGTGGAAGAGGGTGAGAAAAGGCAGAGTGAGAGGGAAGGTAATGTCCCATGGCCCATTCCGGATAAGATCATCTCATATTCTCTTTCACCAATTCCCCAGATGATTTTGCAAATCTAAAATGAATAGTTAGGTCACCTAAGATTTTTCTAAATTTGAAAGACAGCATATCAAAGGGGGTGGGATAGAAGGAGAGAAAAGGAAATGTCCGTAGCATTTAATACAGTCTAACCACTCTCTTGTCATGCTTGCCGATTGCTGAGCTGAAACTGACGGCTGACACCTTGAAAACATCACTATACAACATACACTGACATGTCTATGCAACTTAAGAGGAAACATTTACATTAGTGCAAGAGCGCCACCTGCAGGATGATTTGGACACAATCTGGAATTTTGTAGCGACAGGTTTATCTGGCCTTATTTTTTTTTATTCTTTTGAATTGGTTTTTCTACCAATTTATAAGAAAAGACAGTAAGTATGTGTGAATAACTAAAAACAGGCAAAATAGTTCCTTTTCCAACTTTTATTGAATGAAGATGACAATACTATTTTTAATATTATTATACAGGATTTATATAGCACCAACAGTTTGCACAGCATTTTGCAAACTAAAGGGAGACAGTACAGTTATAATATGATTCATTACAAGTGGGTTGGGAGGGCGATGCTCATGAGAGCTTAGAAAGGGATGGGCAAGTGATACAAAAAGGTAATAACTGTGTGTGGATTCGTTGATGGAGAAATCAAAAGTTCATTTGTTAAGTGGAGGTGGGATAGGCTGAAGAGATGAGTTTTCAGGGGTCACCTAAAGGCAGACAGAGTAGAAGCTAGCCAGACAGTTCAGGGTAGGAAGTTCCAGAGAAAGTGAAAGGCTCTGGATAAGTCCTGGAGGTGAACAAAGGAGGAGGTGATGAGGGAGCTAGAGAGCAGGAGGCCTTGGAGAAGCAAAGAGGACTGTTTGGGTGATCTGCTATGACAAAGTTGGTGTTGTAGCTTGAGGTTGTGGATGGCTTTGTATGTTAGTATGGAATGGCTTTGTTTGTAAGTATTTTGAATTTTATTTGTTGGGCAAGCAAAAGTTAGTGGCGGGATTAGTACAGAGGGGTGGTGGACACTACGCGGTTGTAAGGTGGATGAGTTTGGCAGAAGAATTCCTGATAGACCGAAGGGTCTGAAGTCTATGTAGATGTAGGCCAAAAATGAGGGAGATACATTACTGGAGGCGAGAGGCAGGGCCGTCTTTATTATTTAATGGACCCTGAGCAAACATTTTTTGCCCTCTCCCCCCATGCAATTTTGCTCTCCACTCTTTCTGAGACATATAATAAATAGCAGCTAGAATCTGTTTACTGCAGAAGATCAGGGGCAGCACCTGCGACTGGTTGACTGAGGTTACAGCATATAATTACTGCTCACTGACTGGTTGCTAAAGGTTACCGCACTTACTACAGCTCACTGATTAGTTGCTAGAGGTTACTGCACATCATTACTGCTCACTGATTGGTTGCTGGAGGTTACAGCACATCATTATAGCTCACTGATTGGTTGCTAGAGTTTACTGCACATCATTACCGCTCACCGATTGGTGGCTATCGGTTACTGTGCATCATTACCACTTACTTATTGATTGCTAAAGGTTACAGCATATCATTACAGCTCACTGATTGGTTGCTAGAGGTTACAGCACATCATTATGGCTCACTGATTGATAACCTCTGCACCCCAATCTATCAACTCCAGCCCTCCAACCTTAACTCTATATACCTGCTCTGCTCATCTATGCACCTGCCTTCCTTACCTCTGTACATCCCCTCCTTGCTCACCTGTGCATCCAAACTGTCATTCCTTCTCTGCCTACCTCTGCACACCCCACCTGAACCACTTTTCTTACCTCTGCAGAACAGGCTTATGGTGGGCTCAATGACCACTGTTGCAGGCAGGTCTTTCAAGCAAGCTATTGTTTACCTCCCCAGTGGGCAGCATTCAGTAGAGGTGATGGTGGATGGAACCTCTGGGGGGCATAATATACATATGACTGCTACCACTATTTACATGTGAATGCCGCCACTATTTACACATCAATTTTAGTTATTTGCATGTGAATGCTGACATGATCTGGGTCATCTGTACACTGCAATACAGCAGAGCTGGGTAGTATAAGTGACAGCACTTCACACTGAGATATCGGTACACAGCGCAGTATGTAAGCCAGGACAATTAGCAATATGGGGCAGCTGCTTTGGGCCCCACAAAAATTACTGGCCCCAGGGTAGATGCCCCTTTTGTCCTGCCTTAAAGATGGCATATTTTGGAAATATTAAGGTAAGATTTGGACAGTGATTGGATGCGAGACCAAAATAGATATTGGAATCCTGGGTTACACCTAGCACTCTGGAAAAAGTCAGGGTAGGTGGTCAAAGGGGGGGGGGGGGGGGTGTAGTAACAAGGTCAGTTTCGGAAAGATTAAGTTTTAGGAAGTGGTGTCACATCCATTATGATATGTAAGTGAATTATGTGTGAGGCGACTGAAGGTGTGAGCTGAGATGTAGATTCAATCGATGTCTTCAGCATAGAGATGCTATTGAAGTGATGGGAGGTTATCAATTGAGTAAGGGGGAGGTGTAGATAAGGAATAGAAGGGATCTGAGGATACATCTTTGGGGGACCCCTGCAAAAAGAGGAAGAGAAAGGGAGATTTATACAGCGTAATGTCTTGTAGGAATTTGTTTTTCTATACACTCACTCAAGAGCACAGCTTTGTCTATTGAGACTTCTGGTGTCTTTCGTTTGTTGGGGTTGTGGTGGTTGGAGCCTTAATCTGTGTGCGTACTAGTCACCTACATACATTTGGTCAAAAGGTTTGATTAAAAAATTGCCTAATTTCCCTTCTGCCTTTGAACAATCCATATTAGCAAGCAGAGGTAATTGCTAATAAAACGCAACCATAAGTACACTTTTTGGAAGAGTGGGCCCAAGGCAACTATGTATGAGTATGTTCTTTCCTTTGTTACTTTGCTGAAAAATGTAGGTCAAGTAAATGTATTACACTTAACCTTGTCTTATCTCAAAACCGTTCTCAATGTAGGTTAACATAATTGTAAACGAGAAGAACATCATAGATCCAGTTTTTACTCAATTATCATGTTGCTCTGGCACCTTGCAGTGCAGATCTTGTTGAGGCCCCATTCACACCTGAGCGTTTTGTAGCATGAAGCTCGAAGCTCCAAAACATTCAGGAAGAGAAAAATCAATATTACTTTATGGAGATGGTTCACATCTCCACTCCAAGTCGCGTGAAGCAGAACACCTGAAGCTCCAAATAGTTTTGGAGCTACTTTTGTAGCTCCATTCAGGCAGACTGTAGCATTTTTGGCGCGTTTTTACTCCCATAGAAAAACATGAAAATGTGCAAAACACACGTTTTCATGCACGAATGGCCACTATTCAGTGCTCCTACTCCTTGACCTCTCCGCAGCCTTCGACACAGTCGACCACCCCCTCCTCCTCAAAAAACTACACTCCCTCGGCCTCAGAGATTCTGCTCTCTCCTGGCTCTCATCCTACTGGTCACAAAGCTCTTTCAGTGTTACCTATAATACTACCACCTCCCCCTCACTCCCCCTCTCTGTTGGGGTCCCTCAAGGCTCCGTCTTCAGGCCCCTTCTCTTCTCCATCTACACCTCCTCCCTTGGCCAACTCATACACTCTCACGGCTTCAACTACCACCTCTATGCCGACGACACACAAATCTATCTCTCAACCCCTTAATTGATGTCGCAGATGACATTTTTCTCGATTGGCTAATACAAAAATGCAAGAACTCAAAAAGCCCAAAAACATCTGAACAAATCGCACACAAACGTTCACAAATGCGCATTAAAAAATGCACAAAAATGCGACACTCGGGTCTGAATGGGGCCTGACCAAAGCAGGCAAAAGGTAAATTCAGATTTGCAGGGAGATAAGAGTTCAGCATACGAACACACAATTTCAGTAGGGTAACCAGGCTTAAACAGAACCTTTTGATCAGCACAGGCTGGGAGTTCTAAACTCATTTTAAAGGTGACTAATGAGGTAAGATGTGGAATCTGCAGTATGGTCTTGCTGCAGTACAGGAGGTGTTCCAGCGTCGCACAAATTTAAGGAACAAAAATTTTAAAATAAAAAGGAGAGCAACTCACTATTCTAGTTATATTGATTAATTATATATTGCCTAGGGTTCAATTATATCTCATGCTCTTATTTAGGTAAAATGTAATTTGTGATTTATTAATATCTCATTTGTGATCTAAGCATTCAATTTTTTTACAAGGTGAACTTACCCTTTGCCAAGAATGGCAATTGGTAAATATAAAAACGGAGCAGAAAAGATCTTGTTATCTAGTAACCAGGGCATTTTTGAAGAGCATCTAGAGTGTAACAATGTCCCTGAAGGATCCAGAACACATCGTCCTCCGCTATCTCCCTCCTCATCTCGCTGATTGCAGTAATTGAGCGTGTTCTGCACCTCCCATAATTCTCCGCTGTTTGTCGTCCTCTAATTCGTGTTTAGCGGATATTCTCTCCAGCACAGAAAAATGTGATATGGGATTTAAATCTTATCTATCAACATTCTGCATAATCATGTTTACCTTCAAACACAGCCTCGAGCAGTGTGCATGTATCTGTGTACAGATGTGCGCAAAATTCTGCTTGTTTGTCTAGTTGAAGTTGAGCTTTAAAACTGGGCCACCTGCGTGACAAAAAAGTTTGTTTGAAGAAGAACTCTAGGCAAAACATAAAATTGGGTAAAATAAATAAATAAAGTAAAACATTTTGTTCCTGAGTTTTTTTTTATTATTATTTCCATGAAGTGTTTGGAGGAAAGCATTCTTTTTTGTAAAGTTTGTGGCCTAATGCATAAAATGAAATCTCTCTTAGGTAGTACTTGGCTAATGTGTTTATCGACCGCAACATAGAAACTCTGAATCCTACAGTAGCCTTTTTACCCATTTACAGAATATATCATTTAGGCTACGTTCACACTAGCCTTGTGTGCAGGCGGCAGAGAGGCGTTTGGGAAGCGTTTTTACCGCTTCCCAAACGCCTCTGCCAACTCTGCACATTACAGCACATGGTGCTGTTCTAACGGGAGCGTTTGCGTCGCGTCGCGGCAAAACAGACGCCTCTGGACGAGTCAGGAGGCTTTGAAGCCTCCTATTCTCGTCTATGGTGCCGCTCCGCAAACGCCCGGCCGGCGTTTGCGGTGTGGTTGCGACGCGGTTGCGGGGTGTTTGCGGAGCGGTAACACCACTCAAACTGCATTATAGGCGTTTGTGGGGCGTTATTAACGCTCGGCAAACGCCTAGCAACGGCCGCTAAACCGCGCATGCGGCGTTTGCGGAGCGTTTGCCGAGCGTTAATAACGCTCCGCAAACGCCGGACCAACGCTTGCCAAACGCTATAGGGGTGTTTGGCAAGCGTTGGCAAAACAGCCTAGTGTGAACGAGCCCTTAGGGACATGCCCAGTTTGTACATTTCCTGGGATTTAACAGTGTATTTGTAAAGAAAAGCTGCGCTAAAAATATCCTATTTTAGATCAAGCCGCCAGCACCTTACATAGAATATACTATATTCTAATTCAGGTACTTATATATCGCCGTCAATTTACGCAGCGCTTTACATATATATTGTACATTCACATCAGTCCCTAACCCTCAAGGGGTGTACAATCTATATCAAACAATTTCTAAACCAACTTGTGCAGCGCCATAAGTGAATCAACCTCCCTAGCGGTCTGATTATTAAATTCACATCCATATTTCTGTGCTGAAAGTGGTACATTTTTTTGCATGGAAATATGTATTTTTTTTATTGTAGGCTGTAATTTTTAGGAATAACTCACTGAAATCTGTCCGAACAAGAGTCTAGTAAACATCCCGGGTATGATAAAATTTGAAACACAAAATCATAAATTATAATTTAATAAATAATCATAAAAAATAATAATATAATAATAATACATTTAATTCAATAATATAATCAAACCAAAAACACTGAAATTTGAAATATAGCGCCAAGTTCGCACATCGCTGAGCAAAGTCGCAAAATCGTTTTCAGTGTCTGATGAGGAATTTCCCCCACTAATCATTATCACTCAATTCTGCAAGTGGTTCTGATTTACTATCGCTGTTCTCTAGCCGGTTTAAAACCGCTTTTGACCAAAAGGGACTCTTTTTGGACGCCATGGACTTTTCTAAGTTTCCAGGCAGAAAGAACAGTCACAATGCAGGCAGGGCACAGGACAAAGCACTCGGGACAAAATGTATGTGAAATGGGTTGATACAGTAATGTTTTACTATGTCAAATTCATTTCTAAGAAAATGACAGTTTCAAAAAATTTTTAAATTTGCCGCCGTTCCGGCCCCCGACGCTCACAGGGACCAGAACATGGAAGCTGGATGCCGGCATTGGCCAGAGGAGATGGCCGGGGACGCGGCAGTGGACCCCATCACGGGAGCAAAGGGCAAGGTAAGCACTGCAGGGAATCCCTTTCATGGTAAGCCCGAGTGTAGCTCGGGGATACCGCTTGTGGTGCTGATATTTTACCCCGAGCTACACTCGGGAATACCGCCAGGGATATATATATTGTGAGAATTAGCATCACGGGTAGAGATTTTGAAGCACAGTCATCCAGACCAGTGTGCCCAAGCTGACAGGGAGGAGAACTGTTAGTAAACAAAACAGTTCTCCCCGTCGGAGAACTTACGAAATCAACGTGCGCCAGCAAGTAATTACCGGCTGGTACTTGGTGATTGATAGGTGATTTTTTTGCATAGCTGAATGCAGTCTGAGCTGAGTGCACAGAAAAAAAACACAATAAAATGCTACCAGTGGAGCCATAATTAAATTGTATGCTTCCCTGATCAGCTTCTCATGTGTTTAAATGTACTTGCACCCCTGGACACATACGGGGGGAGTCAATAAAGGTCCTGCACCACTTTTCCGCCATTATTAGCCATTGTTAATGCATTGCACCAAATTCAATAACCATTTGCGCCACTTTTCTTCCTATCTGCGAGTCGTGCACCAAATTCAGCTAGTTCTTATTTGAGACACTTTTTCATTTTGTTTCATTGATTCAATTAAATTCAAAATTAAAAAATGACGGTTTGTCTCTTGTGAAACTGGAGCTAATTAGGACCAACTTTCTTTTGGTGCACAGAGAGATTGAAGACAGAATGGATCCACAATCTTTTGTACACATTGAAAGTCTGTTGAAAAAACATTCAGATTAGGGCTTGGTCTAGTCTACTGAGTGTCAGTGTTAGTATCAGTTGGTGGCAGTGTCATTTAAAGTGCAACTAAACCCCAGACCCTGCATTCACTATATCTGGTCTCACCGGACCCTGCATTCACTATATCTGGTCTCCCCGGACCCTGCATTCACTGTATCTGGTCTCCCCGGACCCTGCATTCACTATATCTGGTCTCCCCGGACCCTGCATTCACTATATCTGGTCTCCCCGGACCCTGCATTCACTGTATCTGGTCTCCCCAGACCCTGCATTCACTATATCTGGTCTCCCCGGACCCTGCATTCACTATATCTGGTCTCCCCGGACCCTGCATTCACTATATCTGGTCTCCCCGGACCCTGCATTCACTAGATCTGGTCTCTTCGGACCCGGCATTCACTATATATGGTCTCCCTGGACCCTGCATTCACTATATCTTGTCTCCCTGGAGCATGCATTCACTATATCTGGTCTCCCCGGACCCTGCATTCACTATATCTGGTCTCCCCAGACCCTGCATTCACTATATCTGGTCTCCCTGGACCCTGCATTCACTATATCTGGTCTCCCTGGAGCCTGCATTCACTAAATCTGGTCTCCCTGGAGTCTGCATTCACTATATCTGGTCTCCCTGGACCCAGCATTCACTATATTTGGTCTCCCCGGACCCTGCATTCACTATATCTGCTCTCCCACCGTACACACAACATGGAAATGCAATTATTTTAGTAAATATAAACTGCTAAATACCTTTTCTCATCAGCAGTATAGAGCAGTCTTGTGACTTCTATCAGTGTCCAGCAAAGCACTGGTTAAATCTTGCAGGAGGAGTTTTCTCTAGGAGGATGCAGAACCCCTGACCTCTGTCTGGGCAGTGCTGATTGGCCTTGCATTCACTATATCTGGTCTCCCCAGACCCTGCATTCACTATATTTGGTCTCCCCAGACCCTGCATTCACTATATTTGGTCTCCCCAGACCCTGCATTCACTACATCTGGTCTCCCCGGACCCTGCATTCACTATATCTGGTCTCCCCGGACCCTGCATTCACTATATCTGGTCCCCCCGGGCCCTGCATTCACTATATTTGGTCTCCCTGGACCCTGCATTCACTATATCCGGGCAGTGCTGATTGGCCTTGTGGTGATCACATGCACTCACCCCAGAAAAAAAAAACCTCTCTAGCAATACACATCAAATTGAGCATGTGCAGAGTGTCTCCACATGATACCTCTTATCAGGAGATAAGGGAGGGGGGGGGCACTGGAAGAAGGAGAGGATTAGAGAAGACAGGATCACACAGCATTTTTACACAATGCAGAGGATTAACCCCTTAGTTTCCACAGTGAGGAGCATAACAAGCATGCTTTACTGCATCTACAGACTGATTTTACTGTTGTGGGTTTAGTAACACTTTAAATAGTGTCTATTTATTGATTTATTTCATTAGTTAGTCATTTCGTTAGTGTAATTTACCACTTCAATACCAGGCACTCCCCCCCCCCACGCCCAATCCCATTTTCAGCTTTCAGCACTGCCACACTTTGAATGACAATTGCGCGGTCATGCATCACAGTAGCCACACGAAAAGTGCAAAATAATGGTATGTGTGAAAGTTATAGAGTCTACAAACTGGGATATATATTTGAAAATTGATCAGTCTGATGCACTGACAGCTGATCTCATTTCTTAAGGCCCTAAACTGCCGGGACAGAACAAATATTCCCCAAATTACCCATTTTTAGAAAGTAGACACCCCAAGGTATTTTAATAACTATCATTGTGAGTTTTGAGCGGGGGGGGGGGAGGGCGCAAGTAC
Source organism: Staurois parvus (assembly GCF_062004578.1). Taxonomy (NCBI): domain Eukaryota; kingdom Metazoa; phylum Chordata; class Amphibia; order Anura; family Ranidae; genus Staurois; species Staurois parvus. Next base: position 398,193 of record NW_028318553.1, on the reverse strand, counting down.
CCGAATTTGACAGGCACCCACTCCCACTTCTGCTGCGATTTCCTAGACGTTGTCCTCCCTCCCCGTAGTCTTTTGGGACACGTTACAGGTCCCAGAAGACTACGGGGTCATTCACAAAGCGCAGCGCTTCTCGCACATGCACAGTGGGCGCCCGGCTGTGAAGCCACAAGCTGTCACAGCCGGGTGCCCACACTAAAGATGCCGGCGCCAGGGAGAGAAGACGGCTGGTGAAACCTGCCGTGGTGAGGACACCGCTGGACCGAGGGACAGGTAAGTGGCTGTATTTTAAAGTCAGCAGCTACAGTTTTTGCAGCTGCTAATTTTTTTTTTTTTCAGGTGGAACTCCGCTTTAAGTTGTTGAAACGCAAGAATATCTTCAATAGGAATAATTTCACTACAATTGGCAGTCAATGATATTCTTTTGAAGGGAATCTTCAAGCAGGGATTTTTATGACTCCGGTCTCCATAGAAGATGTTACCTTGAAAGAGATGCAAATGCCACTTAGAGCAGCATCACTCCAAATTGAAGCCCCAACGCCAGTTCTCCTCCGAGATGTGTGTACCAGTTAGGCAGCATCACTCCAAACTGCAGTAGATAGATTAGAGCACCAGTTTCCCTCAGAAAGAGGTGTGCGACAATCAGACCAGCATTGCGCCTAAGTGCAATTGGAAGGTTAAAGTGGAAGAGTCATGTGACATTTTAAAAGCAATGTGGGCAGCACAGTAGCTAAATGGTTAGCACTTCCGCCTGGCAGTACTAGGGTCATCGGTTCGAATCCCAACCACGGCACCACCTGCCTGGAGTTTGCATGGTCTCCCTGTGCCTGCGTGGGTTTCCTCCGGGTACTCCGGTTTCCTCCCACACTCCAAAGACATGCTGATAGGTTAATTGGATCCTGTCTAAATTGTCCCTAGTATGTGTATGTATGAATGTAAGTTAGGGACCTTAGATTGTACACCCCTTGAGGGTTAGGGACTGATGTGAATGTACAATATATATGTAAAGTGCTGCGTAAATTGATGGCGCTATATAAGTACCTGAAATAAATAAATACAATAGAAAGCTTAATGTGCCCCTCAGAAGAGACTTGTGACAACTTGAACTGCATTTTTGCCAAAGTGTGCGAAGAGTAGAGCACCAGAAAAGATGTGAGACAAATAGAAAAGTATTGCGCCAAAATCAAGTACCTGGTCCAGACGGGTACATGGATTTGGCGAATTCTGCGCCACTTTCTCGCTGCCCCTGAGACACTTTTGTTAATTCTGTCTGTGCCAGTCTGTATGAATGCCAGGGATAGAATTCTATTCTCTTTAAACTAAATGAACTTAAAATGTAAGACCCATGGACATACCTAAGCGAACACCCATGAGAGGATCATGGTTTGGATGCACAGGTGTTCCGTGCATCCACATGCAGGCAGTCCCATTCATGTCAATTGCGAAGCAGCTGCTGCTTCCATTTGACTTACCGTGCATGTGGGTGCAGGGCTGCTGCTAGAACCATGGGGCCCCATACAGCCAACCTGACAGCCCCTCCCCAAAAGAAAAACAGTTTACTATGCTTCAGTTGTGAATGGACACAGTGAGTGATTGTTACTGATCACTCATCGTGTTCATTCAGGAAAGGAAGAGGTTGGTAAATGTCAAATATTTACTGAACTTTACCTCCACTCTCCATTATTTAGGATCCTATTGTGTGCTTGCAGCTGCTAGAGGGAAGGAGATGAGAGAAGCCTGGGTCCCAGAAACACAGGGTGACCTGTAGGAAGCATATGGTGCATAGGTAGGTTGATGGGTACCAGGGTGGATTTGATTTAAATGAAACGGATTTAAATCACGATTTAAATCACTAGTCAGTAAGGCTTGATTTAAATCCTAGTTTTCTACATAAAGACTAATTCTTGCTGGTATAACTTTAATATGCAAGTAGATGAAGATTTTTAGAATAACAACTTTTCATATTAGTTTTTTTATCCCCAGTTTAATAGGTTAATCATTCATATTTGGACAACGTTTCTGTTGTACTTAGGAAGGAGAAAAATAATCATTACCTTAATAATGAAATAGATTTATTCAACTGAAACAATAACATTCCAGCATATGTGATTTACTTAAACATCCATGTTTGTTAACTAATTTGGCTAAACAAAATCTATATATTTGAAGAAACTTAGACTGTCAGCCCCTTCCTCCTCACACTTAGTTTCACTTTCTTCTTGTGCAGATCTATTCCACTTCAAACAATCAGAAAAATATGGTTTCTATTCTATTCACTGAACTTCTTGAAACTTAGCACTGAAGGGGTTGATTCTGTATTCATAGGTTTGTAGAAGTTAGGATGAAGGTCTTTTTCTTAACTCTGCTCATGTTATAACATTTTTGCTGTGAAGAAGAGGCATGTGATCTCCGCTGAGTCAAATTCAGTTTTGAGAACTGCAAAAGTAAACCAACATCTGTGATAATATCTTGTAGGCAGAGAAACTGCCCAATAATCTTACAAAAACCTCTGGAAGAGCATGACATTGTGAATGGATTCATGGAATTTATTTACCAAAAAAATTAAACATATACAGCCTTATTCTACATAATTAAAAAACTAATCTTTATTTCATGATGGAATAACCTTTGGATGGTAATATATTTTCCTCAAAAAGCATTTTATTTAAAAAAATCCGATTTAAATAAAAAAATCAGATTTAAAAAAAAAAAATCATTGATTTTTATCCACCCTGATGGGTACAGTCGGGGGGCTGGAACCGATTACCTGTATGGTTCTCTCTACAGCAGCTAAAAGCCAGCAGGAGGGAAAGGAAAAGAAGCCAAGTTTCAGCTGCTGCAGAGAGAGCCAAACAAGGGATCGGTTCCAGTAATTTTCCCCTGTCGTACTGATCACCCTCCCTGCCCACATCATATTCACCCAGCTGCTGGGCCCCATACAAGACAACTGGTGGTACCCCCTTATCCACGGCCCTATGTGGGTGCGGGTCCAGAACTCACACTGTCTGCATTTGGGAACTCGTGTTCACACAGATGTCAAATTAGGAGCAGCTTCCATGCCCAAGCAGCAGCTGTATCCCAATTGACATGAATAGGACTGCCTACATATGGATGCACGGAACAATAGAGGATGTACGGAATAATATAGCTGGACTAGTTAGAAAAGGTGCGAACCCTTGGAACGCACAGCTGGAACGCACCAATAGTGACGCACTTCTGGTTTCGTCTTTACGAATTACCGGAAGTGACGTGGATAAATGTCAGCTGGAGAGCAGGTTCATGGCGCAGTTCCGACCATCAGATGGCGTGAGTTCCTTCGCCTCCGCCATCCATTACAGATATTTTTACTATCATTACAGTATCTCACAGAAGTGAGCACAAACCCTCACATTTTTGTAAATATTTTATATTATTATATTTTCATGTGACAACACTGAAGAAATGACACTTTGCTACAATGTGACGTAGTCAGTGTACAGCTTGTATAACATGTAGATTTTCTGTCCCCTCAAAATAACTCAACACACAGCCATTAATGTCTAAACCGCTGGCAACAAAAGTGAGTCCACCCCTAATTGAAAATGTCCAAATTGGGCCCAATTAGCCATTTTCCCTCCCCGGTGTCATGTGATTCATTAGTGTTACAAGGTCTCAGGTATGAATGGGGAGCAGGTGTTTAAAATGTGGTCGCGCTCACTCTCTCATACTGGTCACTGGAAGTTCAACATGGCACCTCATGGCAAAGAACTCTCTGAGGATCTGAAAAAAAGAATTGTTGCTCTACATAAAGATGGCCTAGGCTATAAGAAGATTGCCAAGACCCTGAAACTCAGCTGCAGCACGGTGGCCAAGACCATACAGCGGTTTAACAGGACAGGTTCCACTCAGAACAGGCCTCGCCATGGTCGACCAAAGAAGTTGGGTGCACATGCTCAGCATCATGTCCAGAGATTGTCTTTGGGAAATAGACGTATGAGTGCTGCCAGCATTGCTGCAGAGGTTGAAGGGGTGGGGGGTCAGCCTGTCAGTGCTCAGACCATACACTGCATCAAATTGGTCTGCATGGCTGTCATCCCAGAAGGAAGCCTCTTCTAAAGATGATGCACAAGAAAGCCCGCAAACAGTTTGCTGAAGACAAGCAGACTAAGGACATGGATTACTGGAACCATGTCCTGTGGTCTGATGACACCAAGATAAACTGATTTGGTTCAGATGGTGTCAAGCGTGTGTGGCGGAAACCAGGAGAGGAGTACAAAGACAAGTGTGTCTTGCCTACAGTCAAGCATGGTGGTGGGAGTGTCATGGTCTGGGGCTGCATGAGTGCTTTCGGCACTGGGGAGCTACAGTTCATTGAGGGAACCATGAATGCCAACAAGCACTGTGACATACTGAAGCACACCATGATCCCCTCACTTCAGAGACTGGGCCGCAGGGCAGTATTCCAACATGATAACGACCCCAAACACACCTCCAAGATGACCACTGCCTTGCTAAAGAAGCTGAGGGTAAAGGTGATGGACTGGCCAAGCATGTCTCCAGACCTAAACCCTATTGAGCATCTGTGGGGCATTCTCAAATAGAAGGTGGAGGAGAGCAAGGTCTCTAACATCCACCAGCTCTGTGATGTCGTCATGGAGGAGTGGAAGAGGACTCCAGTGGCCACCTGTGAAGCTCTGGTGAACTCCATGCCCAAGAGGGTTAAGGCAGTGCAGGAAAATAATGGTGGCCACAAAAAATATTGACACTTTGGGCCCAATTTGAACACTTGTGCATCTGGTGCTGACAAAACATGGCCCTCGCACAGGTGTACATGTATGTATGCCTGTGTGAACAAAGCAGTAACGCACAGTGTGAAGAATACCAATTAAAATCATGATGTGTGGTACCCCCACACATCTACACCCGTGTACGTGAAACTACATGGGCATGCAGCACCATGTGGTTCCATGCAACACAGTTTTAACTTGCCCAAATCAATAGATCCAAACAGGAATCTACCCTCTTTCAATAAATAATCCAGCTATATGTGCAACAACAAAATTTTCCCCATATAATTTCTACAAAATCATAAAGTCCAGTGTCTCTGTGATTTAAATCCAATAATATAAAGTCCAGTGTCTCAGTAAAGAAGAAAAAATAATAAAATTCAAAAAGTGTATTTCTTGCAGTGTTGATTGTTGTGAAAAACCTCAAAAATAAAGAAACTCACAATAGTGCATTACCATAATATCACACAAAAAAAAAAAAAAAAATAAAATAAAATAAAAAAATTATATATATATATAATACATGCACACACAAATGTGTATCATAAAATTGTGCAACCTTTAAGTGAAAAAAATATATATTAAACACTTGTGAAAACCTTCCAAAAAGGAAAGGTAATAAAACACTCGTGCTCATAAATTATAAAATCATGAAGTGATCCACTTAGTGAGATTCCTACCCACACGTGACACTTCTAAACCACTTCTAAACCACACGTGACAGTTTTTGCAAGTGGGAGCTGTAGCAGTGGTGGTTCTCTGGGCTGTTTCCATCTTGGTATAAGATAGAGATCTATGTATGTGGAAGGCATGGTAATATCATCTTAACAGAAAGCGAAGGAGGAGAGGAGGATAAAGTTCCTTTGGAGGATTTCCAGATAATATATACAAAAGGCGTGAGTTCTATCTACTGTTGGTAAGGGTATATTGGCCTTACTCACTAGAAGTGTCACGTGTGGGTAGGAATCTCACTAAGTGGATCACTTCATGATTTTATAATTTATGAGCACGAGTGTTTTATTACCTTTCCTTTTTGGAAGGTTTTCACAAGTGTTTAATATATATTTTTTTCACTTAAAGGTTGCACAATTTTATGATACACATTTGTGTGTGCATGTATTATATATATATATAATTTTTTTTTTTGTGTGATATTATGGTAATGCACTATTGTGAGTTTCTTTATTTTTGAGGTTTTTCACAACAATCAACACTGCAAGAAATACACTTTTTGAATTTTATTATTTTTTCTTCTTTACTGAGACACTGGACTTTATATTATTGGATTTAAATCACAGAGACACTGGACTTTATGATTTTGTAGAAATTATATGGGGAAAATTTTGTTGTTGCACATATAGCTGGATTATTTATTGAAAGAGGGTAGATTCCTGTTTGGATCTATTGATTTGAGTTTAAGCTTTCAGGGGGTTGAAAGTTTTTTCCAATTTGGAATTAGTGCAGGTGAAAGGGTGTTTTCTGTTTTCACATTATATTTATATCATTTTCACATTATATTTATAAGTTTTAACTTGCCGTCATTCTACAACAGGCCAGGTGGGACCGCTCTCGTTCTTGGAGGATGTCATTTGACGTCCTCCCATTCTTGCCACATATGCGTGCCCCCCACGTGTGTGGCGCTTGATGGTGAGTTGTGTCCCTTGGACACAGCGCATCAGCTATCAGGGTAAACAGCAAATGACGTCCTCCCATTCTTGCCGCGTATGCGTGCCCCCTACGTGTGCGGCGCTTGATGGTGAGCTGTGTCCCTTGGACACAGCGCATCACCGATCAGGGTAAAGAGCCAATGACGTCCTCCCATTCTTGCCGCGTATGCGTGCCCCCTACGTGTGCGGCACTCAGTGGTGAGCTGTGTCCCTTGGACACAGCGCATCACCGATCAGGGTAAAGAGCCAATGACGTGGCTCTTTACCATGTGATCAACTGTGTATAATCACAGCTGATCACATGTAAACAAATGTCAGTTATCGGCATTTCCTTTCTTTAGCACTGTCACAGCACTGAGGAAAGGAGGCCGGCTTTCCTGTGACGGGATGTTTGCGTTGATAATCGGGTCACTGGTCACCAGTGCCCTGATTGTCAGTGCAGCCCCATCAACATAGCTCCCAACTCTCCCTGATTTCTAGGAACTGTCCCTCATTTGGAACAAAGTCCCTCTGTCCTCCTCATTTGTCCCTCATTTTGGTCTTATCTATAGAGTTGTATATAAAATGCATTACTTATCTATCAAAACAATTTTTACGGTGTTAAACCTGTCATCCACTTTCTAAATTGTTGCATTTGTAAATTTCAAAAGTCAATATAATGGAACAGTAGTGGTAAAAAAAAAAGCACTTGTGGGTTTAACCAGTCATTTTTTTTGGATAATTCTCTTTTAAGGGGGGCTTAGAAAGGGGTTGGTTCTTAGTCTACATACCTTCGTTAATAGGTGTCCCTCCCTCCCATCTCAGAAAGTTGGGAGGTATGTCATCAGTGCTGCCTATCAGTGCTACCTATAAGCACCCATCAGTGCAGCCTCATCAGCGAAGAAGTAAAATTACTTCCTTGCAAAAAGTTATAACAGAAACGAAGAAAAAAAAAATGTCTCCAAATTTTTGGTCTTTTTTGTTTGTTTAGCAGAAAATCCAGTGGTGATCAAATACCACCAAAAGAATGCTGTATTTGTGTGAAAAAATAAAAATATCCATTTGGGCAGTGTTGCATGTCTTTCAAAGTGCAACAGCGCTGCCAAATGAAAATCGGCCTGGAATGAAGGGGGTGGAAGTGCCTAGTATTGAAGTGTTTAAAAAAGGGTCTGAGACTTCCTTACCCGCGTCTCTCACCGGTACAACAACTCATTCAGATTAGTGGAGCATGCAAACACGCACCCACATATGTGAACCTGGGAACACACATACTATACTGACAAAAGTACTGGGACACCTACCTTTGCACGCACAAGAACTTTGATGGCATCCCAGTCTTAGTCCATAGGGTTCAATATTGAGTTGGCCCGCAACAGCTTCAACTCTTCTGGGAAGGCCGTCCACAAGGTTTAGGAGGGTGTCTATGGGAAGGTTGGACCATTCTTCCAGAAGCACATTTGTCAGGTCAGGCACTGATGTCGGGGGAGGAGGCCTGGCTCGCAGTCTCCGCTCTAATTCATCCCAAAAGTGTTCTGTGGGGTTGAGGTGCAGGCCAGTCAAGTTCCTCCACCCCAAACTGGCTCCTCCATGTCTTTATGGACCTTGCTTTGTGCACTGGTGCGCAGTCAACAGGAAGGAGCCATCCCCAAACTGTTCCTACAAAGTTGCATGAAATGTCTTGGTATGCTGACGCCTTAAGAGTTCACTGGAACTAGAGGGCCAAGCCCAAGCCCTGAAAAATAAACCCGCACCATAATCCCTCCTCCTCCAAACTTTACACTTGGCACAATGCAGTCAAGCAAGTACCGTTCTCCTGGCAACCGCCAAACCCAGACACGTCCATCGGATTGCCAGAGAGAGAAGCGTGATTCACTCCAGAGAACATGTCTCCACTGTTCTAGAGTCCAGTGGTGGCGTGCTTTACACCACGGTATCTTGACGCTTTGCATTGCACTTGGTGATGTAAGGCTTGGATGCAGCTGCTCGGCCATGGAAACCCATTCCATGAAGCTCTCTACGCACTGTTGTTGTGCTAATCTGAAGGCCACATGAAGTTTGGAGATCTTTAGCTATTGACTCTGCAGACAGTTGGTGACTTCAGCATGCGCTGACCCCGCTCTGTCATGTGACGTGGCCTACCACTTGGTGGCTGAGTTGCTGTTGTTCCCAGTTTCTTCCACTTTGTTATAATCCCACTAACAGTTGAGCATGGAATATTTAGTAGCCAGGAAATGTCACGGATGGACTTATTGCACAGGTGACAACCTATCACGGGACCACGCTTGGAGTCACTGAGCTCCTGAGAGCGACCCATTCTTTCACCAATGTTTGTAGAAGCAGTCTGCATGCCTAGGGGCTTGATTGTATACACCTGTGGCCATGGAGGGGATTGGAACACCTGAATCACATGATTTGGAGGGCTGGGCCAATACTTTTGGTAATATAGTGTATGTCATTGGCAGTGTAAATGAGGCCCTGGTAGAAGGCGGGCTGGGTAGCCATAGACGGTTGGGCATTGCCTGCCGCCCCTGACCCCCACCACCCATGGGCACCCTGCTGTGTATTAGGAGGGAAAGTTTCCAAACTTGCTCATCTCCATGCACTGGGGACCCCACAGGGGGGATTGTGACATCAGGCCTTCTCCTCACACCGGCCCCCCGCCCTGTCATGGCAATAGGCAGCGCTGTGCCTCTGAAAATATCATTTATGAGGCGGAATATATCGAAAAAACCGAACAATGCTGCCAAGACACACATTGCTATAGGCCCCCTTTGTCGTTGCCCTGGAAACCCCTCAGGGCCCCCTCGCCCGCCAGGATCTTCCCACAGGCCGGAGGCGGCGGCAGATTCGCCACGTTCTGTCCGGCTGCCGAAAAAAATCCCGAGAGGGTGAAGTCGGAGGGGAGGCGGTCTGGAAGTCTCGGGGTGAGTGTCCGGTTAGGTAGCCGAGGCTCTGGGATTTTTTCGACGGCGAGGCGGGAGGGGTAGGCGGCGAATGTGCGGCGGCTAACTTTACACGGCCAGGGCCGCTGCTCCCCTCAGGAGACTCCATTGTTCCCCGCGGTTCGGAGAGACGTTTCCCGGGATTGGCGCGGGCCTCCTCCCCCTCACCCCCCGCTGCCGGGCCGCCGCGCAGGAGCCTCGGGCGTGGGGAAGGCTGAGGAGGGCGGGAGCAGAGCGAGCTGTTCCCGGGCGCGGCCGGCAGGAGGCGGTGCAGGCTTTGAGGCCTAGTCCTCCCCTTTCTCTCCTCGGCCAGACATGAGCCGCCACCGCCGCCGTTTCCACAGCCTGGTAAGTGCAGAGGGAGGCCGGGGAGAGGGGCCTGACCTCCTCCTGGTGTATGGAGGGAGATGCGGGTTCTATAGGGAGGGGGAGGGGTGTACTGAATGTAAACATTGTGTTGTGGGGGGAAAACTGTTAGGAACACATGTGGGGGCTGCCTGTGCGAGGCTTGAAAATGCCATGTGCTTGGTTGGTATGGTAGATCTGAAAATGCCAGGTACTTGGTTGCCATGGAAGGCCTGAATATGCCAGGTACCTGGTTGCTATAGTGGGTCTGAAAATGCCAGGTGCTTGGTTACCATGGAAGGCCTGAATATGCCAGGTACTTGGTTGCTATAGTGGGTCTGAAAATTCCAGGTGCTTGGTTACCATGGCAGCCCTGAATATGCCAGGTGCTTGGTTCCCATGGCAGGCCTGAACACCAGGTGTTTTGTTGCTATGGTAGACCTGATTTTGCCAGGTGCTTGGTTACCATGGCAGCCCTGAATATGCCAGGTGCTTGGTTGCCATGGCAGCCCTGAATACTAGGTGTGTGATTGCTATGGTAGACCTGAATATGCCAGGTGATTGGTTACCATGGCGGCCCTGAAAATGCCAGGTGCTTTGTTGCTATGGCGGCCCTGAATATGCCAGGTGCTTGGTTGCCATGGCAGGCCTGAATATGCCAGGTGCTTGGTTGCCATGGCAGCCTTGAATATGCTAGGTGCTTGGTTGCTATGGTGGATCTGAAAATGCCAGGTGCTGGGTTGCCATAACAGCCCTGATTATGCCAGGCGCTTGGTTGCCATGGCAGCCCTGATTATGCCAGGTGCTTGGTTGCCAGGGGAGGCCTAAAAATGCCAGGTGCTTTGTTGCCATGGTAGGCCTGACTATGCCAGGTGCTTTGTTGCCATGGTAGGCCTGACTATGCCAGGTGTTTTGTTGCCATGGTAGGCCTGATTATGCCAGGTGCCTGGCTGCTTCTGGCTTCCATTTCAGTCATTGATCTGTGCCCAGGAGCGGATGAACTGCAGATCCGTATACTGGTTCCAGGCACTGGCACTAAAATATATCCTTTATTCTTCAAAAATTCTCCAAACACATCCACTACTTACTAGCCCTGTAACATGCTTGTCATGAAATTGTTTCTGTTTTTCTTTCCTTGTTACATCTTCCGAGAGCTCCCGAGCTTCTCCTTTCCCCCTTACTTCCTGTTATTTGGATCAAGCAGTGTATATTATCTGCAGTCATGGGCACTGCTCTATGCACACACCCCACAGTCCAACTTGGGAGCGAGCAAGAGAGGGTGCCTACGTTCCTACATACAGTGGGACCACGGAGAACCAACGTAGCCACCCCCTGATAGGAAGTCAGATCACGCAACAAAAAAAAAGGAATTTGGAGGAGGATGAGGGCAATAGAATGGAATTTTTTTTTTAAATTAAAGCTCAATTCTAGGATATTGACCCCCCCCAACTGCTGCTATGAAAAAATAATTCCTAGACAAATGTCCACTTTCCTTAAAGCGGCATTAAGCCCACGATACACAGGGCAACGTAATTACTAGAATTACACGACAACGGCAGAGAGAGGCTCCTGGACCTTTTCTGGTGTAGAGCTTTGTGCATTTTTTTACAGCAGGTTTTAGCACATTTGTGGTACTCTTGTTGTATATTTTGGCGTGCCCAAAAACATTCATCTGCTGGCCGTGTTTGGGGGCCATTAAGATTTAATAGCAGTGCAAGCAGAAATAGTTTTTTTCGCATGTTCCTACAACTTGACGGGAAATGCGCATTTCTGTGCACTTTTGTGGGTGTTCTCAGAAACGTGCAGATGGGAATTCAGCCAAGCTGGCCAGACACTTATAGATTTTTGTTCGAGAATTTTTTGTTTCAAGAATATTCTTTTAATTTTCTATTCGTCAGCGGGGTCAAATCAATGGTAATTTTCAACAGCACTGACGGGAAAATTTGAAGGAACACGAAGGAAAAATGTTCTCAATCAAAGGAATTTTCGACTAGTGTATGTGGTTATCGTTCAGAAAATACGTTGATTCAAATGTTAAAAGCAAAAGACAATTTTCGAACGACATTTGTCCATTCATTGAATGTTCAAAGAATTTTGGTAAGATTTTTCTTGCCAATGTTCTCATTCGAAAATCTACACATGTGCTTTAGAGTGCAACAAAACACTTTTGGACAGCAGCACTGTCAGTCTGGGGGGAGGGGAGTGTGAGATATACTAGCAGCTTTAAATACATCAACAAATTGAAGCCAAACTCCATCCAACATTTTATAATCTGTTACATCAAACAGTTTTGTTCCTTTTGGGATAAAGGCTTTACATAAATAAAAGCTGTACCCCTGTCAGTGGTAAATGGCTTGTCTCAACACTCTAACTGCTACATCTGCAGAAAAGCTTGACAACAGACTTACTTGCCAGATCAGCAGACGTAAATAAAGGATGCACAGTGGCTAAATGGTTCCACCTGGCAGCACTAGGGTCCTTGGTTTGAATCCCAACCATGGTACCATCTGCATGGAGTTCTCCCTGTGCCTGCGTGGGTTTCCTCCGGGTTCTCCGGTTTCCTCCCACACTCCAAAGACATGCTGGTAGGTTAATTGGCTCCTGTCAAAATTGGCCCTAGTATATGTATGAATGTGAGTTAGGGACCTTAGATTGTACGCCCCTTGAGGGTTAGAGACTGATGTGAATGTACAGAGTGTATGTGTGTCTATATATGTGTGTGTGTGTGTGTGTGTGTGTGTGTGTGTGTGTCTGTGTCTGTGTATATGTATATATATATATATGTGTGTGTGTGTCTGTGTATATGTATGTATATAATGTGTGTGTGTGTGTGTGTATATATTGTATATATATGTATGTATATAATGTATGTGTGTGTATGTATATATATATATATATATATATATATATATATATATATATATATATATATATATATAAATAAATAAAATGTCTATATGTGTGTGTATGTATGTATGTGTATATATATATATGTGTGTATGTATGTATGTGTATATATATATATGTGTGTATGTATGTATGTGTGTGTGTATATATATATATATATATAATGTGTGTGTGTGTATGTAACGCGCTGTGTAAATTGAGGGCCCTATATAGGTACTTGTAATAAATAAAGGAAAGCCTATAAGAAGAAACTTATACAGCCATCACATCTAAGAATTGGTAAGCTGCAATGTAATACATTTTAATACTGCTTTAAAGTGGAACTAAAGTTGAAAAAAAATGCGAACAGACGGGTTCTTTATTGCAGAAGAGACATTAAATATTTCTTCTGCAATAAAAGACACTTACATACCTGTCAGCAATTACCTGCATAATGTACACTGAGCTGTACATGCGCAGCTCCGTTTACATTCCAGCACACTGCCAGTGTTTCTGGATGAATGCACTTCTGCACATCCCGCACCAGTCAATGAAAACAACTGAAGACCCGCACCCAGAAGATACCAGAGAGAAGATGCTGGCGAGGGACCATTGGAACAGAGGTAAGTATTTTTGCCTTTTAGTTCCGCTTTAACTGAAGCCATGGGCACATCATAATCCGACTTTCTTCCTCTGTTTACTTCCTAGGGTCCTTCTTCAGGTGTTCACATCACCGCCTATTTGATGTGCCCACCTCCTATTGGTGAAGGTGACCCTTCCAGTAACTGGGTCCTCTTTCATTGGCTCCAGGGGCAAGAGAACTCACAGTAGTGGTGAGAGGACCAGCGCACGAGAAAATAATGTAATATTGTAATAATGTAAAAATAATATTCTGGTTCCCCGGACAGAATATTATCTTTGCGCATGGAGTAAACTGTGACTTTACCTTTTGTAAGGTAATTAATGCACAGTACAATATTTACATTTCAATTGTCTCCTGGAGTTGGGCTTAGTTTTGAATAGACTTTTTTAAAGCAGAGTTTAGTGGTTGTAAAGGCTGAAGGTGTTTTACCTTCATGCTCCCTATGCATGAAGGTAAAAAAAACCTTGTGTGCAGCAGCCACACCGAATACTTGCGTGCGCTCCATTGCGATCCAGCAGTTTGCACGAGAGTCGGTTCTCTGGGCATTCTCCCTCCTCATTGACTGGGACAGCAGCAGGAGTAATTGGCTCCCGCTGCTGTCAATCACAGCCAGTGAGGCAATGAGTCGGGAGAGGGGGCAGGGTTGAGATGCGGCGCTGTATATGAATAGACACACACGCAGCGGCTCAGAAGCCCCCATAGCAAGCTGCTTGCTGTGGGGGCACTTGGCCAGGGGAAGGGGCCAGGTGCGTCAGCTGGGGCCCAGAGAAGAGGAGGATCAGGGCTGCTCTGTGCAAAACCATTGCACAGAGCAAGTAAGTATGATATGTTTGTTCTGTTTTTTTTTTTTTGTTTGTTTTATTTTAAATATTGCCTTCATTATTACCTAAAGAGGCGACAACTGTCTTCCAGTTTAACTCTTACATTGCCACATGAGACTGGCCGTTCCACTATACCTTGCTCAGGCATGGTGCTCTGTTGCCACTATCGGGATACCGGCCCAGAGGAGTGACCTGTACGATGGAGTGCTGGAGAGCAGTTTCACCCACTAAATGCAACACATTCAACTGAATGGGGCCGCGCCACAACTGCCTGCATTAGTAATGACGTCTGACATTTGGGTGGTTGCAGCAGCTCAGGGTGGTTTTTTAATGTGTAGATTTTACATTTCATATCTCATCCTCAGTTTGCTGAATAGATTAGTGGCAGCACAGGAGTTTTTGGGTGAATCTAATGATTCAGCTGTGTTTATACTGGTTGTGGGAACATTAGTTAGTGCAGTTGAGGTTGGTTTGTGTTTTCCTTGCAAGGCCATGTTAATTCATGGGAAACGTATCTCAAATGCCCACGTACGTACGCCTCCAGCAGACCTTGAGGGCCAGAGTTGAGCACCACTGGCCCAGACTTTCTCCAGTGTAAATCCCGGGGGGGAATTTTCCATCACTTCCTATCCATATGGCTGTACAAGAAATTGGGATGGCAGTTATCATTGGGACAGGAAGCCACCAGCAGCTTTGGCAGAAGTTCCATCTCTGCCATACTCAAATTTGTGTTTTTGTCTCTGTCCCTGCGGGAGAGATTTCCCTTCATGTTCTCTTAGGAAGTAATCTCCATAATAGGGATACAAATTTTCAATTAAAAAAAAAATCACAAAAGCTGTAATCATTCCCTGTTGTATTCAAAACAAAATAAAATGTTTAGCTGGATTTGGGCTTTATTTATTTATTTATTTATTTTAACTTCTGGTAAAGTTCACCCTCACATGGGAAATGTTCCCATTCAGTCTGCAAACATATTATTTTTTCAGTAGTATAATGCAGTATTCTCCTTCTAATGCTGTCTGTATGTTTTCTTCTATTATTTGTTGCAGATGTAACAGAATGGGTGTGGATTTTGATGTCAAGACATATTGCCATAACTTGAGGGCCACAAAACCGCCCTACGAATGTCCTGTAGGGACCTGTCGCAAAATCTATAAAAGCTACAGTGGGATTGAGTATCACCTCTATCACTATGACCATGATAACCCGCCGCTTCAGCAGCAGACACCCATCCGCAGGTCGAAGAAGAAAGGACGACAGCCTCGCTCTGCTAATAAGCAGTCGCCTACTAACTCTGAACTGTCCCAGTCGCCAAGTCGTGAGGTGATGACATACGCTCAGGCCCAGCGGTTGGTTGAAGTCGAACTCCATGGAAAGGTCCATCGCATCAGCATCTTTGACAATCTGGATGTTGTTTCTGAAGATGACGATGTTCCTGAGGAAGCACCTGAGAATGGGAGTAACAAGGAAAATAATGAAACTCCTACTGCAACCCCTAAGTCTGGAAAGCATAAGAACAAGGAAAAGAGGAAGGACTCAAACCACCATCATCATCACACGGCATCTGCGGGCACCACTCCGAAGCTCCCTGAAGTGGTTTACCGGGAACTAGATTCTGATGCACCAGATGCTCCTGCCCGGCCTTCCTCCTATTACAGGTACATGCAAAACATCCAAGTAACCAGCTGGCTTAGAACTGAAAGGTTTTGCCTAGTGTTGCTCTCTAGCCTCTTGGCACCGTCCGAACGCAAATGTGCGGCCTCCCAGCGTCTGGGCCTATACGCCGAGAGTCCGCACATTTGCATTCTATTTTTAAAAAACATATGTGCTGAGAGCGCGCGTCCTGCGCGCTCCCAGCACACATGTCCAGTATTCACGGAAAGGTCCCAATCTCCTCTTTCGATCGGGACCTTTCCCGATCATGTGACTGCCATGACACGCCACAGAGAGACGTCACATGACCCTAAACCCCGCCCCGCC
This sequence comes from Staurois parvus, assembly GCF_062004578.1. Classification (NCBI taxonomy): domain Eukaryota; kingdom Metazoa; phylum Chordata; class Amphibia; order Anura; family Ranidae; genus Staurois; species Staurois parvus. The sequence goes on along the minus strand of NW_028318553.1, from coordinate 382,167 downwards.
TCCCGGCTTCTGAAATACTTAAAGGGCCGGGAGGCGCCGGCGCCAAGGGGTTAAGGTTTATTTGAAGGTCACGATTACTAGTGGGTTGGGAGAAGATTAGTAATATGAGAGCTGCTGTTGGTAATTTTTCTGATGCATTATCCTGTTCCTTTTTTCAGTATTTATAGTATTAACACCAAAACTAAAAAATGTAATATATTTAAACTCCGCAATCATTAGATGTGGTGGCTGCATTATTATTATTATTTTTTTTTTTTTAGGCTTTTTGTCCCTCTGTTCTCACTTGGTGATCTGGCCAGTAACACACCTCCTGTATTAAAGCAGACAGCAGCATTGTCAGTCTGTGGGGCAGGGTAGTGTTAAATGTACTCTAGCGGATTTCAATATACTAACAAATTGAAGCCAAACTCCAGCTCACACTAAACAATCAATTACAGCAAACATTTTATTTCCTTTTGGGATAAAGGCTTTACATGAATAAAAACAAGAATAAAGGCTTTACATGAATAAATACACGAATAAAGGCTTTATATCGGTAAATAAAAGCTGCTCATTTTAAGCACCCCCGTCAGTTGTAAATGATTTGTCTCATTCTTGTAAATAATACATCTGGAAGAGCACGCTCTTCTGAAAAACAACATACTGGTTCACCACATGAAAACAGAGGAAAGAAATCACCAAAAAGCCCCCAACCCCAAAAAAATGCAGCCATCAAATCTAAGAATTGGGGAGCTACAGTATAATAAATGTTTGCTTGTGGATTAATATTATTGGGTAACTTTACAGGGTAACTTCTAAACACACATTTGAAATACATACATGTGACCTGTATTTAGCTGGCAAAAATGTTATAACTGTTTAGGCAGTCTTTGGATTCCCATGTCCCTGCCTGACAACAAATCTGTGTTACTGATTTGTTTACTGTAGCTTTTTTTTATTTTTTTTATGCTTTATCAAGAAGAAGAAATATGTTCCATCTCAGACAGCTCCTTCCTTTTTTTGTGAGTTTTGCATGGCACTTTTTTTGCTGCAGATAATACATGTCCATCTAGCAGCAAACATCCTATCAATAGGATAGATAGGGTAACATCAATACTAGGAGTTGACTTGTTAGTTGTATGGCGGGTACTGATACAGCACACACATGCGGATGCTTTAAATCGCATGAGCAAACAACAAGTGCACATAACCTGACACTGTACGTTTACTGAAGAATTTTATTCTGGCTTGAGATCTTTGGTGCAGTTTTAGACCTTTTTCTTTTTTAGGTGGGCTAAGTAATCTTTACACTTTTGATGCTATCAAAGTCAACCAAGTTGGAAAGCTCTGATTCCAGTAATAAACTTCTGTGGCTTGTTTGCTTTTCCTGATTACCAAAAACCTGCCTAAAAGAATTATGCATTTACTCCTGTCTAATTTTCCTCACCTGCCTTTGAAGGTACATTGAAAAGTCTGCTGAAGAAATGGATGAAGAAGTGGAGTATGATATGGATGAAGAGGACTACATCTGGCTGGATATTATGAACGAGCGACGAAAGACTGAGTGCCTCAATCCCATCCCACAGGAGACCTTTGAATACCTAATGGACCGGCTGGAGAAGGAGTCCTACTTTGAAAGCCATAATAAAGGGGATCCAAACGCGTTAATAGATGAGGACGCTGTGTGCTGTATTTGCAATGACGGGGAATGTCAAAACAGCAACGTGATATTATTCTGTGATATGTGTAACTTGGCTGTGCACCAGGAGTGCTACGGGGTTCCTTACATACCAGAGGGGCAGTGGCTTTGCAGAAGGTGTCTTCAGTCCCCTTCAAGAGCAGTGGACTGTGCCCTGTGTCCAAACAAGGGAGGTGCATTTAAACAGACAGACGATGGCCGCTGGGCACACGTAGTTTGTGCTCTCTGGATCCCCGAGGTTTGTTTTGCTAATACAGTCTTCCTGGAACCTATAGACAGCATTGAGCACATCCCACCTGCCCGATGGAAGCTCACTTGCTATATCTGTAAACAACGTGGCTCTGGAGCCTGTATTCAGTGCCACAAAGCAAACTGTTACACTGCCTTCCACGTTACCTGCGCACAGCAGGCCGGCCTCTACATGAAAATGGAACCCGTGCGGGAAACGGGTGCCAATGGAACATCTTTTAGTGTCCGCAAAACAGCGTATTGTGACATCCACACCCCTCCTGGGTCTGTTTGCAAACTTCCAGCCCTCTCCCACAGTGAGGGGGAGGAGGAAGACGACGAGGAAGAAGAGGAAGGAAAGGTTTGGAGTTCGGAAAAAGTAAAAAAGGCGAAGGCCAAGTCGAGGATCAAAATGAAAAAAGCTCGGAAAATCCTTGCTGAAAAAAGAGCAGCTGCTCCAGTCGTGTCTGTTCCTTGCATTCCTCCTCACAGGTAAATAGTCCATGGTAATAAGCGACAGGAAACACAAATTTCATGTTCCGCTTGGGTAGACCTTTCTGTATTTCCTGTTATTTATCCAGTACCATCTTTAACTCTTGTACCTGGATTTTCCATTTATTCATTTTATGTTCGAAAGAAGGAATAAGATTCCCCTATCCTTCATGACTTTGGGTTAGAGCATGGGGGCTGAGCTTACAATCCAGGGATGTGATCTCCGCAGAGTCCCTGAGATTTATATAAATTCTCAATTATTCATGGGAGAACACTGTATCTCCCACTTTTTAAATATGTTTCAGGGACTCCAGCTGCAAAAATTCTGTTGCTGAGCACTCAACTCCTGCTGTTGCCATCGAAGCAGACCTTAGCCCTCCAAAAGAAAAAACCTTTAATGCTGATAAAATGTCTTTATGGAAACAAGTAGACTTAAGCTGGCCATAAATTGTACAAGAAGATTGTATAACCTCTAAGATTTTACCCCTTTCACGACAGGCTTTTTGGCACTTCGCAATGCTATACGCAAACAAATTTTATATAATTTTTTAATTTCTTTTGGTGGTATTTGATCACCACTGTTTTTTTTTTTAATTTTTTCGTTATATAAAGGAACAAAGACAGAAAATTTTGAAAAAACAAATTTTTTTTACTTTGCTATAAAACATCCAAAAAAATCAAATTTCTTCATACATTTAGGCCAAAATGTATTCTGCTACATGTCTTTGGTAAAAAGAATCCCAGTAAGTGTATATTACTTGGTTTACATGAGTTACAGTGTCTACAATTTTTTTTTTTAAGTAATGGCGTTGGTCAGCGACTTGAAGCGGGCAGTCTAATACTAGCTGATGCTGGCTGGGGGGTACACTAACTGACACTGGCATTAATAGTGACACTAATACTGTGATCAGTGCTAACACACACTATCAATGTACTAATGACACTGGCTGGGAAGGGGTTAAATGTGTGTACACAGTGGGCACTGGGCTGTGACTCGGAGAGCTGATCAGCAGGTCCCAGCCATCAATCATTGGCTGGGATCCACTGATCGGCTTGTGCTGTGCCAAATCACAGCATAGCCGAGGCGGCGGGCATGCGTGCTCCCCCTACCCGGATGCACGGATCAAGTATTAGGTATGTGATCCAGCGCAGAACGGACGCCCTGCTACAGTATATCTGTGTGGGGCAATCTTAATCTCCTTTAGATTTACCTTCAACTATATAGTGCAAGGGCCTGCCTGATTTGGATAATTTTTTTTTATTTGTTTTTCACGCTCCTGCTCTACATCCCATGCTACAATTAAAGAAAAAAAACAGTGGCTGATCTTTCTTCCTGGTATATCTGTGCCACCAGTTATGGCATGGCATTATTGTGTATACTCTGTCGTTATGTTAGAAACCTGAGCAACATTATGCCAGCTGACTCTCACAATGCTTAAGCAATGTTCCAACAACAAAAAAAAACTAAAAGCCCTTTTCCTGAGATCTCATGAGAAACCTCCAGAACTCCGCTTTCTTTATTGGCCACCCAGTTAGTGACTTGCCTGTTTTACATTCAACTTCATAAAATTCAGGAAGTGTCCAAAGGCCTACTGGGAACCCAAAATGTTATATGTGCTGTGTCAGGGAAGTAAACATTCAGTCACTGTAGATGTTATCTTTGACACGTGGCGTAGAATCATGGTAAAAAAACTGAGTTGAAAGTGAAAGAGAAACTCGGGATATAACATGTTTGTAAAACTCAACTTGATGTTTTAAAGCAATTCTAACCCCTTGCCGTTTTAGAACTTCAAGCAGAACTCCAGGCAAAGATAATGAATTGCTCATTAAAATATAAAATGAAAACAACTTTTGTTACAAAAAAAATCATCTTTAAACCAGGGATATTCCCACAGTACTCTTTTCTCTGGGCATCCTCAGTCTTATGGCCAGCATCATTCAGCTCACCCTTTCTGAGCCCAGATAGTCCTGGACTCGCCTCCCTCCTCCTTTTACAGTCTAGTCCAGGGGTAGGCAACCTGTGGCTCTCCAGCTGTTGCAGGACTACAAGTTCCATCATGCCTCTGCAAGTCATAGCTGTAACTGTCAGTTTTGTAATGTTGCAATGCCTCATGGGAAACGTAGTTCCAAAACAGGTAGAGAGCCGCAGGTTATAAATAAACGAAACCAGCGCTCCAATCCTCATGCAAGCCAGAAAAATGTCAAAATGCCAAACGAAGAGGTGCTGCCCTTCAAAGATCGGGAAATCTAACCACTGAAAGAAAAAACAAACAAGGGCGCACTCTCATCGTGCATTACCGTGGTATACCACGTGTTTAATAAATAGACAAGTAGATGTATACTCGCAAACCAATGATAAAAACAGTGTGTGTGGTCCACAACAACAGTCACAATCGCTGTGTCTAATGTGTGGATAAGCTGACGCATTTCGGGAGCTGAACCCCTTCTTCAGAGCCCCCGAAGGGGGTTCAGCTCCCGAAATGCGTCACCTTATCCGCACATTAGACACAGCGATTGTGACTGTTGTGGACCACACACTGTTTTTATCATTGGTTTGCGAGTATACATCTACTTGTCTATTTATTAAACACGTGGTATACCACGGTAATGCACGATGAGAGTGCGCCCTTGTTTGTTTTTTGTTTTTGTTTTTTCTTTCAGAGAGCCACAGGTTGCCTACCCCTGCTCTAGTCACATTCTGAACAGCAGTGTGATGAGCTCACATATCTGTCCCTCTGCTCTCTTTTGTCAGCTTGCTTCTTGTCTTCAAATAAACGGATTGGCTCCTTGTTCTGTATTAGGGACTGCAGGAGGCTGGTAACAGGTCAAATTAATGTTTTTGCACTGCTTGTATTTTAAAGAATACATTTCATGATGTTTTGAGGATTTGAGAACTGAATTAATTTGTGTATTTTAAATTAATAAAGTGTATTCAGAGTTGCCACATGAGCGGTAAGCTTCTAACAGTGTAGCTTTTGAGTGATTTCAGATGTGTGTTAGAAGGTAATGCTTTTCATCTTGCTTGCCTTCCTTCTTCACTAAGAAATGCTGCAAAGTCTTATTACTAATATTTTCTCTGCATACGGAGTGTACATATGTCAGCTGTAATCAGGGTGTTCAGTCTGTTCCTAGTTAATGAAACAAACTCGTTACCTGACTTGCTTCTTTTGATGACTATTGAGAGTCCTCACACTGCAAAGTCTTTTTTTCTGAGCTCTTCTCATTTATTATACACAGGCAACAAACCTGAATCCTAATGATTATAAGTCCACAGTTGGTTGGATGCTAAAATTTCCCTTTGAGTGTTTTTTTTACAGCACCTGATAATTGCAAGATCTGCAACTAATGTGATCATCTTTTTGTCATGATTAGAAGAAAGTCAGGCTATGAAAAGAGCTAGTTAGAGGGTATTGATGAGCACATCCGACACTTAAAACTTACTTTTTGCTCTAGTTAAAGCCCCACTCCAAAATATAACGTTCCCTCCCTCCTCTATTCCGTCCTATAATTTTTATTTTTTTTTCTTACTTTGTGAAGCCAGTTAATACTCAAGTCACCTGTCCAGGTCCCTTGTTGCTGCCATTTCCTGGTGTAAGGAACCACTAATTCAATGCAGCAGATATTCACCTTTGCCAGCCAGTCTTCACCAGTCCCCTTGTGATGACATCACTCCTCTCCTGGCTCCTGTTAGGAAACTTTTACTGGAGTGCCAATAAGAAGGGTCCATATCACGCAGGCAGTGATGTGGGCAGCTGAAAAGGAAGTGTGAGTGACATGTGACTAGGGCTTTAGTTAAGTAGAAAGGGCACTTATCTTGGAGATTTGTTTTAAAGTGGTTCTGAAGTCACAATGTTTTTTTACCTTTATGCATTACTTGCTTTAAGGTAAAAATCTTTCTTAGCTGTTTGCTCCCCCCTTGTTAAATGCAGTTCAGTGTTCACGGACACTGACTGGTGACCGCACATAAAAAAAAAAATTATATATATATATATATATATATATATATATATATTTATTTATTTATTTATTTATTTATTTATTTTTTTATTCAGTATTTAAATTTTTTTTTTTTCCATTACCCGTATTTTTTGTTTAAATACTTTTCATCAGAGTAGTTCCATGTTACCATAGTAACATTGTACTACTCTGGAGGGGTAACAAAGGATTTTTTTTTTTTTTACACTTTGCTGATACAATAAAGATCCTTTTACCAGCAATGTTTTGAACTGTCAAAAATGGGTTAAAGCGGTAGTAAACCACAAAAAAAAAATTCAAAAAAATCTCCCTGAAAGCTAAGAGCATAATGTGCTAGTATGCAAGCTGTTATGAATCGTATTGATAACGTGATCACTGAGTACCGGGATCCGCATTCGCAGGTCGCAGAGAGAGGGGAGATCTTCTGTGTTGTCTTTTCATACATCAGGTGCAGCAGATGCAGCCAGATCATGTAGCAGTCTTTGGGGAGCATACACCCCTTTTTCTGATCCCAAGGAGGTGGGTGACCAATATCTATTTAGTGTTTGGGGCCCTCAGCAGTTGTGTGAACGTGTATAAAGAGGTCTTTCAGAAGGTGGGGGTTTTGGAATAACCTTGGCAAAAAAATGCCTATTAAAGCTAATTTCTTTTTAAGCTGAAGTTGTCCTTCCTGATGTACTGCTTTATAAAATGCATTAGTACTACATAGTGCATAGTTTTAGTACATCAGTCTGAATTTTAAATTGCACTTGTTCCAAAGGTGTCTACTAGCATATTCCTGATGCAGTGATGGGTTGCAAATACTGAAAATACAGTATACAAGTAAATATACAGCTAAAAAGATATAGGAAAAGCATGAGATAGGACATCAGTATACAAGGCTTTATATTGGTGTTGTACTGCCACACCAAAGTGCTTTATTATAGTATTTTTGTTTTTATGTATATTGTGTATATAAAATATCTAATACAATTGTCCATTTCTTTTTCAGGCTCAGTAAGATCACCAACTGCTTAAACATCCAGAGGAAAAGCCAATTCATGCAAAGGCTACATAGCTACTGGACATTAAAGAGACAATCCCGGAATGGCGTTCCTTTATTGCGCCGCTTACAGACACACTTGCAGTCACAGCGGAACTGTGAGCAGGTCAGATAGTAGCATGGTGGGTGGGTGGAGCAGTGTTTCTTTTGTAGCTTTGTAATATAGTTGAAGAAAAAGGGTTTGATAGCTTAACCACTTTGCTCCAGCTGTACGCATATATGCGGCCCTGTATAAAAAATCTTACCATGCTGAAAGCACGCTTCCAGCACGGCAGATAGCGTGGATCCGTAAGCTCCCGAAACATACTTGTCATCAGCTGCTTTCTGGATCATATGACTGCTGTGACAGCCAATCATCAGTCACATCATCCGAATGCCCGCTTCCACCTCCTGGCATCTAGGAGCTCTTAAAGGGCCAGGAGGCATCAGCGGGATAGAGTTAAGGCTGCATAGCAGGCACAAAATATATATATTTTTCTATTATTGCATATTTCCCATTAGTCACAAAGAATATGAATCCACTCTTTTGGCCATATGCTTTTGAAAACCCAGTTATTATCTTGTAGCCGTAGGTGTGGTATCAACGTCCAGTGCTTTGTACATCTGTGTTGTCACTGCTCTATAGGAAACCTGTCCTTAGCCTGTACAGGGAGCAGAGCTGTGGCAGAGACCCAGTCGTTCCACCCACTACAGAGCTGCCTTCAGAAAATACAGGAGAGGGTGGATACAAGACCAGTCACACCCTGCACAAGGAGAGAGCAGCAGTGACTGGTCTTTATTACAAGAAACTCCTGCACAGAGGCATAAACGTGCTCTGTATATTGATCAGTGGAAAAAAAAAATACAAATTTGAGTTGCCAGTCAGTATTTTTGCACGTATACTCGCAAGTGATATACAGCCCTTCCTCGTGTTTCTTGCTGCCAGGAGTGTCTGATGCTCATACATCAGTACAGTGTGAAACGGGCCTTACACTCTATTACCTTTCAGCCCTGGAAGAAATACTAAAGGGATGCCAAGATTGTAATACAAATATACATGCCTCTTGTATTTAGACAGTATTTGTTTATCTCAGATTTCAGTTCAACAGCAGCCATCACAGGGCGTGAACACGTTTTTTTCCACTAAAATCACTGTGCACTGCGGAGTAAGAAAAATACCTCAGCAATCTATAATCACTTCCATTATAGAATATAGAGAGTGTTAGGGTGCACTTAAGAATGACTTACAGAAGCTGTATGTCAACATGCTTCTATTGCATCTATTATTTAGTTATTTCAGGTACTTGTATAGCGCCGTCAATTTATACAGCGCTTTACATATATATTGTACATTCACATCAGTCCCTAACCTTCAAGGGGCGTACAATCTAAGGTCCCTAACTTATATTCAAATATACACATATTAGGGCCAATTTAGACAGGAGTCAATTAACCTACCAGCATGTCTTTGGAGCGTGGGAGGAAACCGGAGTACCCGGAGGAAACCCACGCAGGCACAGGGAGAACATGCAAACTACAAGCAGGTGGTGCTATGGTTGGGATTCAAACCAATGACCCCAGTACTGCCGGGTGAAAGTGCTAACCATTTAGCCACTGTGCTGCCCATATTCCATCTATGTTTAATATGGATCAATAGATGAATAGATAGAGAAATATATACATATATACACTTATCTTTTTCTGCATAAAACATGGTGGAAATGACAGGCTCATTTTAATGTGTTCTGCCTTTGTTAATGCTGGACGAAGTTAAAGGCATGTAACATGTCAGCACAGGCTTTGCTGTGTACTGTCTTCAATTAGTTTGCATGCCTATGTTGAATTTTCAAGATACTGTGTTACTTTAAAAATTATACTGTCATTGCCTACATCTGGAGCTCCTAAACTGTATGAAAAAATGACACCATAGGACAGGGGTGGGCAACTGTGGCCCTCCAGCTGTTGGTGAACATCAAGTCCCATCATGCCTCTGCCTTTGGAAGTCATGCTTGTAACTGTCAGTTTTGCAATGCCTCATGGGACTTGTAGTTCTACAACAGCTGGAGGGCCACAATTGCCCACCCCTGCCATAGGAAATGATGATAGTTGGGTAAGTACATTTTTATGAGTGCGAATAAACAAAAGTGTTTATTTTCCCAATAGGAGATGAAATGGAGAATACCTTTGTCTGATGAGACCTCTGTTCACCAGGGAACAATCTCTAAACCAAACGAAGAGATTGGAGACCAAATACTGAAGGTGACTATGTGGAGACTGCATTGTAGTGACAGTCTGATGTTGGCGCATTATTTCAGTATTTCAGCTTTGGTTTTATGCTATTTAATGTACTGCAGAGTATTATCCTTGTGTGCAGCCACCTTCGATAAGCAATAAGATTTTACTATAGTGACACTCAGCCAAGCCTTTGTTTTTCATCCAATTTAGTGTTGGTTCACACTGATGCGATGCACCTCATTCCGATCACACTGTGTTCATGCAATCTGCAGATGTCGTTTGAAATTAACTGCTCCTGCTCCCCAAATACAGGTCGCAGAACAATCGTTTTTCTGAATTGGATCGCATGGTTATGAACACTCATGCGATCCAATTCCAGTGCGGCAAAAAAAAAAGGTGCCTGCAATGTGATTTGAGCCATACAAAATGATGCCATACAAATCACACCGCACAGAATCACATGTGATTTGATTAGGAATGTGGTGCGATTCCTCTGTGAATCTCATGCGATGTGACAGTGTGAACCAGGGCTTAAAAGATTTTTAGCTGTAGTGTCCTTCATCCATATTGCAACACAAGAAGTCAGCTCTGTTTGCCTGGTTCTCCTCTCACTACAAGAACTCTGCCTCCAGTATTTCTTATATAAAAAGTTTCTTTCTATAAAACTCCAAGCCTAATAAATTTCTCTTTCAACAGAAAGACTCTACGGACAAAAACTGGGTGTTGAAGGAACAGTTAAAGTCTTGGCAAAGGCTTCGGCATGACCTGGAGCGGGCGCGCCTGCTGGTAGAGTTGATACGCAAGCGAGAGAAGCTGAAGAGAGAAACGGTACAGGGTGAACTAGTGCCTGCTTGAGTACATCTTTCTGCCTGCACAGTCTACCGGCATGTCATGTTTACTTTCCATCCTGTTTTGTTTATTGCAGATTAAAATACAGCAGTTGGCTCTAGAGGTGCAGCTAACCCCTTTTCTTATTCTCTTGAGAAAAACATTAGAACTGTTGCAAGAGAAAGATACCAGCAATTTGTTTACTGAGCCGGTCCCTCTCTCCGAGGTAACGGAACTATACAAAGTAAGAATCCAATCTCCATCCATGTCTTATTTACATCTCATGATTGTCATTAATGTGTATTGTCTATCAGTGACTTTTCTACTTCTACAGCATACCAGTACTGCAAATCATGAACTAGCTCAGACAATTTAAGACAGAAGGAGCCAGCAACATAGGCTTTATTCGAAGAAAATTAAAATAGTAATGGCTTAAAAGGGTAGCAGCTGTAGGCCTGTCGGCCACTAGACTTCTAGGATTTGTAGTCTTGTTATAGGCCATAACTATACGAATTTAGACGCTTGTTTTGTTTTTCCTCCCTTTTTACGGGCTGTACCTGCTAGACAGCTGTGACAATTCAGTTAAGCACTTCCCGTCTGGCCCATGTACATAAACGGCTTGACGGGAGCAGTGCAGGAGCGAGTTGCCGTTCATAAACAGTGCCCGCATTTTCAAGCTGTGCTCCCTAGGAGCGTGCATCACCGCGATCCGGTGCCTGCTGTGTATTCCGGATACACTGATCGCTGTACGGGAACTCTGTTTGAGGTCACGATCATGTTATCACTGATTGGCCAATCAGTGATCACATGAATAGTAGTAAGAAAGATGTCACTTCTGACATCATTGCTTACTACTAGTGAAATCTGTGAATGATCACAGAGGTCACATGGTACAAGGCTATTCACAACAGCCTGGTACCATGTGACAAGCTGTGACCAATCACAGCTCTCAAAGTATTTCTCAATGGCTACAAGAATGCAGCTAGAGAGAAGGAGAAATGATTGATTTTGCAGCTTTTATGGGTGTAAAAGCAATCGGTGTAAAATAAAAAAAAAAAAACAAAACCAAATTCTTCATCAGCCCCCACAAATAGTACAGTGTCACTATGGTGACACTGTACTGCTAGGGTGACAGTATGTAAAAAAAAAAAAACAAATATTAAAAAATGTAAAAAAAAATTTGAAAAATTTGAATTTTTGGTTATAAACTAATTTGGGTTATTTTTTTTTTTACTAAAAAGATAACTGAATACATTTTGGCCACGATTTATGAAGAAAGATTATTTGCAAAATTGTATAAGAAAAACCCTTTTTTTCAAAATTTTCAGACTTTTTCATTTTATATAGCAAAAAAAATGAAAGTCCAAGTGGTGAATAAATACCACTAAATTAAAGTTTTATGTCTCACAAGAATGCTAAAAAATTCATATGGGTACAGTGTTGCACGACCGCGCAATTGTCATTCAAAGTGTGATAGCACTGAAAGCTGAATATTGGCCTGGACCGGAAGGGGGTAAAAGTGTCCGGACTTGAAGTGGTTAAAGTAACTGTCACATGAATAAAAGTTCCAACAGAAGATATGTCTGTAAAGAAGATTTTTAATAATCCTTTCTTGTGCTGTACGTGTTTGTGAACAATGCTCTGAAGAAAAGAAATGGTCCCATGATGTCTCCTTGGAAAACAACATTTCTGGGAGTCTCTTCTGGATCATTCAGTAGTTCTTCTGGCTAAACCCTCCATCACTACTGCGTCCTGTAATGATGTAGGGATCAGCGGGAGTAAACACTAAAAGCCGTGGGGGGCAAAGATATTGACACTGCTAGAAGTGTCGCTTTCTGACTTTGTGTGATCATTTTTACTTTATCAAAGCAACTTTCAACAGCACAGACAGAAGGAGAGGAAAGTATTTACAGTTTTCTTTGCAAGTAACTCTTCTGTTGGGACTTTATTTAAGTGACAGAGTTGTGTTCAATCAAAACAAGTTTGCTTTAAAGCTCCCCCTTCCTTAGCAGTACATACTCGCCTGTTAACTGGTCCTGTACCACACTTGGGAGGTGTTGGAACAGAACAGAGGGGGGAGCAAAGGAAAGAGGAGTATGTGCTGCTGGAAAGGTGGATTAAAACAATCCTGTTACTTTTAGAAAGCATAGGTTGGCCTTATAAATGGCTTATGCTTGTTAATGTTATCTACACATAAGGCTGATACTTGGCCTGTGTATAAGCCTTTCCCACCTTTTGCAGCTAGAGGTTTTAAATGGCTAGAATGGAAATACAACTCTTTATTGTCCAGCAACTGAGGAAGGAAGCCTTTGCACCTTTGGGTTTACTGCTGGCAACAGGAGGATTGAAAGGTGGCAAACAAACTATAGCTCAATCCACACTAACCCCTCCTACAACCAACTTGCCTCATTTTTTTGCTTGTATCCTGGGGGGATTGGTGTCTTTTCTTCAACTCTTCTGTGTTGATGGCTGAGCTTTATTTTATTTACTTGCTAGCGTTTTTTTAAATTCAGTCAAGACTTCTTTTTACATCACTGCTGGAGCTTTGCCTTGATTGCAGCTATTCAACGCCATCATCCTTAGTCTGTTTTTAGAGTACCACGTCCAAGCTCTGCTTGACTGGACATTGCAGAGAGGCTAGAAGTGATCTGCAAGAGCTGGGTTTCACTGTGGCCACTTTCCATAGCTGAAGAGCGTTTCCCAGGTCCAGAGCCACCGGCATTGCCTCAGCGTTCTGATGTACCGAGTGCCTCCAGCTCATTTTATACTAAATTCTCCAGAGCTGATTGTTGCACACCTTCTGACAGTGCTGATGTCCACTGCCTGGACTTGTATTGCTTTCTGCTGTTTGTGCCTTCTCTATCCACTTTAGCTGCAGTGTGTGTGTGTGTCCTCTGCTTTTCAGGCTGAGGTCTTTACAATGGTCATGCAAGGCTATATCAGCCAGTTATTTGCTGCCTCTGCAGAGACCGCAAGTGTGCTTCTGCACCCTCTCCTGCAGATTTTATGTCTGATTTACCTGCTGCCTTAGTGGTTCCTAACCCATGTGCCCAAGAGACTCTGATTCAGTCACTCTAGTCCTTGATTGATTAGCTCGCTCCTCATTTTTCCATTACATCGACTCCCCCCCCCCCCCCCCCCCCAAAACCTGGTTCCCTGTCAACCCACAAGGTGTGGCACTCAGGCAAGCCTTCCTTTGAATGGATGTGCACCCCCACATTTTGGAGTGAAGTAACATTTGTTAACCTTTGCTTGGACAGATTGCATCTCAAATGCTTTGTTGCAGAAAATGGTATTCCAGGACTACAAACCAGAATCAGTCTCTCTCTCTCTCTCCTTTCTCTGTCTCCCTCTCTCCTCCTCCCCCTCTCTCCCCTTCTCTCTTCCCCACCTTCTCTCTTCCTCTCTCTCCTCTCTCTCTTTCCCCTCTCCCCCCTCTCTCCCCCCTCTCTCCCCCCTCTCTCTTCCCCCCCTCTCTCTTCCCCCCCCCCTCTCTCTTCCCCCCCCCCCTCTCTCTTCCCCCCCCCTCTCTCTTCCCCCCCCTCTCTCTCCCCCCCCCTCTCTTCCCCCCTCTCTCTTTCTCTCTCTCTCTTTCTCTCTCTCTCTCTCTCTCTCTCTCCTGCTTTCCTGTATCACCACACAGATTAGCAGGTCTCCATTATGTCCTCTTGGGTTTTCTGGATCAAGGCGACATTGTCCCGCCTCTATCCTGTCCTTCCTGCTGCATGGTCTGGACCAGCATCTGCAGGGAAGAGCTCAGGTGGGTTTGGATGAGTTCAAACTTACCTGAACTATGCCACTAGGAAGTTGACACTGCGGACAGCCAATCGTAAGCAGGGAAGGAATTCCCTACCCTGCAGCCGCACGTGTACAAGAGGACCTAGTTCTCAGCACTATCAGGGGGTTAAGAGTTTGCTCTTTCTATTTTCAAAGAACACTGACCCCTCACTCTTTAAAACTTTTGAATGAAGGTCTTTCATGTAGCTCCCTCCCATTTGCTCCCCTGTAACTCTGTGTGATCTTAATTTGGTTTTCTCTGAACGTCAGAAATTGCAGTTTAGACATTCTCTTCTGTTCTCCCACCCACAAGGTGGTGGTTTTTGTAGCCATCACATCTAAGAAACTAGAGTGTGAGAACTGGACTTATCTTGCACCCCATTTTGGTTCTGCAGAAATTTCCCTCCATTGTCTGGATGTAGTTTGGACTGTAATGCAGGCCATAGATGGGGAGAAAAAACGGCAGATTTTTCTTTTAAAAAACGAAAATTCGGTCGTTCAAGCGGCCGACGTTACCATCAATGGTAAAAAAAATCGGCCGATTTTCATCCCTTCTACAGCTGGCAAAAAGTGTCCCTGCAGAGAGCTCCGCTATTTCTGACAGTTCTCTGACAGTTCCTTCACATTTACAGCGGTTGAAACATTGTATCTATTTGTTTCCATTTAGGATACAGATGTTTTTATTCAGAAACAAATAGATACAATGTTTCAACCGCTGTAAATGTCAAAGAACTGTCAGAAATAGCGGAGCTCTCTGCAGAGATACTTTTTGCTGGACTGGAATTCTTCTTATTTTCATTCCTCCTCCTCCTCCTCCTCCTCCTCCTCTTCCTCTTCCTCCTCTTCATCCTCTTCTTCATCCTCCTCATCCTCATCTTCTTCATCCTCATCCTCCTCATCCTCTTCTTCTTCATCCTCTTCTTCTTCTTCATCCTCTTCTTCTTCTTCATCCTCTTCTTCTTCTTCATCCTCTTCTTCTTCTTCTTCATCCTCTTCTTCTTCTTCTTCCTCTTCTTCTTCTTCATCCTCTTCTTCTTCTTCCTCTTCCTCTTCCTCTTCTTCTTCCTCATCCTCTTCTTCTTCCTCATCCTCTTCTTCTTCTTCTTCTTCTTCCTCATCCTCCTCCTCTTCTTCTTCATCATCCTCTTCTTCTTCATCCTCCTCCTCCTCTTCTTCTTCATCATCCTCCTCCTGCCTCCTTCCTCTTCTTCATCCTCTTCTTCCTCTTCTTCATCCTCATCCTCCTCTTCTTCTTCATCCTCTTCTTCATCCTCTTCTTCTTCATCCTCTTCTTCATCCTCTTCTTCATCCTCTTCCTCTTCTTCTTTTTCTTCTTTTTGTCTTCCTCTTGCAGGTCACTGCTCATGCGCAGATTTTTTTTCCAACTTTACCGAAAAAAAAACCCGGCCAAAATACCGAAAAACGGCCGACCAAATCGCCCACTAACGATCCGAAAATCGGCCGATTTTATTTTCGGCCGAAAAATCGGCCGATTTTCGACCCATCTATGGCCTGCATAAGTGTCTGTCCCAGCC
Organism: Staurois parvus; assembly: GCF_062004578.1. NCBI lineage: Eukaryota > Metazoa > Chordata > Amphibia > Anura > Ranidae > Staurois > Staurois parvus. The sequence goes on along the minus strand of NW_028318553.1, from coordinate 366,398 downwards.
ACTGATTCACTCGGGAAGACTGATTTCCTTTTGTCCTTCCTGGTGGACCCCTTTCCTCGATCTCGGCAGACCATCATCCAAGCCTGTTGTCTCAAGGATCAGATTCCACCCTTTCCTGTCAGGGCACACTTTAACAGATCTGTGAATAACTCTTGGGTTTTTCGTCATCAGGCAACTGTTTGGCAGATTTGCAAGGCTGTCACTGATCTTCTGTTCACACATTCTCTAGGTTCTACCAGGCTGACATTTAGGCGGCTATTTGTGCTGCAGGCAGACCCCAGTTTTCTGTTTGCGTTGGGCCTTTTAGTGATTTTTGGATGCCCAAGGTTTAAAATGGAAGGGATTTTTGTACTTGCTGTAATCCTTTTCTTAGAGTCTGGAGAGATGCAGGTCCCAGCCCTCTGTGTTTATAATGCCCTTGATACTTCTTTGCTACAAAACTAGAACATGCTGGTATTAGGATGGGTTATAGAAAGTGTTTGTCCAATCCTCCTGTAGGTGACAGCATAACACAAAGGTGTAAGACTTCCTTTCTCCCTCAATGGACTTTAAAAAATAGGAATTTTATACTCATCGTAAAATCCTTTTCTTGAAGTTTAAAATGTTTCAGATTTAAAATGTTATAAATATAGCGAGTACTGAATTGTAATGTTGAAGTTACTCTTACTGCTGGGACTTCTCAATTTCATCCCGCTCAATGAACAAGCACAGTTTTCTGTTTAAATGTATATATTTTGTCTATAAATTATTTTGTTGGAATAGTTACTTTGTACATCTCTGAACAATTTACTTTTTACCAAATTGCAAAGATTCCATTCTAACATTTTGCAGGCAGTTGCCTATTTCTGCTAAAGAGCACGTTTTGGGGTGCCTGTGTCTCCAGTTGTTTTGAAACCAAAGGCTCCAGAATGCCCACTCTCCTCTGTCTTTAGATTTGGCTGTGCTAAATGCACACTGTACCACTTTTTTTTTTTTTTTTTTTTTTTTTTTTTAACATATGAAAATTTCACACATACCATTTGCAGCCAGCAGGGGTTTCAGATGTCTTCATCTTTGTGGAGTCATTTTAGTATTCTGTGCCTACACTGTATCGTGGAAGCACATTACATATAATGTTTGAAAAAATGTAGATTTTGTACCATGAATATATAAAGGTCCAATTAAAAAAAAAAAAAAAAAAAAAAAAAGACCAAACTGTCCCAAAAGTGTCATAGGTTAAATAGGGTGAGCACACTTCACAAAAAAGTACTTATTTACTTTTATTATGTTAACACTGTGGGTTGCTTTTTTGGTTCTACCAATAATTTAGCCACTACTGTTCATGTTTTTTGTGGTGTGATTAGCCTTTTTACTAACATGTAACTCAGGGCTTGAAATTTCCACTCGCCTGCTCGCCAATGGCGAGTGGAAACTATGGTGGGGGTGAGTGTGTCCCCCAGGGCCATCTTGCTGAGCAGGCTCGGAGCTCAGGTCGGATCTGTCATTGGCACTGGGAGCCGTCAGACTGCTCAATAGCTGAGCGCAGTGAAAGCAAAGCAAGGAGTGTGTGCTGTGCTCTCTGCCTCCCCCTAGAGTGCAGTACCCGGATCTGTGAGTGAACAACGAAGTACTGCAACTTTTTATTGGGGCGGGGGTAGGGTGTACGTGTGTGTGTGTGTGTGTGTGTGTGTGTGTGTGTGTGTGTGTGTCTGTGTGTGTCTGTGTATGCATGTACAATTGTACGTGTGTGTACATGTGTCTGTGTGTGTGTACATGTGTCTGTGTGTGTACATACATGTGTCTGTGTGTATGTATTTCTGTGTATGTACATGTATCTGTGTGTATGCGTGTCTGTACGTGCCTGTGTGTGTGTACATGTGTCTCTGTGCGTGTGTGTATATGGTTGTGTGTGTGTACATGGGTGTGTGTGTGTGTATACATGGTTGTGAGTGTGATTATGTACATATCTGTGTGTGTGTGTGTGTATGTACATATCTCTGTGTGTGTGTGTACAGGTGTCTCTGTGCTTGTGTGTACATGGTTGTGTGTGTGTGTGTGTATATGTACGTACATGTCTGTTTGTGTGTACAGGTGTCTCTGTGTGTGTGTGTGTACATGGTTGTGTCTGTGTGTGTGTGTGTGTGTGTGTGTGTGTGTGTGTGTGTACATGGTTGTATGTGTGTGTGTGTGTGTGTGTGTGTGTGTGTGTGTACGTGTCTGTGTGTACGTGTCTGTGTGTGTGTGTACATGGTTGTGTGTGTGTGTGTACATGTCTGTGTGTGTGTACAGGTGTCTCTGTGTGTGTGTGTGTACATGTCTGTGTGTGTGTACAGGTGTCTCTGTTTGTGTGTGTTTGTTGGTGGCGAGAAACTCAATGCCTGGCTAGTAGCTCAGAACTTGAAATTTTAAGCCCTGATGTAACTCATCACAGTCTTCACCACAAACCATCATGCAGCAACTGTAATCATCTTGCTGAAAAATGTGAGAATTCATTATATGGTGCAGTTATTCAAAAACTCCCTATAAACCATATTTAATAAAGCTGAACTCCAGTCTGGAACAAATAATATCCTATTTATTTCTAGAAGGTAGAGAAAGAGACTGAACTACTAACCCGGATTCCCTCTCCAGCAGGCTGTATCGTTTTTTTCCCAAAGCTTCAGTGAGCATCTGAGCACCGGTGTGAGCGTCTTAAGAGGCGGCTACAGCTCCCTGGGTGCACAAATTGAGGCAGCCACATGGAACGTGGAATAAAATATATTTGTTTTATTCTGTCACCCCCTAGACATATCCAACATTGAGCCTTTGCAGTGGGGGGGGGGGATTGCAAGGGTTTAGCTTTAAAGCTGAACTATGGGTACAAAACCTATCATTAAAATATTTTCCTCCATAGCCATAAAGGATGGAAATCCATTGTGTGCACAAAAACCTTTTTATATCCCAGATATTGGTTTGTAGATGTAGCAGTGACATTAGCAATGGGTTGTACATAGCAGACTGTGAATGTGACTCAAACTCTACCTAATGCAGACAGCTAGACCTGGGCAGACACCCTGCACAGAGAGAGGGAGTAGTGACTGGTCTTTATTACACAGAGACAAAGTACAGGAGTTGTTTAATGTTGATTGCTGCACAAATCTTAACGAAATACACAAAGGGTACCAGATAAGAATATACATGGCTCTTGTAATTGGACAATCGTTTATCCTAGAATTCAGGTTTATAGCATCAATAAACCCCAACCAAAAATGTAATATATTGTAACTTGCCAATCATTAGATGTGGTGGCTGCATTAGTTTTCTTTTTTAGGATTGATTTCTCTTGGTTTTCATCTGGTGGTCTGGACAGTAGCATGCCTTCACTCTGGATGAAGCAGTACAGGGGCACCTCTTTGACAGCAGCATTGTCAGTTTGGGGGAGCAGAGTGTTAGATGTACTAGCAGATTTAGAAACACTAACAAGTTGAAGCCGATCTCCAGCTCCGTTACACAAGCAGTTACAGCTACAGTTTTTTTCCTGTTGGGATAAAAGTTTTATATGAATAAATAAAAGCTGATCATTGTAAGCACCCCTGTCAGTGGTAAATGGTTTGCTTCAACACTCATTTGCTAGATAGCTTGTTCTGTTGAGAAAACTAATGCAGCCATTGCATCTAAGAATTGGTAAGCTGCAATATAATAAATGATTGATTTTTGGTTTAAAGTGTTACTAAACCCAGAACCCTGCATTCACACTTTCTGGTCTCCCACAGTACACCGAACATAGAGTGAAATTATTTTAGTAAATATAAACTGCTAAATACCTTTTCTAACTGTTTTCAGCAGAGCACTGGTTAAAGCTTGTAAGAGGAGTTTTCTTTCTGCTTTAGGAGGATGCAGAACCCCTGACCTCTGTCTGGACAGTGTTGATTGGCCCTGTGCTGATCACGTGCACTCTCCCAAGACAAAAAAAAAAACCTCTCTAGCAATACACACCAAACTGAGCATGTGCAGAGTGTCTCCACACAATATGTCTTATCAGGAGATAAGAGGGGGGCACTGGAAGAAGGGGAGGATCAGAGAAGTCAGGATCAAACAGCATTTTTACACAGTGCAGAGGATTAACCCCTTAGGTTCCACAGTGAGTATAACAAACATGCTTTACTGCATATACAGACTGATATTACGGCTGTGGGTTTAGTAACACTTTAATACAGCTTTAAATATCTGAGCAGTTGATGTTCGCAGATAAATATATCAGATTATCCATCCCAACACCTGGAATTCATGGCATGCCTGACTCAGCACTCCTATGAGGAAATAAACTACTAATTCCTTTTCCCCTCTAAAGTGCCCGGTTCACTATATCCACCCAATTTTCAATAAATCTCATATTTTTCCAGTGTTTCAGAAAACAGGTTTTTTAAAATTTTCGTTTCCAGAATACTTTAAAAATGGCTTCTGCTCTTTAAGATATTGGTGTTTTTTTTTTTGTTTTTTTTTTCTTCCAACTCAGGTACCAGACTACCTAGAACACATTAAGAAGCCTATGGACTTCCAAACGATGAAGGTTAACCTAGAAGCTCTCCGCTACCAAAACTTTGACCAGTTTGAGGAGGACTTTAACTTGATTGTTAACAACTGCATCAAGTATAATGCAAAGGACACCATCTTTTACCGATCAGCTGTCCGACTGAAAGAGCAAGGGGCAACAGTGATCCGACAGGCTCGCCGTCAGGCAGACAAAATTGGTATTGACTTCGAGACAGGAATGCATAAGCCCCAAAACACAGGCAATGAGATGGGACGTCATAATCGGGAAAATGGTATGTTAATTTTTGTGGGGCTGTGCCTTCTGTAGCCTTTAAATCTTAAATCATAGTTCCACTCACCCTGTCGAAAAATAAAAGTCAGCAGCTACAAAAACTGTAGCTGCTGACTTTTAAAAAAACAGCCACTTACCTGTCCCGCGGTGTATCCCCCGCAGCTCGTTTCACCGGCCGTCCTGTATTCCAGGAGGCCGGCATCTTCAGTGTGGGCACCCGGCTGTGATAGCTTGAGGCTTCTCAGCCAGGTACCCACTGCGCATGCACGAGTAGCGCTGCACTTCATGTATGGTCCTGTAGTGTTTTGGGACCTGTCACGTGTCCCAAAAGACTACAGGAAGGGAGGGAGGACACCTTCAGCTTCCGGTCGCCTAGGCAATTGGACCGGAAGTGGGAGCGGGTACCTGTCAAATTCAGGTACCCGCTCCCCCCGCCCCAAAGGTGCCAATCCTTAATGGGGTGCAGGGGAGCAGTCCTTAAAGAGGAATTTCCCCTTTTGGGTGGAGCTCCGCTTTAACTGCAGCCAATCCTTTGTATATTTTGGATACAGTAGTGAAGGTTTGGAACATATGTCAAGTTTTGAATACTGTTTGTGCCCCGCTGTTCTCTCCTTCTCAATTACTGTTTCGTCCATCAATTGGAAACATCAGTGCATCCTTACTTTAACAACTACAGCAGCAAACATCACCCTGGTACTATTTGTTAGAGCTGATGGTTGTCTCTCTTGTACAAGCAATCCCAGTGGCTAACTAGCCTCTCAATTGCTTGTACAAGCCAGGTGACAAGGGTAAAGAAAAAAAAAAAAAAGATAAAAAAAATGTAAAGTGCCCCCTCTCTGCTGTGCAGAGAAATATACAGCAGTATGTTACTTCTGGCAGGAGGGAGACCTATGTTGTTTACATACAGGTCTCTCCCCTGTCAGTGGTACTCGGCAATCGCCGAGTGCCAGCGGGGAATGTCCGGCCGGGACCTGGTGATCGACATCAATGGCGGCATGGGTAGGGTGGTGCGTGAGCGTGCCCCTCTACCCAGAGATGCACAATCACGTGTATATATACGTGATTTTGCGCAGGTTTGCCGCCCTGTAGCAGTGGTGCTACTATAGGGCGGTAGGGAAGCGGTTAAAGCTAAAGCAGCTATGTATTCATTAATACAATCCTTGCATGTATTTTGCTTTAAATTCTAGACTTTGTAGTATATTGATTATCTGTATCTTTATTATATCAATTGTCATCCTTCACGTGATATAAGACAACAGACTTGACTGACAAGCTCCTTGTGCTGCCGTCTCCTGCTCTCTGTTGTATAGATTGTACAGTAGACAGCAGAAGGGTGCTACTGACTCGCATCAGTTATTTTAAGTGCTTGTAATTGAAATATACTGTATATTTAAGGGCAGCATTCATGATTACAAGCTACATTAATTTGTTTCTTTTATATCTGCCTGAAGTTCAGCTTTGTTTGTTGTTGCATATGATATGACTCACATCTCTTTTATAGAGAACAAATCTGAACCTAATTGCAGATCTATTACAGATAACAATATTCTTCACTATTGGTAAATCACTGATTTTTTTTTTTTTTTTTTTTTCTCTCTCTCTCTTGCAGATCGTGAGCGGACCCCACAAACTGACAGAAGTAAACCCCTTCCTCTTGAAGAGCAACTGAAAATCCAGCTAGCCAGGCTGGATGAGGTGAACTCAGCCAAGCACAGCATAGGAAAAGCGCGCCAAGCCAAGATGATCCGGAAAGAGATCACGTCTATCCGCCGCAAGATGTCCCACCAGCAAGAGTCTAGAAGGGATGGAGCCAATGACAGGCACGGTGCTGCCAGTGGGAGAGGAGCCCTGCCTTTGCACGGCCCTTCAGAGAAGGATGGACAGACGGACAGTGCTGCAGAAGAGAGCAGCAGTCAGGAGACGGGGAAAGGTACTGACCTGTGTTAATTGACTGCTTTCTGTTCTCAGGGGCCTCTTCTGCAGCTCTGTTTAGTTTCAATTCTGTTTACATTTGTGTGTGTGATTGTTTGCTTTCATATGGCACTTTTTCTTTTTTTTTTTTTTTCCCTCTTCTTTTTTTTTTTTCTTTTTTTAAATGTATTCACTACCATAGTTGGGCCGTGTGTGACTGTACAGCTCTGTAAGTCCCATCATGGTCTGCTGGAGATCCATATGCTGATTAAGCCTGCTTTATAGTGTATATGATATGCACTCAGCTTACCTTTATAGAAAATCACTGTTCGGTCTGTGTGTTTTCAGTCCGTGGATGTGAAACTGCTGCTATTTCTGTTGAGTTTGATCATGTGTTTACATAGTTTGTGCCTGAAATCTTTGTGATAGCCCTTACCTAGAAATAGTTGAGATAATGACAGCTGAAAATGCACCTTTTTATTGACCTGATATTGTTTACAAAAAAAAAACACTAGGTTAAAGAGACCTTGTGATTAAAACAGACCTGTCTCATGTCAAAGGAAACGAAGTACACAGCTTGAGAGCAAGTATTCTCCTGTACCAGTTGTCACCTTTTTAGGGCCTGTTCACACTAATGCTGTCCAGTAATGCATGCATGTTAGCGTTTTACATTAGAGCAGTGGTCTCCAAATGAGCCGGATGCGGCCCTTTGCTTGCCTTTATCTGACCCTTGGGGCACACTTCCTTCCACTGATGCAAGACACTATTCTTCCTACTGCCACCAACAATCAGGCATAATTCCTGGTACTAACAACAACAATGGGGCACTGGTTTTTTTTTTTCCCAATGACACCAACGATGGGGCATAATTCCTGCCAATGATACAAATGATGGGACACTATGCCTCCCACTGACACCATCAATGGGGCACTATGTCGCCCACGGACACCTACAAAGGGGCACTGTTACTCCCACCAACAGCTGTCATGGTGCACTATTTCTGCTCCCAATGCCAAAGATGCACTGTTTACACCCACTGATGCCAGGAGAATTTCTACTCCCAATGGCCACAGTCTGGCCTCCCTAAAATCTGAAGGGTAGGCAGTAAAGTGGCCCTTTGTTTAGACATTTTGGAGATTACTGCACTAGTGACCCTGTGATAACAGGGCCGCTTAAAAAATACACCAGCCCTGTATAGAAAGCCCATCTGTACATCAGCCCGTGTCTTGATACACTGCCACTTCACCTGGTCCCTATTATTTAGAATACCTCTTCCCCCGTCCCACACCCAGTAGGTTCTCCTGCTGGCTTGTATGTCTTGTAGCGATGAACAAGCTGATGCAATAAACCATTGTGTGGGGGGGAAAGAGCAGGTATTCACACATCTGTAAGTGTAGAATACCTACAGCGGCCACAGGCAGTGAAGCGGCAGTGTTTCAAGATATGGGCCATCAGAAAGATAAGTACAGATGGATTTCTTTTACAGGGCTGACCTTGCAATTATTTTGAATGGCCCAACCTCAGTTTCATGCAGGAATGGTTGCTTTACTATGCGTTAAATCAACGCATTCGTGTGAACAAGCCCTTAGAGTTTCTATCCATCACCAACACCTCCTATTACACATTGCAGTGCCTCACAACAGACTGAATTTCTGTCATGATGGTGGGAAGGTGTATTTAGCCATATGTAAATACTGATCTGCTTAAAGTCAGGAAGTGGAGGGACTGCATTCTGACACCCTAAAGGTCAGATATGACAAGAGGGTGCCTGCTGTGATAGGTTACTATCCACTGACATGTGACAGTTGAAAACAAATGCAGTTAGAGTTATGGGCGATAGGCGCTAGAATGTAATCTTTTGTGTGTTTTGGGTTAATCATGTTTGTTCTTTTCTCATTAAGTGGGCCTCTGTTCTGTTTAATTGTTACCATAACAATGCAGAGATTGTAAATCAACTTTGACTTCGTTTCATTCAGCATCTCATATCATTACAATGACACCAAAAACTCTTCACATCTTTACAAAAAGCTGTATACAAAATGAGTGGAGCTTATTGACATAAGTTCCACTTCACTAGTACAAGTTAATGGGGTTTAATTTAATTCATTTAATTAACCTCACTGTGTCAGAATACATTAAAACCTTCATACATTTAAGGAAAAAGGTGTAGAACTTTCCTCCTGCCACTCAGTAGCATTCCCTTTTACTGCAGCAACACGTGTGCTCCTCATCATTTATTCGGTTTATGAAGTATATGTGGTGGGGCAACCTGTTTTTTGTGAAAAAAAAATAGTTTTCAGTTCACTAACCAGTGCCCTTTAAAAAGAAACAACCCCCCTCTTTTCCTATGTGACATTCATTTCACAGTAGAATACTTTGCTCCTGGAGATTCTTCCCATAATGAACGGTGCTTCCATATTCTTCTCCCACCAATCTGTTATTGGACAAACCAATGATGCAAAAAAGAAATATCTATAGATAGATATCGATCTATATATAATATCTTAAAGAATAATTAAAGGCATTGACACATTATACATAGTTGCATTGGTCCAGCTTGGACCAGTATAACTATGTATGTACCATACCTGGCTGATTGTCCCTGAAATTGGAAATCACTGAAGTGGACACCTCTATTTCAATTATCTCAGTTTGCTTTTGCGTCCCATTCTGAGTGACTTGCGTAATGCCTTGTGAATACAGGAGGTCAGCTCCTTAACACGGGCACCATTGAGAGACTTCTTTGCATTTTCCGAATTAATGCAAAGTATTCTCTGATTGGACAAGGTGGAAACATCATGCTCCCCACCTCATCCAATCAGAATGCAAAGAATTCTCTGAATGGCACCGAGTGACTGACCTGTTTTTTCAATGCTCAGACCCGGAAGCAAATTGAGATCACTGGAGTAGTGGTGTCTACTTTAGTGATTTCCAGCGGCACCGGCCAGGTAAGTCATTTACACAGTTAGGTTGGTACAAGTTAAAAATAAACCCCTTCTAACGCAGAATTCCAGGCATAGGCTTGTCATACATAGTTATTTTGGTCCAATGTAACTATGTATGACAAGCCTATGCCTGGAATTCTGCGTTAGAAAGGGGTTTATTTATTTTTAAAAGATACAGAACATTTACAAATACTAATATAAAAAGATTTTGTATTGTATCTCCGATGTGGCGCCCTCTTTAGACTTTTTGCAAGTAGACCTTAAACTTTGGGTCCCCAGTACCCTGTCTTAATTGAGAGCCACTGCACCCCATATGAATTTGATTGACTTTCTTTAACTGTGAACTACTGATAAATAAATTCTGGTGCTTCCAATATATATGTTTACAGAAAACAATAAGACCTTTGCTGGCCATAGCACATAGATATATTCTATAGTTTTTTTATTTGCACTCTAAAAATGTCAGCTGTACTATGGTTCACCAACACGAAAAACCTTCTAATATGTACAGTACAAGCCAGACCCATCCTATAGTTTCATTGTTCAATTAGATAATATTTACTGGAATGATAAGCATGATTTATCACACGGAAATGACAATGTAATTCCCCACAGTAGTCCGCAGTCCCCTATGATTACACATTTAGGAACTGGGTTGTACAACAGTTCAGACACGTAGAAAAGCGAGGCTGGAGGTCTGTTACAATGTGCTGTGTCACAAGATTGCAAGGAAGTGGCCATAGCAGTAAAAGTAACAATGAATGTATACACTGGATATATACACTGTATTTTCAGCTTTATGTGAAAAAAGAAATGCTGGTAGAGGATTTTGTATTCTGAATTTAATTTTAAATATTGATTTTCATTCAGAGTTGTTTATAATATATACTGTATATTGTAAGTTTTTTGTTTATACCGCTAAAATAAAAAGGTTTGGCTAACCTTAAAAATATGTTTTAGCAGTAGAGAAAGAGTTAAAGGACAGCTCCAGGCAAGAATAAGCTGAATACGCCATTTAACCAAATACTATGCTATGCTTTACCTGGCAATAGACTTCTAATGTGATTCACATACTCCATACAGCCACCTCTCCTGTGCTATATGACTGCTTGGCATAAACAGGGTGACAGCAAATTCCAGAGATGGCGGCCATGTACAGGTGAAACTCGAAAAAGTAGAATATCATGCAAAAGTTCATTTATTTCAGTAATGCAACATAAAAGGTGAAACTAATATATGAGAGAGACTCATTACATGCAAAGCAAGATAGTTCAAGACGTGATTTGTCACAATTGTGATGATTATGGCTTACAGCTCATGAAAACCCCAAATCCACAATCTCAGAAAATTAGAATATTACATGCAATCAATAAAACAAGGATTGTACATAGAACAATATCGGACCTCTGAAAAGTATAAGCATGCATATGTACTCAGTACTTGGTTTGGGCCCCTTTTTCAGCAATTACTGCCTCAATGTGGCGTGGCATGGAAGCTATCAGCCTCTTTTCATCAGAAAAGAGGACTTTGGACCACTGAGCAACAGACCAGTGGTCTGTTTTTCTTTAGCCCAGGTAAGATGCTTCTGACGTTGTTTGTTGTTCAGGAGCGGCTTGACAAGAGGAATACGACATTGGAAGCCCATGTCCAGGATCCGTCTGTGTGTGGTGGCTCTTGATGCACTGACTCCAGCCTCAGTCCACTCCTTGTGAAAGTTCACAACACTTTTGAATGGCCTTTTCCTGACAATCCTCTCCAGGCTGCGGTCATCCCTGCTGCTTGTGCACCTTTTTCTTCCACACTTTTTTCTTCCACATAACTTTCAATTAATGTGCTTTGATACAGCACTTTGGGAACATCCAACTTCTTTTGCAATTATCATTTGAGGCTTTCCCTCTTTATGGAGGGTGTCAATGATGGTTTTCTGTACAACTGCCAGGTCAGCAGTCTTTCCCATGATTGTGATTCCTACTGAACCAGACTGAGAGACCATTTAAAGGCTCAGGAACCCTTTGCAGGTGTTATAGCTTAATTAGCTGATTAGAGTGGGACACTTTGAGCCGAGAATATTGCACCTTTTCACAATATTCTCATTTTCTGAGATTGTAGATTTGGGATTTACACGAGCTGTAAGCCATAATCATCACAATGATGACAAATCACGGCTTGAACTATCTTGCTTTGCATGTAATGAGTCTCTCTCATATATTAGTTTCACCTTTTAAGTTGCATTACTGAAATAAATGAACTTTTGCATGATATTCTAATTTTTTGAGTTTCACCTGTAGATTCTGTTCCCCAGCCCTGCCTTCTGCTTGCTTTTTTGGACTGCCAGTAGACATTACTGCTTTGTCAGCACCCTTCTCTCTCTGCCTCCTGTGTGAGAGGACCTACTAAATGCAGGGATTCAAGATGCATGTGAATTGTTTCCTGGGTAAAAGATTAGTAATGTGATTCACTTACCTCTTCTACACATCACAGCTATAGGTATGTGCTGGAACCCAGAGTAGACAGAAATCAAGATTCAAAATCTAACATTTAGAGGCAGCTCTCTGTCAGCCGTGGCATCCCTAAAGGTCCCTGGAGTAGTTTGTAGACCATTAGAAGGATGAGAGTGCCGCAAAGCTTGAGTCAGTCCAGTCCTGTTATATTTCACGGCAAGTCATTTTTTAAAAAATGCATTTTTGGGGGATCAAAACTCTCACCTTATCAGGGCGTGTGCGCTGGCAGTAAATTGTAGTTCATAATAATTGGAAAATGATACGAATAGCATGGGATGTAGGTCACCAAAGTGACCGCAAACTGGATTCCATGCTCTTTGTATCGAATTGCATTTGTTGTTCAGTGTAAATTTGAATTTGCTGCCAGCACACAAGCCCTGATGAAGAAGGAGCTTTTATTACTTGTCATAAAAAATACCATTCATACTGGACTGACGGTAAGCTTTGTAGCGCTCTCCTCTTTCGAATGATCTATACTGCACAGACTGACAGCCCTTACTGTCTAGACAGAATTACAGGTCACATGTATGTATTTGAACTGTTTGCTTAGTGCTCCACTTTACATGCCCATCAGATTCCTGTCAATTTGCTGTACTGAAATCAGCTTGCTGCCTGCTTGGTCTGCCTGGCAAGTGAGAACGTTTTCAGTATTTGAATTTTATTTTCTCTGACTTCATTACCAAGAGTGAGGTAGGAAAATTCAGCATTGCATGCCTTCTGATGACTGATGGCATGTATAGTGTATATGCACAGCCTTGCGACTACCTTTTTATTTACTTGAAGCAGGCTGTTGAGCTCCTCTTCTAAAAAATCCTGTTTGCCCGGCCTGTTTGTTGGTCTAATAAATTCAACACATAACACCATTGATAGACAGAGGTCTCCACACTGCAGCCCGTGGGCCAGATGAGCACTGTTACTTCCCACTGACACCAGTGATGAGGCACTATTCCTTCCATTTGCATCAGTGATGAGGAACTACTCCTTCCACTGACACCAGTGATGAGGCACTATTCCTTCCATTTGCATCAGTGATGAGGCACTATTCCTTCCATTTGCATCAGTGATGAGGCACTATTCCTTCCATTTGCATCAGTGATGAGGCACTATTCCTTCCATTTGCATCAGTGATGAGGCACTATTCCTTCCATTTGCATCAGTGATGAGGCACTATTCCTTCCATTTGCATCAGTGATGAGGCACTATTCCTTCCACGGACACCAGTGATGAGGAACTATTCCTTCCACGGACACCAGTGATGAGGCACTATTCCTTCCATTTGCATCAGTGATGAGGCACTATTCCTTCCACTGACACCAGTGATGAGGCACTATTCCTTCCACTGACAACAGTGATGAGGCACTATTCCTTCCACGGACACCAGTGATGAGGAACTATTCCTTCCACGGACACCAGTGATGAGGCACTATTCCTTCCACTGACAACAGTGATGGGGTACTATTGCTTCCACTGATACTGATACAAAATATGGGGAACTATTCCTCCTCCTACTGACCACATGCAGTAATTTTCTTACTCCCTGTGACCACCAAATCTGAGTCACAGTTTTTAATCCCAGTGACAATGAAAAAGTTTCTACTGAAGGACATTAAAGCAGAGTTCCACTCACCTGTCAAAAAATAAAAGCAGCTACAAAAACTGTAGCTGCTGACTTTTAATAAACAGCCACTTACCTGTCCCACGGTGTGTCCCCCGCAGCCCGTTTCACCAGCCGTCCTGTGTTCCAGGTGCCAGCATCTTCAATGTGGGCACCCGGCTGTGACAGCTTGCGGCTTCACAGCCGGGTACCCACTGCGCATGCGCAAGTAGCACTGCGCTTCATGAATGGTTCTGTAGTCTTCTGAGACCTGTCACGTGTCCCAAAAGACTACAGGGAGGGAAGGAGGACACCTTCCGGTCGCCTAGGTCAGGGGTGGGCAAACTGCGGCTCTCCAGCTGTTGCAGGACTACAAGTTCCATCATGCCTCTGCAAGTCATAGCTGTAACTGTCAGTTTTGTAATGTTGCAATGCCTCATGGAAAATGTACTTCCACAAAGGCTGGAGAGCCGCAGTTTGCCCACCCCTGGCCTAGGTGATCGGACCGGAAGTGGGAGTGGGTACCTGTCAAATTCTGGCAGTCCTTAAAGCAGAACTTCCCCTTTTGGGTGGAGCTCCACTTTAATCTTGACCCTTGTTGGGAACATGTGGAGGCCCCTGACCTAGAGCAGGAAATAGCAGATTAGGAGCTTGAAGTTTTCTCCAACCTAACTTACCACATAATTGCTTCTTGTGAGTGATGCTTAGAGTCCTGAAACTAGAGGCAGTTAGCATTTTGAATAGAAGTTCCGCATTTTCTCCCTATTGCATGTTTCTTTTAGACCAGGTTTCATACAGTATTCTGTACATCAGTATTGACACTAAGCTTATGGGACTGGAAATCGGGAACCTAGAAATCTTAAACATACATTCTGGCATCCATAGGAGTTCCCCAGGAAGCCCAAAACTGTATTATGTATATCTCCTCTTTTCTGAAGTCAGATTTGGCCTGCCTAATTATTATCCCATAACTATGTTTGGTGGTATCACTGTCCACCAATGTGACTCGAGGGGGGGCAAGCAAAGCTCCACCTCTGGAACGAAAGTTGAAATTTATTTCTGGCCATAGTACATAGTTACATTCCAGGTGCATCTAAACAAAGCATGTGCAGTCTTACAGTTTGTTTACTTCAGCAAGTAGCCATAGCCCGAGTAGAAAAGCCTATGCCCTACCAGCAGTGGTCTTTCTACAGAGATTGAATCTACAACCAACAAATCTCAGGCTCCCTACTGAATACAGAATTCTGTCTCTCAGCAGGGGGTGCATTTGACTTCTGTAAAGAGGCCACTGCTTCCACACTAAGCACAAGGATCTTGCTTGCAGCATGTTGGCATAGGACAGGCCTTTCTACTTAGGCTGCTTTTTAAAAAAAAAAAGCGAGAGAGAACTGTAGGACTTCTCATTTTGTTTGTTTGTGCCTGGAGTGTATTAAGGTCATTTAAACCAGAGGTTTAGTATGGTGTTGAGCAGAAAATGAGCTTTAGAAGCAGCCCTCACTGATGTCTGTGGCTGAAGGCCAGCCTTTCTTAACCTTTTAACATGGAGGAACCCTTGAATTACAATGTTTACAGCTCTGTATATTAATGTGATGATCAGTGAATGATTCCCCTTCTTACAGATAGCTCAAAAGATCATTGGTGTTAGTGGGAACTTATTTGAAAGGCAGAGATTGCTCCTTGCTCAAGGGACCCAAGCAACATCTGTTAGGAGAGGCTTCTGTAGGCCTGGGAGTAATTCATACTGAAAGTTCACAGGTTCTTCAGGTCCTTCTCTAAGAAGCTCAGCTCCTCCCTGTCTGCAGTAGCTCATGAGGTTTGTGATCTCTAATGGATACACAAGGCAGGAAGTCTGGGAGGGGGGAGCAGAGCTACTGATTTAATGGGAGGGGGGAGCAGGGTTAGCTGAGCTACTGGGTCACTGCTGAGAGTGGAGAGCTGGGCTACTGTGTCACTGCTGGGAGGAGGTCTTCACTGCTTCTATTTTGAAATTTGAGAATGAATTGATCCACAGGGCCTGCAGCTTCATAGGTCAGTGAGGGCTTTTAAAGCCCCTTTTTTACCCGTTTTAATACTTTTATGTTCATAGCTTAGGCACAGGTTCACTTTTAATCATAGACAGCCTAAATCGCATAGAGCTGCATGTGTGTTTTGTGTCATAGAGACTGCAGACAGTCTGTTGTGTTCAATCAGATTAAACTAATGCAGTGAGGAAGGATTAGCAAATCAAAGTATTATGTGGAACTACTAAGCAGGAAGCCACATATGTCCCTGTGTATATGAATAATGACAAACGACACATAGAAAACCAAGGTTTTTCAAACCTTGACTCGTGTTAACATTACTTACATTAGGTTGTTCTCTTTTATGTATATATAATAAAAACGAAGACCATAGTTCTCTTTAAATACACACCAACATCATTATTTGCATGATTCTGATAACACGCACATGTTTATATATAAATACTATTGTTTCCCTTTAACTGCTGTTTTATATTGCCTTGCTTTCATCAGGTCTTTGTAACCTTTATTCTCAGTTTTCATACTGTGAGGTTCGACAGATTTATATATATTTTTTGAGCTTATTTTTTTTATAGAATTGTAATCAAGCGCTGTACATTCCGAATATTCCTCTTGGGTAATGTTACCATTTTTTTCTATCAATAAAGCGTGTTTATTTAAACCTTAACATTTGGCCAGTTTGTGTTTTTGGTGCCCAGGGAAGAGGTCCATTGGTTCTTGCAGAGCTGCATTTAGAGATCTGTATGCTAAACTGGTTTAAAAAAAATGAGTTGCAATTTTTAATGCTACATTTTTGTTTTCTCTGGAGACCATACATTATGGGGTCCCTCCTCATGCCTTGTGCTCTATCCACCTCTGTTCTTCATTCTTGAGCCCCTGAGCAATCTCTCCTGTTCTAAATCTTAACATCCTGCGCTATCTCTGCCTGTCTGTCTCCTCTCAGGACTTGGCCCAAACATTTCCTCCACCCCTGCACATGAAGTTGGTAGAAGGACTTCTGTCCTTTTCTCCAAGAAGAACCCCAAAACTGCAGGACCTCCAAAGAGACCTGGGAGGCCACCTAAGAACAGAGACAGCCACCTGTCGTCGGGGCAAATCAACAGTCCGATTGGACCCCCTCAACTGTCAATAATGGGGGGGTCCCAGAGGCAGCGGAAAAGAGGCAGGAGTCCCAGGCCAACATCCAGTTCAGACAGTGAAAGCGACAGTGACAAGTCAGCAGAAGATGCCTCTCTAGGTAAGTCGGGGCCAAGACACTGCAGGTTAAAGCAGATCTAATCCCACTCACTAATATCTCAAAAACATTTTACCTTGTTCATGCAATTTTAAAAGGTATTTTTTAATTGCATTAAAGGATAAGTTCACCTTTGGAGCATGTTACATGTTCCACCCGGTTTTTAGGGTGGAACATATAGCAGGTTCCAGCATCTTCTCACCCCCCACTCCCTGTGACAGCAGGTGGGGGATCTTCTCCTTGCACCTACTGTCACAATTTAGAAACATCATGACCGTGCAGGGCTCCGCCCACTTGGCCACATCCTGTTTCCTGTGAATAGACTACAAGTACTGTCAGCCATTATGGCTAACAGCTTGTAGTTCTCAATGAACTACAAGTGCATTGGTGAGCATCCTTGTAGTTTGTTGATCTTCCTGCTCTCAAGTAACTGCCTGCCCGTTTCAGAGGTATGGACAAACTGCTATCCTGAGAATCTGCAGGAGCTGGACATTGCACTTGTGATCTGCTGATCACTGGTGCAGTGCTCTGCAGGCTCCTCGGAACAAAAAAAAAATTCACCTTTTTTTTTACCTGCAAAAAAGTGCATTTTTTTTCTCAAAAGGTGAACTTAGCCTTTAATTCTGCATCTTTCAATAAAGGAATACCTGGTGATATTGCCATTAAGGTCCTTGTTCAGGCACCTGGTATAGGGGTGACAACTGCCTTCCTTTTGCGCTCATGTATTCTCACTCTGTCACATGGGCTCCTGATGGAGAGCGGCTGTGCCAAAATACATTGCACAGTCCTAATCTGCTTCTTCTGCCGCCAATATCCAGTCCAGACCAATGACTTGCAGCTGAAAAAAGATCAGCAGCATTGGATAAATAAGGTAATAAGGTGAAATTCATGGGAAAAAATGCAATGGTTCATGATACAGGGTGCGTTACCAAGCTAAAAGTCATCTAGCTAGGATTTACATCTACTTTTATAGTTAGCAAATGGCTAGCAAATGATCCAGCTGCTGTATCCATTGTTGGCCCCAACAGACAAATAGGCAAGCAAAATGTTATCCTACAGTTTGTATGTTCTGTGTATGTAATTGTCAGACACCCCTGGGGATCATCTTGCCTTGAAGGAAAAGAAAACTGTTGACCACAGGAAAAGAGGTTTTTTTTGTTTTTTTCCTTTTCCTGAGGTTGGTCAGCTTGTTACATCCTAACTGACGATATCCAATTAATAAATCCTGTAGAGCAATTGGAGAAAAGTTTATCCACAATAGTAAGTTTTTGAAGTTTGGACCCCAAAATTCATTATCTGATTAAATATAGGGTTGGTAGGGGCCATGCTGTATCTTTGTACATCCATTCCCTATTACCTTCATGAACGACTTATGAAAAACAGTAACAAAAGCTTCTTAAGAGCAGATAATTTTTTCTCTGGTTCAGACCTACTCTGAGTTTCATTGAAAGCCTAACTACACTTTTAAAGTTCCTTTAAATAGTTTGTTTGGGCTAAACTGGTCCAAACAGACTATTTACTGGACTAACAGGTGCAATTGCTGGGCACACTGTATTTGCATGTAGCCTCAGCTACGTAAAGTATACAGATCTGTATTCGGCAGTGGGAGAAAGAGTTCCCGTCCTGCTCCCAGAACATAATACGCAGACTGAGTGCTGCTCAACCATTCACATGGAGCTTGTATTCTATAAATAAATACAAAACTTTCTCTGATTGGCTGGGTGGGTGGATGACATCATGATCTCCGCCTCATCCAAACGAAGAAAGTTTTGTATTCATTCATAGAATGCAAAGCCTTCCATAAATGGCTGAGCAGCACTCAGCCTGACTCTTTTATGTTCTGGGAGTGGCACGGGAAGTCCGTCCAACTGCTGGAAAACAATGCTGTATACTGAGGCTACATACAGGTAATACAGCGTGACCAGCAAATGCACCTGTTAGTGCAATAAATAGTTTGTTTGGGGAAGCTTGACCCAAGCAGGCTGTTTAAAGGGATATTAAATGTAAGGTTAGACTTTAAAGGAGAAGTTTTGCTTTTGCTTTTTTCCCCAAATTATTCTTACCTAGGTGGATGCAGCATCGTTCCCCCGCCAGCTCTATTGTGAGAACTCAACGATCACATAACCGCTGATTGCTGAGTTCTCACTGCCACTGTGAGCAGAGAGTGGTGACTGTAAGTCACCTCTCTCTGCCTTAACCCCCCACCCCATGCAGATCGCTGAGAGACTTTTAAATCGGGGTCTTTCCCCAGCTTGGACTGGCTGAGTGATGTCAGGGCTTTAGCCTGCTGTCAAATGAAACCCGGGTCACAGGAGTGCTGCGAACTATGAACTGCTCTCCTTTAAGTAATTAACTGAAGTGCTAATAGTGTTTGCTGGAACAAGGTGCATTTTTTCATATAACTCAGATACTTTGAAAAAAATCAAGTATTTCCATTTAAATTGACTACGAACACCTTCTCCATAAAAAATAAAAAAAAATAAAACCTAAAAATTCCCATTTTTTGCAGTCATGATGACTATAGCATTCGTCACAGCTGTGGCAGAATTAGACATGTTAGGAGCTTTGGGGTTTATTTACTAAAGCTGGAGAGTCCAAAATCAGACTCCCTTCTGCATAGAAACCAATCAGCTTCTAACCTCAGCTTGTTCAATGAAGCTTTGGCAATGAAACCTGGAAGCTGATTGGTTTCTATACAGAAGGGAGTCTGATTTTGGACTCTCCAGCTTTAGTAAATAAACCCCTCTGTGTCACCACTCATCCACAAGAGTGACCGAAATGAAATGTGTAGGAGTACAGACACAGCATGCCTTCCCCTTTAGATGTGTGCAGGCAACATCCTCTGCCTGCTCTTAAAGTAGAACTGTGGCCAGGCTATGGACATTCAGACTAGATTTACTCTGTTGCATGTGTATTCTATGCAAATGGTAATGCTCACCTGTAGCGGCGAAAGAGCCCATTGAATTTCTCTTCGTTGTTCACACAAAATACAGTGCATAGATGTGAACCAACCACACAGGAAAGAATGGGATTTATACCTGACATGCATTTCATACAGCAAAATGCAAGAGTGTACATATTGTTAGCAAGCAGTAATTAAGTTTTAAAACAAGCCATCACTGACCTCTGTAGCTGCAGACATCATGGAACAATTTATACTCAGTTTACAGCTGGTGTCTGCTGCTGTTAGAATACAATGCCATCCATCCACTTTCCAGCTTTTAGCCCTATGGCTGAATGAAACAATCTACTCACATATAGACAGCCTTAGCAGCTCAACTCTCCTGGTTTCGCCCTCCCAGTCCTTAGTTGTCACCCTTCTTATCTCTAATGTAACTCTAGGGTCCCTTTCACGCTGGTCGACCGATTGGGTCTGCCTGTCCATCTTTCAGGCAGACCCGATCAGACCATCCATTGCCCTCTATGGAGTGGTGGATCTAAATGGACATGTGTTTGTTCACACCTGCCTGCATCCGATCCACTAAAAACAGGCGGATGGTGATCTGCTCCCTATCCGTCTAGACCAGGGGTGGGCAAACTTTTTGACTTGAGGGCCGCAATGGGTTCATATATTGGACCCGGGGGCCGGACCAAGAGTAGATGAATGATGTGTATGTGTCATCCATAGTAAGTATAGTAATATTACCCCATAGTAAGCATAGTAATTAATCCCCCATATAGTAATTCATCCCCCATATAGTAATTCATCCCCCCATAGTAATTCATCCCCCATATTAAGTCCCCCCTGTGTCAATTCACTTACCTTTGCTCCGCGCGTTCTTCTCGCCGTGTTCTCGCGCCGTTCCGGTCTTCAGGGCGGACTGTGAGAGGAGCCTAGCTCCCCTCACGTTCGTCACGCTGCCCCGCCTACACACATCCTGACAGCCGTCCTGACAGTATCATGCTCCGCGGGCCGGATTAAAAGGTCTGCCGGGTCGTATACGGCCCGCGGGCCGTAGTTTGCCCATTGCTGGTCTAGAGGGTCGAGTCAGTTTACGTCCAATTGCCCATAAAGGAAAGCTTATGCAGAGCGGACACAGACCTGTCATCCGACTGCTCAGCGGGGATCAGCAGACAGATCCCCCCACTGAGCTGGCGTAGTCCACCCATGTGAAAGGGGCCTAATGTGCACTGAGTAAAGCGCACAGAAAGAGGAGAGCTCAGATGTGACTTCAGTGAACTTTCAGGAACCCCACAGTACCTAAAACTACAGAGGTGAGTGAGAGATTGTTTTAAAGCTCATTTTGCATATTAAGAATATGTAAACACTTGAATGTCCTTAGCTTGGCCACAGTTTTGTCTTTTGTTTATACCTTCAGAGCCAGTTCACACCAGAATACGGTGCAGGAACATACCGTGTTCAAAATACACTGCACTTGCGATCTGCGGCGGGTGTCAGTTTTAATGACACCCCAAACACAGGTCACAAACGCAGTGTGTTTGCCTGCATCGGATCGCATGGTATCGTAGTACCATGCAATCCAGTTGCTGGTGCATGCACTACTTTTGGTGCAGTCTGGCACAATTTCAGCCTATTCAAATCAATAGACTGAAATCACACTACACCTGAATCACATATGAATCAGATAGGAATGCACAGTGTTCATGTGCAATTCATGATGTGAATCGGCCCTAAAGCCATGCTCTGGTTGTATCCGACTTAGTGTGCTTCTGTACAGGAGCTGATCCACATTTCATATAGTTGTGTAAGACACTCCCTACAATTAGGATCCCCCCCCCCCCCAACCCCTGCCTTCACCACTTGTATTGGGACAATCATTAACCTAGTAGGCCAGAAAAGAAAAATGAGATTCTCCCATTATCTAATGTGTTTCCATATTTACAGACTTGCCCACCAATGGCTTCAGTGGCAGCAACCAGCAGGTGAAAAAAAGTTTTTTAATTTACCGCACTGACTGCAATCTTCCCCGGAGCAGCTCCGACTCCGAGTCCAGCAGCACCAGCAGCAGCAGTGCTGCATCAGACAGAACCAGGTAAGATTACTGAACCTAAACAGAAGTGGCAAACAAATTGAGCAAGTGATGAGTAATGAGACCGAAAGTGGCGAGTGTCCTCCTTGTGAAGGTTCCTGACTACGCACAGGCCCCTTGTTCTCTTATTCACAATATTTGGCCAAAAGGATGTAGACACCTGACCACCTATAATATTATTATTATACAGGATTTGTATAGTGCCAACAGTTTGCTCAGCGCTTTACAATATAACGGGAGACAATACAGCAACAATACAGTTCAATACAAGAGGGATAGGAGGGCCCTGCTCCTTGGAGCTTACAATCTAAGAGGGAGGGGCTAGTGGTATAAAAGGTAGTAACTGTGGGGAATGAACCGGTAGTAGGAGTAGAAGATTCCATTATTAGCTGAGGGCAGGATAGGCTTCCCTGAAGAGATAGGTTTTCAGAGATTGCCTAAAAGTAAGCAGAGTAGGTGATAGTCTGATAAATTGGGCTAGAGAGTTCAAGAGGATGGGGGAAGCTCTGCAGAAGTCCTGGAGACGAGCATGGGAGGAGGAGACAAGGGATAACCAACAAGACTATATGAGCTTGTTGGTCATCCCATTCCATCCCCCCACTCCCCTTTGCTATGCAGTTATAGCAGCATCCACCTTTGTTTTCCACAAGATTGTACAGTGTGGTTTTAGGAACTTGTGCCCTTTCATCCAAAACAATATTTGTAAGATCAGGTACTGATGATTAATTGGAAAATCTGGCGTATAATCTGTATTCCAATTAATCCTAAAGGTGCTTGCTAGGGTTAAGGTCAAAGCTCTGTGTAGGCCACTTGAGTTCCTCTACACCAGACTTTTAAGAGTCCCCGTTGTCAGACCATTTCAACAGAAGACTTCCCATAAGGTTATATGTGCATTCAACACATTGCATGATATTTACATATAAAAGCCTCCCCTGTGTAGACATTCAAAAGCCCTGAGACTGAAACAAAGCATTCTCCTTTTTTTTCTTCCTTGACAGCGCATAAAAGGTTATAAAGGGAGGGGTGAAGTAGATTTGCCAGCACAGAAAATAGTTAAGAGGGCTATACCATGCAGGGAGAAGGGAGGGGGCTGTACTAGGGGATTGACTCTTCATAGAATAGGTCAATTTTCTAGCACTCTCAAAGGCACATAGCAAGTGAATAAAAATAATTAATGGAATGGAAAACCCTGCAAATAAGCATTTAAAATGCTTGATTTGTTGTGCTTTTACCTGTAATTTGCTAGGTCTCGGCCAGGATCTCTTTAAATCCATGTCTCTGTACACTGGGACACTGTCATACTGGAACAGAGAAGGTCCTTCCCCAAACTGTCACAAGGGTAGAGGTGCACAATTGTCTAACATGTATGCTAACATGTATTGGAAACATCTGAACTCCATAAAGTAGAGCAGGGGTCTCCAAACTGTGGCCTGTATGGCGGATGCAGCCCTTTGCTGGCCTTTTATCTATTTTTTGGGGCACTGTTCCTTCCACTGACACCAACCATGGGGTACTAATCCTCCCACTGACACCAGAGAAGGGGAATTAATTTTTGCACTGACACCAATGATAGGGCACTATTCCTCCCACTGACACCAATGCCTATGGCATTGTGTACCCCCACTGGCCGCAGTCTAGCCCCCCTAAAGTTTGAAGGGTAGTAAACTGGATCTTTGTTTCCAAAGTTTGGAGACCCCCTGATGTAGAGGGGGGATGTACATACTTTTGGACACTTAGAACTGTCAAGTCAGAAGCAGAGAGCTAATACGTGTGTTTGCAATATGTTTCCCTCATCCATACTTGTATTATCGATTTTTCAGAATCCCTTATCATTAAAGTGTTATTAAACCCACAACAGTAAAATCAGTCTGTATATGTAGTAAAGCATGTTTGTTACTCACTGTGGAACATAAGGGGTTAATCATCTGCACTGTGTAAAAATGCAGTTTGATCCTGTCTTCTCTGATCCTCCCCTTTTTCCAGTGTCTCCCTCTTGTCTTCTGATGAGACATATCGTGTGGAGTCACTCTGCACTTGCTCAGTTTGGTGTGTATTGCTAGAGAGGTTTTTTTTTTTCTTGGGAGACTGCATGTGATCAGCACAGGGCCAATCAGCACTGTCCAGACAGAGGTCAGGGGTCCTGCATCTTCCTAGAGCAGAATGAATACTCCTCCTACAAGCTTTAACCAGTGCTCAGCTGGACACTGATATAAGTCACAAGACTGCTCTAACTGCTGATGAGAAAACGTATTTAGCAGTTTATAGTTACTAAAATAATTGCAGTTCCACTTTCTGTGTATTGTGGGAGACCAGATATAGTGAATGCAGGGTCCAGGGAGACCAGATATAGTGAATGCAGGGTCTAGGGAGACCAGATGTAGTGAATGCAGGGTCCAGGGAGACCGGATGTAGTGAATGCAGGGTCCGGGGAGACAGGATGTAGTGAATGCAGGGTCCGGGGAGACAGGATGTAGTGAATGCAGGGTCCGGGGGGACCGGATGTAGTGAATGCAGGGTCCGGGGGGACCGGATGTAGTGAATGCAGGGTCCGGGGGGACCGGATGTAGTGAATGCAGGGTCCGGGGGGACCGGATATAGTGAATGCAGGGTCCGGGGGGACCGGATATAGTGAATGCAGGGTCCGGGGGGACCGGTTTAGTGAATGCAGGGTCCGGGGGGACCGGATATAGTGAATGCCGGGTCCGGGGAGACCGGATATAGTGAATGCCGGGTCCGGGGAGACCAGATATAGTGAATGCAGGGTCTGGGGAGAGCGGATATAGTGAATGCAGGGTCCGGGGAGACTAGATGTAGTGAATGCAGGGTCCGGGGAGAGCGGATATAGTGAATGCAGGGTCCTGGGAGAGCAGATATAGTGAATGCAGGGTCCGGGGAGACCAGATGTAGTGAATGCAGGGTCCGGGGAGAGCAGATGTAGTGAATGCAGGGTCCGGGGAGACCAGATGTAGTGAATGCAGGGTCCGGGGAGAGCAGATATAGTGAATGCAGGGTCCGGGGAGACCAGATATAGTGAATGCAGGGTCCGGGGAGACCAGATATAGTGAATGCAGGGTCCGGGGTTTAGTAACACTTTAAGACTAATTTCAGCATTAATAAATCACTTATTTTTTAACAAAATATCCTCTTTGCTACCTTGATCAAAATGTTCTTTCTCATGTGTCCTAAAGTTTAGGCAACCTAGGTCAAATGGCCTCTTTACTAAAATATAGAACATAGCCTCAATATGCTACTAATATACTGTAGCTGCCCTATATTATAATGTAATTACAAATTTAACTTAGAAATAAGGTTTTTAAATGATTAATACACGTTGATTAGATATTTTTTTCAATTATCTGATCAGAATTCACGTGTATATATAAAAATACTGTAGTTCGCATAGTTAACTACTGTGCATGTTTTGGCTGTGGTTGATGACAAACTTTTCCCCAAAAATGTAATCTGTGGCTTTTGATAATACGACAGTCAGCTATTTAATTTTCTTCTTACTAATATTTTATGATGATCATTGGTCTTTCTCACCTGAGCTTTAAAGAATAAGTACTCCCATTAGCCCAATTAAATTCCTTTGCATATCAAGCAAATTTGCCAAATTTTGGATCAGATAAAGTGATGAGAATCTGTGTCAGATTTTTTTTTTGCTGTGTCCTCATTGGAAAGATTCACCCTCTATATTTTTCCTGGTGACCACTGGCACCGAAAGTGATTGATTGAAAATCCAAATTCCTTAGGATATAAAGTAAAAAGGCCAGGTTCGATTGGTGGCATTAGGCAACACACTGGGGTTTATTTACTAAAGCTGGAGAGTGAAAAATCTGGCTCACTTCTGCATAGAAACCAATCAGCTTCTAAACTCAGCTTGTTCAATTAACCACCCTGGCGGTATTCCTGAGTGTAGCTCGGGGTAAAGTTTCAGCACCACAAGCGGTAACCCCGAGCTACACTCAGGAATACCCTGCGGCGCTGCTCTGGGATACCTTCTTCGCTTACCTTGTCCTGCGCTCCCGCGATGTTCATCCTGCAGCATCCCCGGCAATGTCCTCCAGCCGATGCCGGCATCTGTCTTCCGGGTTCCGTTCCCTGCGAGTGTTGAGACGTACAGGGGACGGAACCGGCGGGAAATTTAAAAATGTCAAAGTGACATTCACTAGATACACTAAAATCACATAGTATAACATTACTGTATCAAACCATTTCACATACATTTTGTCCCGAGTGCTTTGTCCGGCGCCCTGCCTGCATTTTTACTGTTGTTTCTGCCTGGAAACTGAGAAATGTCCATGGCGTCCAAAAAGCGTCCCTTTAGGTCAAAATTGATTTTAGACCGGCTAGAGAACAGCGATAGTAAATAGAACCACTTGCAGAATTGAGTGATAATGATTCGTGGGGGAAATTCCTCATCAGACACTGAAAACAATTTTGCGACTTTGCTCAGTGATGTGCGAACTTGGTGCTATATTTCAAATTTCAGTGTTTTTGGTTTGATTATATTATTGAATTACATTTATTTTTATTATAATATTACTTTTTATTAAATTATAATGTATGATTTTGTGCTTCAAATTTTAACATACCCGGGATGTTTACTAGACTCTTGTTCGGACAGATTTCAGTAAATTATTCCTAAAAATTACAGGCCTACATTAAAAACAACTACATATTTCCATGCAAAAAAATGTACCGCTTTGAGCACAGAAATACTGACATAATCAGACTGCTAGGGAGGCTACGCTTTGACAATACAACCTGCATGCTGATTGGTTTCTATGCAGATGTGAGCCTGATTTTGCACTCTCCAGCTTTAGTAAATGAACCCCATTGTTCCTTTCTTACAGTCTTAATCTGTGAGACCTATTATGTTTTTTTATTTACATCCATTTACCCATTTAACTAAGAGATTTATTGCAAGAATTTTAATACATTTTCTTTCGGATTGCTGTTTTTTTTCTGTTTTGTGGAAATTTCTGTTTGTTTAACCATGTCCAGACTGATTTCTGAAAGGGAGGGACTCTGTACAGTATAACTACCTGAGCAAAGATCAGTGTTCCAATGAGAAAAGCTGGAGGTGTCCGCAAATCTTTCATACACAAGTCTTAGGGCTTTTTCACACTGTGCGGTGAATGGTGTTTTTTCCACACTGTAAAAACATCATTAGCTACAAGTGCTCTGTTCACACCACAATGCTCTGGCATGTTTTATTTTTCTACAGAGCACTGGACGCCACCAAGTCACCCCGCCGTTGTGCGGAAACCTGAATGAAGTGTCTGTATGTGACACTTCAAAAATGGTTTTAAAAGAAAGAAGTAAACAGTGGGGATGCCCTGAAACTTGCATCACACTGCCCTCTCACAGCAGGGCAAAACTGACAGCTGCCTGCTTTTTAGCATGTGTGAACTAGCCTTTGTGGAGTATCTTTCCAAAAATGGAGTTCCTCTTGCAAGGAATACTTAAAGCGGAGCTCCACTCAAAAGAGGAAGTTCCACTTTAAGCTTTTGTTCCCCCCTCCTCATTAAGGATAGGCACCTTTGGGGGGGAATGGGTACCCTAATTTGACAGGTACCCACTTCCGCTGCGATCGCCTAGGTTATTATTATACAGTATTTATAAAGCGTCAGTAGTTCGCTCAGCGCTGTACATTACAAAGGGGGACAGAACATGTGACAGAACAATACCAATACAATGCAAAACATGAGGGGATCGAGGGCCCTGCTCTTTTGAGCTTACAATCTAGGAGGGAGGGGATGGTGGCACAGGAGGAGATAGCTGTGGGGGATGGGGTGGTGATCGAAAGTGGAAATTGTCCACCCCCCTCCCTCCACGTAGTCTTCTGGGACACGTGACCAGTCCTAGAAGACGACGGGGCCATTCACAAAGTGCAGCACTTCTTGCGCATGCGCAGTGGGCAGCCGGCTGTGAAGATGCAAGCTAACACAGGTGCCCACACGGAAGATGCCGTTGAAACCAGTTGTGGTGAGGAAACCGCTGGACCGAGGGACAGGTAAGTGTCTGTATTTTCAGCAGCTACAGTTTTTGTAGCTGCTGACTTTTATTTAATTTTTTTTTTTCCTCTGCTTTAAGTTTTACCTGTACCTAATTGCAGACTTTTGAGAAAATCAATGAACCAATCCCAAAAGCAGAAAATGACAACTCTGGGGGCATTCTGTACACCAGTGCTGTATAGAACACCTCTAGGTTGTCATATTGCATTGAATTTTTTTTTACAGTTTTAGAAAATTAGAGTGGCTGCAGATTGAAATGGAAAAATCATTTTTTATAACAATAAATTACAAAGTGGCTTGTGTAGCAATTTTATATTGTTTTTTATTTATTTTTTTTTACTAAAGTGATTTTTTTTTCTCTTTAAGTCAATTACATTTTTTCTGTTTGCAGCACAACACCTTCTAAACAGGGACGGGGAAAACCATCCTTCTCAAGAGAGAATTACCACGACTACAGCAGTGAAGACACATCAGGAACTGAAAATGAGTCCTATTCCTTGGGAGGTCGAGTAGGACATGGCTGTAAGTACCTCCTTTCTGGACAGTGCAGATTGGGATAGCCATACTTTCTTAAATCCTTATTTCCTTTTTTAGCTTTTAAGGTGTCAGAAATATTTTACTCATGGCAAATAAACTCAGTTTAAATTAAAATTTATCAAAAACGCTTGGCCCACCCAGTCTGTTCCGTTTTATTAAAGTTTTTTTTTCAGTTGGTAAATGTGGATAGAATAGTCCAGGTATTTTATAGTGCACACGCCACATACATGTTACACCTTTTTGACCAACACTGTTATGAACTGCTTCTGACCCGATGTATGAAAAAGGTGATTTTGTGCTCTTGCTTTAGTCTTATCATATTGAGTAAAATGCCGGCTTCTTATATATCTTCAGGACTTTAGTGACCAGATATTCCCAGCTGCCACAGGCATTACAGCACCAAATGTTGGTGTCACTTTCTCTCAGTGAATTCCTCAGAAAAGTAGAGTAAATAAGCAATAAGGAGTCTAACTTTGAGAAAGTGACATGTTAGAGCTAACCTAGCTGGAGGTGATGTACATACAAAACAACTGTTGGGAATTCTCTGGGAGTTTTATATAGGCAGTCTATCCACGGAAAAGTGAGAGTCTACAGTTAGACCCCCTCCCATCATCACCACCACCAAGATAGCCACACCTGAACACATGGGGGCTAGAAATGTTATCTACCCAAGAAAACTCTTGACACCAGTGCTTACTCAGGGCATACCCAACGGTGGGGAGAGAGCCTGGGATCCATGAGCACAAGTTGCTTTCAGGTAACTGTTTCTCTTTAACCTCCTTGGCGGTATTCCCGAGTGTAGCTCGGGGTAACATTTCAGTACCAAGAGCGGTAACCCCGAGCTACACTCGGGAATACCATGCGGCACTGCTCCGGCATTTGTTCTTCACTTACCTTACCCTGCACTCCCGCAATGTGTCCCCTGCAGCGTCCCCGGCCATCTCCTCCGGCAGATGCCGGCATCCGGCTTCTGTGTCCTGTCCCTGTGACGTCGGGACGTACGGGCGCCGCTGGTGGCGGGAAATTTAAAAATTTTAAAAAAAGTCTTTTTTTTTTTTTTTTACATTTTACATAGTAAAACATTGCTGTCTCAACCCATTTCACATACATCTTTTCCCTAATGCTTTGTCCTGCACCCTGCCTGCATTTTGTCTGTTCTTTCTGCCTGGAAACTGAGAAACGTCCATGGCGTCCAAAAAGTGTCCCTTTAGGTCAAAAGCGGTTTTAGATCAGCTAGGAGAACAGTGATAGTAAATCAGAACCACTTGCAGAATTGAGTGATAATGATTTGTGGGCAAAAATCGTCATCAGACACTGAAAACGATTTTGCGACTTTGCTCAGCAATGTGCTAACTTGGCGCTATATTTCACATTTCAGTGTTTTTGGTTTGATTATATTATTGAATTAAATGTATTATTATTATATTATTATTTTTTATGATTATTTATTAAATTATAATTTATGATTACGTGTTTCAAATTTTATCCTACCCGGGATGTTTACTAGACTCTTGTTCGGACAGATTTCAGTGAGTTATTCCTAAGAATTACAGGCCTAAAATAAAAAAAATACATATTTCCATGCAAAAAAATGGTACCGCTTTCAGCACCAAAAATCAGAAAGAATCATACCGCCAAGGAGGTTAAGAAGCTGGTGCATGATTGAGAAGTGTGTTTTAGGCAGAGTAGTTCTTTAACAGTACATCAGAAAAAGAAACTCCTCCAAAGTTTGTATGTATCATATTCTTTTTAAAAGTTATGTCCACCCAAAGCAGACAGTTCAGTTTTCTTGGTGAAGGCTGACAGGCTGAATTACTCGAGTACAGAAAATTCCATGCAGGGAAGGGGATCGGACCTCATCACTTGGCTTGAATGATTCACATCCTCCAAACACTGAAATAGTGGAACTATACTTCTAACCCGCACTCTTCTACACTATACATAAGTGGAGTATTTAGGGCAAATAATCATAATGAAGGATGGCTCTAGTCTGTCCTGGCACTTATATATTTTCTTTAGTTGCTATGTTTAAAGTGTATCTATGGCCAGGCTATGGACATTTAAACATTTGCATATTCTTAACAAGCAGTAATGTTCTTTACAACAAGCCCTTACTGACCTCTGTAGTTGCAGACACTGTAGAGAAATTAATTGTCAAGGTTCACAGCCGAAGCACTGAAATCCTTGTCTATGGCAGCTCAGCTCACCCTGCTCCCAATTTCAGCAGTGCTTTTGCTGTGCTCTCTGAGGATACATTTCCCATGGTGCTACAGAGCTCAGCAAGGGCTTGTTTTAAAGAATAAACTCAACAAAAATTTAATATTTTACAGATTACCAGTCTTTAAATGTAGTGGCTGCATTTGTTTTAGTTTCTTTCTCATCCATTGAGAGACACAAGGAAGTCTTTCACCTTCAGGTCATACTGCTGCCTACAAGAATTGGACCACTGGACACTGGCAAACCAACTGTAGGCCAGTCCAGAATAACTCCTTGAACTTCTAGCATGCCTCTGCTTTTTGCTAGTGTTCTAGGAGGATGGGCATCTTTTTTCAGCTCTGCTGTTAAGATTAACCATTATCTTGCTACATTTTTATTTGCTTCAATCAGGAGTATTATCAACATTGCTGCTAGAACTAATAACTGCAATTGTAGCTACCCAGGGCGATTGTCTTTTGGAGTGGTGTGACTGGATCCAACTCTACTGGACATTCTAGGGCTAGCCTGAAATTGACCTTTGGGCTCTGGATTTTCACACAAGACACTTTCCAGACCCTGTTACCTGACAGTGGCTCAGCTCTTGCCAAGTCTCTGAAGACTTCCTCTGTGAGTAGGCCAGTCAAGCTGAGCATCAGAAGTGAACAATTCCAGATACTTAGGCAACTTCATGTGGCGGAGACAGTGGGTTCTGTTGGACAGCCTGCTTCCGATTGTGTATATATATCTCAGTGATTCAGTTAAATCCTGAATCTTCAGAAATCGGTGCTGGAATCTTAATTTCCTGTTGATAGCTTAGACCAGAATGTTCCTTCTGTAAGATAATCATGTGGTTGTCAGTAAGCCCAAAAGTTCACTGTCTCTCAGTTGTTGCATGAGAGTCATGGCTCTTTGGGTAACCCTCTTTGAGGCAACTTCTTTTCTCCAATCTCATTCCAGACTGTCCCACCACTACACTCAGTTGTCATAGGACAAGTAAGTAGGGTTTCTAAGTTGATCAAATTGTCTACCCCTGAGGATCAAGTAGTTCCTGGTTTGATGCCACAGTCTGTCAGCTATGGATTTGGGAAAGTCTTACCTTCTGGAAGATTTTGTCATCCGAAGTCAACCTGTTGGGCTGAGGAGGAGGCATGGCCATCCTGCCGGTGCAGAGGCCCTCACCGTCTGAGGATTATTATCTCACGATTCTGGAGTTTCAGGAGATGTCATTCCTTCTACAGCACTGGATTTATCCTCTCACAGATCACCTGATCTGGATCCAGTTGGTGCACACCTCAATACTGTCATGCCTCAGCCACCAAGGAGGAACAGGAGATCGTGCTGCAAAGAGAGTGTTAGATTGGATCCTGACCTGGCTAGAACTGTATGTTCTAGTCCTGTTGTGTGGTCAGTTGGTGGGCAGACTTCCCCAGCTAGCTTCATCTGGACATGGGGGAATGATCCATACATCGAAGTGTGCTCCAGGACCTGTTTTGTAGGTGGAAGATGCCAGATGTGTACCCCCTAATATCCTAGTTCAATTCTAGTAGTAGCAGTAGTTGTCTAGTGACTCCGTGGGATCGACGGGATCTTTACAGCCAGATCTGGACCCTTTATCCTCTATGGCCCCATTCACACTTAGTGATTGCAATTCCAAATAGTGCCAAAATAGCAGAAGAATGTGCTTTTGGGTGCCATTCATCCTTAAAGGTACCCCAAACACAGTCCCTGAGTTTCTTTCCCATGACAAACATGCATAGGGCAGCCTATTCCAGTAAATGGGCTGCTCTTTGCACAACACACGAAAATGTGTGTGAATTGAATTTAAAAATTTTGTGAGCATTCCTGCTACACGTGTGAGCAGGGACTGATGATTCTTCCTTATCGACTCTGCAAACTGAAGAGGGAGGGCTTTCATTTGTTGAAATTGGAGATTCAAGAACATCTCTAAATCTGATTTTTTTTTTTTTTTTTTTTTTTTTTTTTTTTTTTAATGCTTGAGGATAGGAATGATGTTCCAGTAAGGTCTATCATGGGACTTTGTCCCAGGGATGCCTTCCCTTCCTACAGATAGGTTGGGCTAGAGCTTAGCTCTCAGCACTATCAAGACCTGTTAGCCTTTCCATGCATGGAACCCCATTTTGTTTCTAACCTAGGGCAGTTTTTGGTCTTTATCTCAACTGGGACATTTTTCTTCGGTCCCTCTGTTTGGTCTCCGTTCTCCAAGAGATACCCCCATAAACTTCCTTGTTTAACTACAGTTCAGGCTGTAAGTCATTCTCTCTTAGCTACTTTATTTTTATTTTGGTTATCCCGCTGGACCTTGTAGGGTGGTTCTCATTCCACTTTTCTGTGTGGTTCAGCTAAACCAACTCCAAACTTTGTTTTTAGGATTGGTTTTCTTCTTTCCCTGTCAAGTCATACTGGTTACAAGAGCATCTCTCAATCTTTCTGTCATCAAGTACTGGTTTTCCAATACAAGGCTGCTACCTGGTCTTCTCACATTTTTTCTACCAGGTGGAGGATGCACCCTTTTTTTTGGTGCCCACTTTGTCTTATTTTTTTCAAGCTAATAACATTTTCAGCATGTACAGAAAATACCTGTTGATCTTGCCAGAAATGCATGCCCCTGGTAATTTCCTGTCGACTGAACTACAGCACAAACTTTTATCTTCCTTCTGTAAATAACTGATTGCCCCACCCCCCTGAAACAGAAATGAACAGAGGAAGACCCATTTAAAGCCCAATTTGGGTGGCAACCATGGCTCTCTCCACAAATACACAGTTACCCCTGGTTCACATATATGCGGGCCGCGTTTTGCGTGGGCACGAGTGCCCATTCATTTCAATGGACTCCCGTGCCCTGTGACAAACGGGGAAGAAGTCCCTGCACGTCTTCTGAAAACACAGCCCGCACGGGAATCCTCGTTCCCAGTATGGTTGTGTTTTCCAGTGTGGGCGGCTTGACATTAGAACTAATGGCACCCATCCGCAGGTCTGCATTCCTCTGTGCGGGTGGTGCGGCTGCCGCGGGTGGTGCGGCTGCACCACCCCCACAGATGTGAACCTAGCCTTAGTAAGCTTAGCGCCTTAGAACAGGAAGTAATGGTATTTGCAGGATTACCAGGTAAAAAAAATCTGAATGAGAAAATGAATGCAGCCACCACATCAAAACTTAAAAACTCATTTACCAATTGTTAAGTATATGCCTGCATATGTAAATACGTTAATTTCTATAGCCTGGCTACAAGTTCACTTTAGGATTACTGTATTTTCTTTTCTTTGTGTTTTATTGGGGTGCTTTTGGTATAAAATCCTCAGGTACAGAGACAGAAGAGCAAGAGTTTTTTTTTCCGTTTGTATATACTTTATAAGATTTTATACTATACTGCATTATTTTTTGAGATTACAGGCAGACGTATGACTTTTGACCTTTTCTGTTGTTTGATAGTGGTACGCAAAGGAATGGAGGGACGAGGGGCGGGGTGGCTGTCCGAAGACGAAGACTCCACTCTAGAAGCCTTAGACTTGGTGTGGGCCAAGTGTCGGGGATACCCCTCCTATCCAGCTCTGGTAGAGATCAGTTCCTCCCCTATTATTCTACTTAATGTTACAGTAGTTGTATAATTGTCCACCATAACTGATCACCACGGGT
The DNA here is from genome assembly GCF_062004578.1 of Staurois parvus. Classification (NCBI taxonomy): domain Eukaryota; kingdom Metazoa; phylum Chordata; class Amphibia; order Anura; family Ranidae; genus Staurois; species Staurois parvus. Next base: position 332,013 of record NW_028318553.1, on the reverse strand, counting down.
CGTCTAAACCTACCAAAAAATTCATTTGTTGATATTTATTGTCTTTAATTTTTATGTTGTGATAGTGTGGGCCTTGCAGAATTTTCACCAACTCTTTCTTTTCTTAAGATTATCGACCCAAAGATGCCCCGAGAAGGAGTGTTTCACCACGGGGTTCCCATTCCTGTACCACCCGTAGATGTTCTCAAGCTAGGAGAGCAGATGACACAAGAAGCACAAGAGCATCTCTACCTCGTTCTGTTTTTTGACAATAAACGGACTTGGTGAGTACTCATTAATAGTATATGTGAGGACTGTACAGTACGTGTTTCTTCTTAGTGGCTGAAACTCACCTGTGTAAATGCTGCAAGAAATGCATCCTTCTCTTACTATTTTTAGCCTGCTCAAGTAATCTGGCTCCCCTGTGTCCTTAAAACAGAGCTCCACCCAAAAGGGGAAGTTCCGCTTTAAGGACTGCTCCCCCGCTCCCCATTAAGGATTGGCACCTTTGGGAAGCGGGGGAACCATTTCTGGTCCGATCGGAAGCGGAAGGTGTCCTCCTTCCCTGTCTTTTTTTTGGATACATGACAGGTCCCAGAAGACTACAGGACCATTCATGAAGCGCAGCGCTACTCTCACATGTGCAGTGGGTACCCGATTGTGAAGCCGCAAGCTGCACAGCTGGGTGCCCACACTGAAGATGCCGGTCTCCTAGAATACAGGATGGCCAGTGAAATGGGCTGCGGGTCACACACCGAGGGACAGGTAAGTGGCTGTTTTTTAAAAGTCCGCAGCTACAGTGGCTTCAAGGGGGAGGAGGGAGCACAGACAACAGCTGCACCATGGAAGTCTATGGATGACATCGCTGCTCCCAGGTTTCCCGGCCATTGTTAGGCCCCCTCTCCATTCCCCTGCAGGTGCCGTTGGCTAACACCAGTGGATCATGTGACTGAAGCAGGCCTAAAATAGGCACCCCAAACACAGTATATGCATTTTTTTTTTTTTTTTTTTTTTCACAGTGCAGAGTTAGCATAGGTGTTGGGTGGGCGAGGCGACATTTTTGGACTAGTTAGATTTTAGCTGAAATTCTAATTTAAAGCGACAATAAAGTCTTCAGTTAAAAACCACAAGCAGGCAGGCATTTAATTGCAGAGGAGACATGCTATGTCTCTTTGGCAATAAAGTAAACCTACTTGTCTGCTCGTGGTCTTCTTTAGAATGCACACTGAGTAGCTCAATTTACATTCCAGAACAGATCCTGTGTGCCAGGATGACTAAACTCTTGCACAGAAGTGACATCATCCTGCGCCAGCCAATCAAGTCGGCCACACCCTGGCATCTGGCAGAAGCCAGAGAGGGACCTTGAACTGCTGAAGCATGACAAGTATTGCAGGCTTTTTTCTGCTATAAAACAGACCGCTTTTATTCATCTTGTCGAAACCTTATAAAAAAAAATAAACTGTTGCGGTAACTGCTTAAAAAGTGTTGGCTGAAATTGAGCTTTATTTTGTGTGTCTTTAATTTAAAATGGAACTTTAGTTGGAAAATGAGGTCTTGCTAGATCACTTCAGGCTGGCCCCTTTTGTAGGTATAGCTATGTAAAATATGAAAAATAAGTGCCTATAGTGTTTAAAGTCCAGTAATACACTGTCTCACCCTGCTCTGTACATTCTTAGTTGCTCTCTATTTTTCAGCACTGTGCTTAAAAAGGGAGAGGCCAATCTGCTTACAGCCTAAAGATTTACTGCAGCTCAGGGACTCTGAGCTTCAGCAAAATGACAGCCTTCAGCAAGAAGAAACAGGAGCAATGCTGGAGGGAATTTACAGCACACACAAATTTTGGTAGCATAATTATGAATGTGGAATGTATGTTCTTTGCTAAAAAAAACATTAATTTTTATTAGGTTATGGGTAATGTTCCTTTTTAAAACACTAAGATACCCCTTATTGTCTGTCTGCAAAAAGTTGTTTATAGGTAACTGTAAAAGTCTTTACAGATCATCAAATTAGAGTTAACAGTGAAACACTGCCCTAGAATTATTGCTCCCGCTTTGGTGTGCGCCATTATGTGTGGCGCAATCGTAGTTTTTTGTACACGTGTGCACCCGATGGGCACATTTGTTTTTCTACGGACATGGGAGCAGAGGGGCGTTTAAAGATTTTGGGGGTATTTTTTATATAATTTACTTTATGTGCAAACATTTTATTAGGTAGTGTATTATCCTATTTATTTTATTGCTGTCACAAGGGGACTGCCAAGCCCTCATTTGATAGCAAATTGCAGGTGAGGGGTTCTCTTTAAAGAGACATTAGGGGTCTATAAGACCCCTTGGGGTTTATTTACTAAAGCTGGAGAGTCCAAAATCAGACTCCCTTCTGCATAGAAACCAATCAGCTTCTAACCTCAGCTTGTTCAATGAAGCTTTGGCAATGAAACCTGGAAGCTGATTGGTTTCTATGCAGAAGTGAGTCTGATTTTGCACTCTCCAGCTTTAGTAAATAAACCCCCTTATGTCAGCCCTGCACTCCGTTCAACATAAACAAGCGCAGACTGCAATCAATCAGCTTTTCCAGCCAGGGTGACTGGGGTTTGATAGCTCTAAAGCTGAAGGTAGCTAATCACTTCTGGGTTCAAACTACTGCCTTCCATCCCAACACCCACCATGGAGGTCACCTCACCTAGGAGGGACAGGTGAGCCCAGGGACGCATGGGAGGGGCAGCATCTTCCTCAGCATGGAGAAGGGATGGGGACATCTCATTCACTTCTACAAGAAAGCCAATAATCAGGAGAAAAAAATTTAACTGAACTCCCAGCAGCTATAGGGGACAGAACTTTGCTTACATGCCAGCACTGCTGCAGACATTAAAGTGATGTCAACAGCAGCTAAAGGGTTAAAGTCCATTTAAAATTACATGTTAATCAAAGACTACTGTGACTCCACTGCAGAATGGTGTTGTCACTTTATTGCATGAAGTGGAAAAATAATATATCCACTGGGTGGATCAACAGGCGATATGTTACAGGGGAGCTCCAAAAAGCAAAAATTGCTGTGTTAATAATGATATTACAATGCCGCATATATCTAATTTTTGGTTTTGCCTAGTTTCACTTGAATTATTTCCTTGCATAATATCTCATACTTTACTCTGCAGGCAGTGGCTGCCCAGAACAAAGCTGGTTCCGCTGGGGCTGAACCGCGAGCTGGATAAGGAAAAAATGCTGGAAGGGAGGAAATCCAACATCCGCAAATCTGTGCAGATCGCCTACGAACGCGCCATGCAGCACCGTAACAAAGTACAAGGCGCACAGAGCAGCGAGACAAGTGAAAGCGATTAGCACCTTCCGTTAAATTTTGTGACATGTTCTTGCTTACCTCCTGTGTCACAACTCTGCTGGTGTTACTAAGAATAAAAACACGGTAACCCGAACCAGAGAGGTTACCTTTTAAAGTGAGTAGCGCTTAAATGAACAGCTGTTTTCAGATAACGTGACCACAGCGGAGAGGGTCAGTGCCACGTTTTTTGTGGGTCACTGTGAGCATAGATAGGGCTAACAGGTAACACAGGATAACGACGATGACATTCTGAGAAGATGTCCTCATGGTCGCTGGTTGACCATTTTAATTCAAACCTTCTAATGCAGGCCACCGTCTTCTGGAGTTAACAGACGAGCTACTGGGGTTGGCTGTCCTTTCGCTGGTTACACATTAATCATGGATTCCTGTGTACAGACTTTATGATGTTTGTATATTGAGCTGTCTGATGGTTTTAATGAAGCACTGGGGTATTCCATCCTTTCAGATTCTTATGCTCCATTCCTAATATGTTCTGTCTGCAAAATTTGTAACAAAAACTGTAAGCATTTGCACCAGAAGAAAAAACTATATAAGTCCTTAGGCTTAAAGTAGATCTGTGACCAGACATTTAAAAATGTACATACACAAATACTAAATAAGCTTTAAAACATGTCCCCAACGTTCTCTATAGCTGCAGGCACTGGGGAGCAATTCATCCTCAAAGTTCACCATTGAAGTGCTAAACTCCTTCAAGCCTGGTCCAAGGACTTTTCTCATTCCGTTTTAGTGTTAAATTTACAGATTTGAAGGCTGGCAGGCTGCTAATTTACTCCAGGTCTGGGGAGTTTGAGAATCTGAGCTGTCTAAAGCAACAAAAGTTCTTGTGATGTGAAAGCTGAAAATCTGGATGAATTTCTCCACAGTGCCAGCAGCTACAGAGGTCAGTAAAGGCTTACAGCTTATTTACTGCTTGTTAACAATATGTTCTCATTTAAATGTCCATAGGATGGCCACAGTTCACTTATGTCCACTACACTATAATGATTGTTAGTTATTTACCATATTGACAAATACTTATAGCAAGGATAGCCAATGAGAGTTTTAAATAACGGTCTATAATGATCAAAGTGGTAAATAACACATGCATTATAGCATAGTGAATTGAAACTCTTGACTGTAATATGTGTCGGTTAGGATCAGTTGATATTTTTTCACAGCCAACAACCTGGTCAACTGTCATTTGCAGGCTGGTTTAAACATCATCTGCGATTTTGGCCAAAATAAACAGTAATCGGTATTGACATTTGATACCCAAGGCCCAGTGAAAGAGTAGGTCTGTATGTGTGTTTGTGGGGGAGGGAGATCTGGGGTAGCTATAAAGTCTCCTACAATCTAGGAAGTCTATATGTAAGAAATCATGTTTTACCCCCACAATAAAAATTGTAAATCATTTAGCTTTTGTGAATTACCATTTCAGTTCTCCTTTTTCTGGAGCAGCAAACAACAAGGAGAGGTCTGGGGAGTAATAATGTGTCTAGGTATTGTACAACTCAAGGAAAGTTCTCAAGGTAAAAGCATGCCATAAATCCCTAGAATATTTCATGCTGTGTAGCCGCCAGCTTAGCCTGTATGAGTTTGGTCTAACTAAGAAACACAGTGGATGATGAAAATCTTAATGGCCAGTAATGTCCAGTTTCTAATTAAAGCGGTAGTAAACTGCCAAAAAAAATAGGTCCCCTGCATGTTTTTGACATAATGTGCTACTATGCACCATATACTAGCACACATGACACACTTACCAGAAAATGGAACCCTACAGCTCAGCGCTGTCATGGCTTCCCTGATGCTTCCATCTTCACCTGGTCTTCCTTCTTGGTTTGCGGTCTCCAGCGCCGCGATGACATCACACCCGTGCATGCACACGAGTTGCAGCCGGGGCACACCGCTCTGCATTGCAAGGCATAATTTATGCTCTGAATGCAGAGCGTCACTGCGCATGCGCAGGTGACATCATTGGCTATTGCCGATGTGAATATCTCCTAAACGGTGAATGTTTAGGAGATATTCTTTGTACCTACAGGTAAGCTTTGATTGTAAGCTTTCCTTTATGTACAAGTTTAAATACAGACTTTACTACCGCTTTGAAGGTTCTGTGATAAACTACATACTCAGTATATTTTACCAATTATAGGAGTTTGTTTCCAATCTAAATGAAAATTAAACAGCGTCTCTCGCAATAAATTCTACTGTTTGCTTTGGTTATAATTGCTGCACTGGAATGTTCAGAATAATGCGGCGGGCTTCAGTTCCACCCAGCGGAGTGGAATAACCTTGCTTTGCCTGTGGCCCTTTTCTCAAAGGGACTCCAGAAGTCCTGGAATGCAGCAAAGTGTCAGTCCATCATCAATAATCACACAATTTTTCTTTATATGGTAGAGGTGCGGTCAGGACCATATTCATCTGAAATACTGTTGGGTTGTCTAAAGTTCAACTCCATCTAAAAAACGTTTTGGTTTTTAGGATAGTGTGGGCAAAAGTTTATGCTGCTGTATGTGTCACCATTGAGGAGGTTTTTCTCTCCCATGGTCAGCCTCACAAGAATTGTAAGTGTACATCAGAAGAAAAGACTGTGTAAGCCCTTAGGCTGAATGTAGAATTGTGACCAGACATTTAAATTTGTATATATACAAACAATAAATGAGCTTTAAAACATGTCCCCATCATCCTTTATAGCTGCAGGAACTAGGAAGCAATTCATCCTGAAACATCACTAGTGAAGCACTAAAGTCCTTCAAGCCTGGTAAAAGGTCCTTTCTCATTCCCTTTTAATGTGCACCTTGCTCTATGTTAAATTTATAGATTTGAAAACTGGCAGGCTGCTAGTTAATTGCAAGTCGGTGAAGTTTGGAGAAGCTGTGCTGTGAAAGCTGAAAATCTGGATGGATTTCTCCACAGTGCCTTCAGCTACACAGGTCAGCAAGGGCTTGTATTAAAGTGGTTATAAAGGCTTCTTTTTTTCTTTTTCTTTAAAATAACACATCATACTTGCCTGCTCCATGTAATGGTGTTGCACAGAGCAGCCCCGATCCTCTTCTCGGGTCCCTTGTCAGCACTTCTGGACCCTCCCCTTGCCAAGTGCCTCCAGAGCAAGCTGCTTGCTTTGGGGGAACTCATGCATGCTCGCTCACATGAAAGCTTGCAGAAAGTTCCCTAGTATTGGACACACACAGCAATACAAAAAAACCTGCCAGACTGTTCAAACACTTCCCTGCTGCATCTTAAACACAAAGCTGAAATCAAACTAAACAAATATTGTTCAAAATACAAGAGGCATGCGTATTCCTACTTGAATCTTGATGTGCCTTTTGTGCAGTAATCCAGCATTAACCATGCAGTTTGCCTCTTTGCATCAATTTCCTGTAATGAAGACCAGTCACAGCTGCTCTCTCCTTTTTAGGGATGGCTGGTCTTGTCCCCTCCCTCTGGGAGTAGCCTGTAGTGGGTGGGTCTCCCACATCTCTGCCCTGTGCACGTGCTATGTGCAGCACCTTGATGATGTCACTGCTTCTTTTCCAAGATAATATCCAGGTTTTGAAAGCCATTCGGTGCACACAAACTAGATTTATAACTTATGTGGCTATTGAAAAATATATAAAAATATATATAAACTCAATAATTGGGCCTAAAACAGGCCAATCTAGACTGTAAAGGCACAGTAACTGGGCCTGAAACAAGCCAATTTGGACTAAAAAACAGAGGGACTGTGAATGGTTATTATTATTATTATACAGTATTTATAAAGCGCCAATAGTTCGCTCAGCGCTGTACATTACAAAGGGGGACAGAACATGTGACAGAACAATACAATACAATGCAAAACATGAGGGGATCGAGGGCCCTGCTCTTTCGAGCTTACAATCTAGGAGGGAGGGGATGGTGGCACAGGAGGAGATAGCTGTGGGAGATGGAGTGGTAGGAAGAGTGGAGGAGGTCAGCAAGTTAGCAGGGGGTGGGGTAGGCTTCCCTGAAGAGATGGGTTTTCAGGGTGCGCCTAAAGGAGAGGAGAGTAGGTGATAATCTGATGGGTTGGGGCAGGGAGTTCCAGAGGATGGGTGACACCCTGGAGAAGTCCTGGAGGCGGGCATGGGACCGTTTACTGTAAAGAGACATATGAAAGAAAACACTTCACAGCCAAAGTACGTGACCCTTAGCCCCCTCCGTTGTGGGACTACAGATAGAAACCTATCTGGTGATTGACACAACGGCTGCAAAGCAGGAGACTAGCTTTGCTTTACCTGCCATATTCCCTGCCTATGCACTAGCTTTGCTTGTCACATGACTAAGGGGCATTCTTTCTAGATAACCACATAGGGTAACGCTTCCAGCAAATGAGACCAAACTGATATTTCAGGTATAGTGAGGGTGACTGCACAATGCTCCGTCTTCCAAGAGCTATAGTTTTATGATGGAAAAAAAATCAGAGTTGGATGACGGTGACCTTTTCCCACAGCTTAGCTTTGATGAGCTCTGGAAAAACTGGAAAGATATCACAGGGGGGTTTTCAGCAAATACCAAACATGCAGACTTCCTCGGCAAACATTGTTGGTACATCTAAGCACAACATCAACGTGTGTTCGTTTTTGTAGTCCCTTCAGCCTCATTCCAGTCCGCAAGCGATACCGAACCCTTGATTGCAAAAGAAGGCCATGGAGCCAATTGTTGTAAAGCCACCTGCTAAGAACTATTTCTAAAATGCGGTTGATTGTTTCTCTTAAAGAGCACTAGCTGCCTGTGTTTAGTGGGAAAGACATTTTGTGGTGTGTGCCACCATTCCTTTTAGTGATGCACCGACATATCGGGAGCCAAAAAATTAACAGCTAAAAATAGGGTTATCGGTGTTTTGCCGATAATGATGATTGACTTCAATGCAAAATCATGTCCCATTGACTTGAATTCAGAATCGTGTACCTTTTGACTTCAATGCAAAATCGCGTCCCTTTGACTTCAGTGCAAAATCGCGTTCCTATGACTTCAATGCAAAATCGCGTCCCTTTGACTTCAGTGCAAAATGGCATTCCTATGACTTCAGTGCAAATTTTGTTCCTTTGACTTCAGTGCAAAATCGCGTTCCTTTGACTTCAGTGCAAAATCGTGTTCCTATGACTTCAGCGCAAAATCGCGTTCCTATGACTTCCGCGCAAAATCGCGTTCCTATGACTTCAGTGCAAAATCGCGTTCCTGTGACTTCAGTGCAAAATCGCGTCCCTGTGACCTCAATGCAAAATCGCGTCCCTGTGACCTCAATGCAAAATCGCGTCCCTTTGACCTCAATGCAAAATCGCGTCCCTTTGACGTCAATGAGAAAACACATCTTATTGGTTTCCATGCAAAAACGTCTCTATTTAAGTTTTTCATTTTATATATATTTCATTTTATTTTCTGTCCAATTTTTGTGTGTTACTTTCAATAAAAGTTATTTTACATTACTGGATTGTATGTTTTGAACCCATATTCATTTAAATTCATGATATGAATTAAAAAAGTAGAAAATAATACAATTTTATATGTAAAAAAATATATATATATTTTTTTTAAATTGTCCCTTTCGGTTTAAGTTTTTGGCCAAGTGCATCCTGAATTTTTTATTTTGGTGCAACATTTTCATTTCAGTGCACCACTGATTCTTTTAGACCCTAGTGATGATGTCACTGAATTTTTGAGGCATTTTGGAGCTAATTTAAAGAGTCCCCCCCCCCCCCCCCCCCCCCTATTAATGGTAATGGTAGCATTGCAAATTGATGCAAGAGGCTTAATCACCATCTAATATCTTTCTCGGGATTCTGGCAAGGACATCTGTGTACATTAGTTCCCAGCTCCACCTATTTCCACATTCACTACAGTTGTTTCTTCTCAAATTTCCTTAAATTCCAAATCCATCCAAAACTCTTAGGTTTTAGAACATAGTGGGAGAGAGTTTAAGAACTTCTGCTGGGTTTTGCTGTTGGGTGCCTTGTTAGGGAGAGTTCTCCTTCCTTCCTTTTCCAGAAACCACATCACCAAACCGGTAATCAAAGAAAATCTGCAATAGGAACACAGCAATAAAATGGTGCTGGAGTCATAGCCTTCTTATACTCTTTTACAATACAAGTTTTAATTGCTGTGTATCTCTGATAAAAATTCCCCTTTTCTGGCCACATCTTTTTCTAGCCATACACAGATTTCTCTCATTCAACATGCAGGCTGAACAAAAGAACATCAATTGATACCCTCCATCCACCCTAAACAGCATGGAGGGAGGACTCTCCACTGCTGGCTATTGTATTCAAGGAGCTGTGGAACCCGATGGGATGCAGTCACTGCAGCCTATAATTGTTGGGAGTTTGCTGGGCCAACCACAGCTTGAATTTCAGTCGATTCAGTAGCAATAGTCTGATTATAACAGTGGTCTCCAAACTGCTGCCCAGGGGCCAGATGCAGTCCTTTGCTTACCTTTATCTGGCCATTGGGGCACTTTTCCTCCCATTGACGTCAACAATGAGTCCTTTTTCCTCCCACTGAGCCCAACGATGGGACACTATTCCTCACACTGACACCAACGATGGGGCACTATTCCTCCCACTGATACCAACGATGGGGCACTATTCCTCCCACTGATACCAACGATGGGGCGCTATTCCTCCCACTGCCACCAACGATGGGGCGCTATTCCTCCCACTGCCACCAACGATGGGGCGCTATTCCTCCCACTGCCACCAACGATGGGGCGCTATTCCTCCCACTGACACCAATGTTCGGACACTATTCCTCCTGCTGCCACCAACGATGGGGCACTATTTCTCTAATACCAAAAATAGGGCATTATACACTCCCACTGATGCCAGGGCATTTTTTACTCCCACTAGCCACAATCTGGCCCTACTAAAGTCTGAAGGACAGTAAACTGGCCCTTTGTTTAGACATTTTGGAGACTGCCGGTCTGTAGCCAGCTTTAGTCACCATGACAGGAAGTGAGAAGATATCTCCCCATCTGAATCCTGGACAGCAGGAACAATGAGTCCTTTTTCCTCCCACTGACACCAACGATAGGACACTATTCCTTCCACTGCCACCAATGATGGGGCACTATTCCTTCCACTGATACCAATGATGGGGCACTATTCCTCCCACTGATACCAATGATGGGGCACTATTCCTCCCACTGACATCAATGATGGAGCACTATTCCTCCCACTGACACCAATGATGGGGCACTATTCCTCCCACTGACACCAATGCAGGGGAACTATTCCTTCCACTGATACCAATGATGGGGCACTATTCCTCCCACTGACACCAATGATGGAGCACTATTCCTTCCACTGACACCAATGATGGGGCACTATTCCTTCCACTGCCACCAAGGATGGGACGCTATTCCTCCCACTGACACCAATGTTGGGACACTATTCCTCCCCACTGACACCAATGTTGGGACACTATTCCTCCCCACTGACACCAATGTTGGGACACTATTCTTCCCACTGACACCAATGTTGGGACACTATTCCTCCCACTGACACCAATGTTGGGACACAATTTCTCCTGCTGCCACCAACGATGGGGCACTATTTCTCTAATACCAAAAATAGGGCATTGTACACTCCCACTGACGCCAGGACATTTTCTACTCCCACTGGCCACAATCCGGCCCTACTAATTTCTGATGGACAGTAAACTGGCCCTTTGTTTAGACATTTTGGAGAGTGCTGGTCTGTAGCCAGCTTTAGTCACCATGATAGGAAGTGAGAAGAAATCTCCCTTATGAATCCTGGACATTTTCTACTCCCACTGGCCACAATCCGGCCCTACTAAAGTCTGAAGGACAGTAAACTGACCCTTTGTTTAGACATTTTGGAGACTGCCGGTCTGTAGCCAGCTTTAGTTACCATGACAGGAAGTGAGAAGAAATCTCTCTTTTGAATCCTGGACAGCAGTAAAAATGCGCGCAATTCTAACCCTTCTTCACTATCCAAAACTGAAAGGAAAAAAAAAGTTTTGGGGCTTTGGCTGGATATACTTTTTTGTTCTATGCAAAATAATATACTATTCTATGTGTGAACCCACCACAGGAGCAGAGACCTTCACCTTGGAAACTTTCCCACTGCAGAGAAAGACACGGGTAACTTAATCTCACTTTTAAGTTCATTTTCTTTTTAAAGTGACTCTGTCTCTATAAATCTGAAACAAAGGTCTCCCTGTAAACTGTCCCCCTACCCAGGCCATTGAGCTTCGCTCTCCTGAAGAGCTCCAGCACCCAAAGAACCTTCCAACATCTGACACTTCCAGGAGTGTCAGTTGCCTGATACTAATGTGTGCTCTGTGGTTTGATCCACCAGCTCCTATGTTACTACAGAACAGAGTGAAGTTTAGGGTGGTGGACTGAACCACAGCACTCCGTGAAGGACCAGGCATCCAACCACAAGAGAGTGAAGATTGGCAACAGGGTTAGAGTCCGTCACCTTATTAGTAGCAAAGCACAGCGGGTGTGCAGGAGGCTCATAGCCATCAATTAGATCCAGTTTCCTAACTTTACCCTCTTCAAGCTGCTGAAAGCTGGTTTATCATTGGTTGCTTTGTCTTACAAAAAAAGGCTGCCCTTGCAGTGATTGGATTTTGAGGCCTGAGCTACACGAGAGGCTTTGTAACGAGTCTGTAGCGAGAAAGCAAATCTCTGGTTTCAGCCTCATTTGCAGCACATTTGATTGATGTGCCACAAAGGAGACATTGGGCCCTTGTACCTTCCTAACTCGAGCATGTCTATGTAAATATTGTATATGTGTGAGGAGAATTAAATTATTCTCATTTGTAAACCTATGGATTCCTGTTTTGTTTTAATACCTTTTTTTTGCAAAAATCATAGTAAAACTCTGCTAAAATGTAGTAGTATGAAACAGAGAAGGGGATTTGTGATAACGGAGGCCTTCTTTAGCCCGGGTTTACATAGATGCGGTGCGGTACATCGCATGTGATTCGCATAGGAACCGCACCTCATTCCTATGCAAATCACATGCGGTTTGTATGCAGCGCCATTAGAGCCATACATTTTGTATGGCTGTATTCGCACCACACCCGCACCAAAAAGGTGCAGGACCCTTTTATTGGTCCGCACTGGAATCGGATCGCATGGGTATTCACACCTATGCGATCCGATTCTGCACATTGCACCGCGTTTTGCGGACCGCTTTCGGGGTGTTGTTAACTTTAACATACACACCCGCATCGGTTCGCATAAACGGGGTGCGATTCTGATGCAGTGAGAAATTTGCACTGAAAACGCGGCGAGTTCCGCACCACATCAGTGTGAACCAGGGCTTAAAGCATTTCTAAACTGAAAAGATGGGTCTGCTTTAACCCCTTTGCGCCGGCCGCACACAAATGTGCAGCCGCCCGGCGTCTGGGCCTAGACGCCGAGCGGCCGCACATTTGCGTCCATGTAACTAAATACATATGTGCTGAGAGCGCGCGCCCTGCGCGCTCCCAGCACATGTGTGGTACTCACGGAAAGGTCCCGGTCCGCTCTTTCGATCAGGATCTTTCCCGATCATGTGACCGCCGTGACGTGTCATCACAGCGGTCACATGATTCCTAAACCACGCCCCAACTGCCCCACCTCCCGGCGTCTGAATCTCTTAAAGGGCCAGGAGGCGTCGGCGGGAAGGGGTTAATCATGAAGGTCGGCACTAGGGAGGTAAATTGGAGGAGTTGAGATTTTTCAGAAGATTAAACAAAATAGTGCCTGTAATTGGATGCAGTAAAGCCAAACTGTATAGGTTCCTCTCCTGTACTGTTGACTGCACACTGTGAGCTTTTCATAGTGTGCATTAGAAGCTGCAGCAAGTCATATAGAGCCCGCCTCATTTCCTTGCTGGAGGACATCATCATCTAGTCCTTTCCTCCCCAACCTTACTGTCCCTGGTCCTCCCCTTTCATTCTTTGGATATCAGTGCTTTCAATTATGGAGGCTCAGTTATCACATGTGGGCATTACCTAGGGGAGGCCTGCATACAAATGCACCCTGCCTAGGAGCACCCGCTCCTCCAGACTGACATATACCCATTTTAATTTTTTCATAACTCCTTTGCTTGCATCAGGGCTGAGGGCTCTTAAGAGGAGCACTGAGGCAGGATTCTGTGATGTTTTCACCCTACCAGCCCCTTCCCCCTGCCATGATCTGCCTGCCTTCCATACCCAAGCACAGAGACCCAGTGATGACATCACTGTGTCTTAAATAAGGTATGTAATGAAAATGGAAAGGTTTTATTTAATAATATTAGCATATTTTGTTTTATACATTTCTATTTTTTTTCAAGAAAATTTACAAAATAATGTAGTCAAATACAAAAATAAAATGAAAGTACATAAAAAAAAAAAACAAAATAAACAAAGTACAGGTACAAATAAATATTTCTTATGAGTGTTTCTTGTTTGAGGGGGTAAGAACCTTGTTTACATCTCACAATTTGGGATTTCAGGCAGAATCCCAAACCTTGTGGCAATCGCACCGCAATGCGCTTTTTTATCAGTAAATGGCACCTGAAATGCGATGCAGTTCTGCTGCATGACAGGATCATGTGGCAAACCGCGCCTTCACAAATCATGTGCTGCTTGTCCAAAAAGGAGCAGGAGCTTTTTTTCAGGCAACGAACACGCCCAGGGCAACCCATTCATGTGAATCGGCTGCCCTGCGCGACAGACAGAATTGCCTAAAAATCGCATGTCAAAGGGCCTTAAAGCGGAGTTCCACTCAACCTATCAAAAAATAAAAGTCAGCAGCTACAAAAACTGTAGCTGCTGACTTTTAGAAAAACAGCAACTTACCTGTCCCTCGGTCCCGTGGTGTGTCCCGTTTCACCGGCCGTCCTGTATTCCAGGCGCCGGTATCTTCAATGTGGGCACCCGGCTGTGACAGCTTGCAGCTTCACATCCAGGTACCCACTGTGCATGCGCGAGTAGCGCTGCGCTTCATGAACGGTCCTGTGGTCTTCTGGGACCTGTCACGTGTCCCAAAAGACTACAGGGAGGGAGGACACCTTTCGCTTCCAGTCGCCTAGGCGATCGGACCAGAAGTGGGAGCGGGTACCTGTCAGTCACATGATCCACTGGTGTCAGCCAACGGCACCTGCAGGGGAATGGAGAGGGGGCCTAACAATGGCTGGGAAAGCTGGGAGCAGCGATGTCATCCATAGACTTCCATGGTGCAGCTGTTGTCTGTGCTCCCTCCTTCCCCTTGAAGCCACTGTAGCTGTGGACTTTTAAAACAGCCACTTACCTGTCTCTCGGTCCCGTGGTGTGTCCCCCGCAGCCCGTTTCACCGGCCGTCCTGTATTCTAGGAGGCCGGCATCTCCAGTGTGGGCACCTGGCTGTGCAGCTTGTGGCTTCACAATGGGGTACCCACTGCGCATGTGAGAGTAGCGCTGCGCTTCATGAATGGTCCTGTAGTCTTCTGGGACCTGTCATGTGTCCCAAAAGAATACAGGGAAGGAGGACACCTTCCGCTTCCGATCGGACCAGAAATGGTCCCGCTCCCCAAAGGTGCCAATCCTTAATAGAGCGCGCGGGAGCCGTCCTTTAAAGCGGAACTTCCCCTTTTGGGTGGTGCTCCGCTTTAAGGAGGAGCCGGGGAAGGGGCAAATTATTTGAGGATTAAACTTCAGATTTAATAACTTACCTGTCCCACTGCTCACATGGCTGATCTTCGCTCTCTTAGAGAGCAGCCTGGGAAAACTTTTGCATCTGCAAGATAAATGGAGCAAAGCTATTGGGGGATGTGAGCTTTATAGAGAACCTGTCTGAATGGTGAAAGTGACAGATTCTCTTTAACCTATGTCAGAGCTTACCTACTCCGTGGCAGGATTTATACCCTCATATAACAAGAAAAATCACTGCTTGATCCGCAGTGCCGGTGAGAAGCAGAGACTTCGGCGCTCGGGCTGAGAGCATCCTCCTCTCACTCTTGTTACAATAGTTAGGAGATAAGCAGCTGGCAATTCGAATCATCCAAATGCGCATGTGTTTGCTAGAACTCCTACATGTTTCAGCCGTGAGGTCTTAATCATAGGCTATGATTAAGGCCTTACAGCCGAAACCCGTAAAAATTCTTATCCTGTTTATACCGTGTAGGTAATAAAGAAAGCATTTGGATGATCCAAGGATTTATACCCTCTCTTGCTTTTGGCGGGTGTAGCGCCCGCTGAGGGCAACTCATTTAAGTGAATGGGGCTGCTCTGCAAGTGCCCCACAACTGCATGCAGTTTTGGCGCTAGTGCAGGGTTCAAGGGGTTAAAGTCTCTTCACCACCTGTCTGAAGAGCGATATAAATGTGGATTGCTCTTCAGAGACCAAAGCAAGTGTGAATAAGCCCTTACAACTCTTAACAAGCTCTTACGAGACTTAACAGCAGTGACCCAGCACACAGTCCTTGCAGCACTGACAACTAGAACACCCTTCCACCTCTTACCATGTGACCAATACACTGCTATACTATGTCTGGTGTTTACAGAAAACGTGGCTCCGTATCCCACCCGTACCCATGCCTCTGGCCTACCCTCCTGATTGAAGAAGACCTGTCTTTACAAATGAGTCCACTTTCAAATTCCTTTGATAACCATACACTTAGATGGCACATTATAGAATGTTTTGTAGGAGTTTCATTTAATCTATTTTTCTTTTGTTTTTTTTTTGTATGCTTATTTTGAAGTCCTTTTTCTGTTTTTTTTTGTATTTATTTCAGAAAGAAAATATATTTGTTCTTAGAAAAGTAAATCGTGTCTATTTGGAATGGCTGTTGTGTATATATTTTGATATTTTAATTTGCAGGTGCAAGCTTACGCTTATTTTTTACAAGTATATAAAATATACATTTTGTTTTGTTTTTTTTTCTTTTAAAATACAGGAATGTAGCCTTTCGACTGAGTTATTATTAAATTTGAGTAGGCAATGTGATGATTGCATTGTAAAACATCAACCAGAGTTTTGTTTTGTCGTTTTGTTTTTTTATTTAATTTTACTTTATTTTTCTTTGCCTATGGCATAGGAGAGGTGTGCACCATTTCATTGAATGTATTTTCACTTTTGCAGACACATTGGCTACTTTGTCCCCATTCACTTAACTTATAATATATACAGTATTTACACTCACCGGCCACTTTATTAGGTACAATTGCTTGGTAACACAAATTTCTAATCGGCCAATCAGATGGCAGCAACTCAATGCATTTCGGCATCTAGATGTGGTGAAGACGACTTGCTGAAGTTCAAACCGAGCATCAGAATGGGGAGGAAAGGGGATTGAAGTGACTTTGCAAATGGTATGGTTGCTGATGCCAGACGGGTTGGTCTGAGGATTTCAAAAACTGCTGATCTACTGCGATTTTCACACACAACATCTCTAGGGAAATAAAGACTCATCAGACCTGCCAACATTTTTCTAATGTTCTGTTGTCCAATTTTAGTGAGCCCGTGCGAAAAAGTGGTTGGTAGTCTATCACTTTTTTTGTTTGTTTTTAGAATACATAGGAATAAGTCTAGGTTCACATCTATGCAGGTTGCGGTTGATGCATTTTTCCAGCTTGCGTTTTGCATTTTTGAACACGCGATTGTGATGTGTTTTGCTTTTTTACATTTTTTTGGCTAATAGGAAGGTATGACCGTTCTGTTCATGTAGTGCAACTTTGATGCGATTTTACACTCTGTAGCACTCAAGTTGCATCAAAGTAGTGCAGGAACCTTTGTGTCCAAAGTTCCATGTGTGAACCAAGGGTAAGGCCACAAACAGCTTAGTGGTAAATCCAAAGCAACACAGTATAACTCTGTAAACAGTTCTACAGAGGTAAAGGCACTATGGTCAATGACCTACTACGGGCTCTTTCGTATAGGCATTGAAAATAGGCTGTTGGGTTGCAGTTTTAACTATTACTGAATGTCTATCAATGCCACTCAAAATTTTTAAAATAAGGAGCAGATGGAAGTGTTCACACTGCAGCATTTGCTACCCCTGCAACTCCCTCCATTAATTTCCATTGAAATGTACCACAAGCATGCCGTAACCACACTGTAAACACGCCTATGGTATTTACAGTGTGTTTAAAGCGGAGCTCCACCCAAAAGGGGAAGTTCCGCTTTAAGGACTGCTCCCCCGCTCCCCATTAAGGATTGGCACCTTTGAGGGGTGGCCTGGGAGCGGGAACCAAAATTTGACAGGTACCTGCTCCCACTTCTGGTCCGATCGCCTAGGGCCTAGGCGATCGGAAGCAGAAGTTGTCCCCCCCCCCCCCCCCCCCATCCCTGTAGTCTTTTGGGACATGTGACAGGTCCCAGAAGACTACAGGACCATTCATGAAGCGCAGCGCTACTCGCACATGCGCAGTGGGTACCCGGCTGTGAAGTCGCAAGCTGTCACAGTTGGGTCCCCACAGTGAAGATGCCGGCCTCCTGGAATACAGGACGCCTGGTGAAACGGGCTGCGGGGGACACACTGAGGGACAGGTAAGTGGCTGTTTTTTTTAAAAAGTCAGCAGCTACAGTTTTTGTAGCTGCTGACTTTTATTTTTTGACAGGGTGAGTGGAACTCCGCTTTAAGGTGCAGCTGCAAAGCATCTAAAGTGATCATTTCCCATTTTAGCCATGTACAAAATGAAAAAAAAAACCTCTCACAGGGCGTTTGAGGGATGTTGCGTGACACAACATGAATGCCTGTACAACACATTGAGAACGCTCATTAATGCTATAGGTGCTTTAGTACACTTTAAGGCTGCTTTGGATTTCAATGCCTGTCCGAAAGAGCCTTTACTGGCACTTAAAGGCTTTAGTAATGTTAAGTTTAACTACAATAAGTGCATCTAGAGTCTCTAGCAGCATCAGCTAACAAAAGGTAAACGTGTCCGCGTGCACACGCTGTGCTCCCTGAACATAGATGAAAGTACCTGCTGCCTGATATTCAACGTTGGCCAGCTTTTGGTGGGGCCCTTCTTTAGTTGGTACACTCAGGGCCGTAGATAAGTGGGTACCACAAGTCCTCCTGTACGGTGCTCAGGCCAGTAGGGGGGCCCAGGCAGCTGCATGAAATGTATGTGGGCATGGAGGGTGATGGGCGCGGCAAGGGGGGGAGCAATTACTTAAAACAATCCCCTGTATGGCTCTCTGCAGCAGCAGTAAGCTGGCTTCTCCTCTCCCTCCCAATGGCTTTCAGCTGCTGCTGAAGAGAGAAATACAGGGTATCGGGTCCAGTAGTGCTACCAGTGCTACCAGCAACCCTCCTCTCCTTCCCACTGGCAGCTGCAAGCACACAATAGGATCCTTCAGGATGGAGAGTGGGGGAAGAGTCCGGTATATATGTCACATTTACCACCCCTTTAGTTCCCTGAATGAACACAATGAGTGATTGGTACCAATTGCTCACTGTGTTCATTTATAACAAGCATAGTAAAAAGTTTTTGTTTTGGGGTGGGGGGGGCTGTGGTTTCTAAAAGCAGCCCTGGGTGAACTAAGTGTTAGTAGTTAACAGAGGCTGCTAGGTAGGAGTAGTCACCATTTGGGCTGTGTGTGGTGGGCGTTTAGGACATGTAGTTCAGCTCACCACTTCCTGGCAGGCTGCTAATTAGGTTCCAATGGCTTGGTGATCAGCAGCTTCACACAGGCTACAGTCTCTCAGCTAAGATTCTGAAGATGCAGCCTCTCTCACCTCTGTCACTGAAGGCTGCTCCAGCAGGTTCGGATACAGGTCCATGCCCTCTCCCTGATGTAAGGGAGCAGGCAGAGCAACAGGTCCTCCTAACTCCTCTCTAATGGATCCAGTCCCTCAGATGTGAGGAACCCAACAACGGGTCTGTACCCGTCACTCCCCTCCCTGGACTGCCCCGATCAAGATCAGTTTGCCCAGGAAAACAGGGAAAGTTCTCCAGGGGCAAGAATTTGCGGGAATTGATGTCTACAGCCTGTTAGCCTTCATTAACCTTTTATGAACTACACTCCCAGAATCCCCTGCTTCTGCCCAGTGAGTTCTTTCTGAGGCTTCCATTGGCTTTTTTTTCTTCCTCCCTCTGATTGGATCCACACTGCACTGCTGGGAGGGAGGAGGAGAGCTGGAGCAAGGGGCATGTAGCACAGCCAGGAAGGACTGTCTTAATGCATGGGCACCTTTGGGAACTGCCCAGGGGCCCCATGATAATTTTGCATTACATTATACTTGCCAACTGTACCAGATTTGCCGGGACAGTCACACTTTTACCTAAGCTGTCCCAGGATGTCCGTGTCCCAGGCAGTGCCCTGGAACCTGTATTGTGCCACCCTGATCCCCCCATCCTGTGCCCTTCTGTCTCCCCCCTGTACTGTGCCCTTTATGTTGATTAGTGTTTGATTTATAAAAATATAAATAAAGTGCAGAGCTAAACATTTACCGAAAATCACAAATAATCAATCAATATAAAAAGTCCTCCTGCAAATAGATGTAAGAGAATGGGTGCTCAGGTGATCAGGTGACTTGATCCTGGTATTCGTGCACGTATGTGATAAAGCAATGCGCACTCACCAGACCCCCATAAAATATGCGCCTTTGTATGTATATGATCCAGATGTCATCCGGTAATGGGTGGTCCTCCCTCAGCTGTATGTGAGGCTGATGATCCACTCCCCTTTAGGGATCCCCCTAGTGTAAGATCTGGTCCGGGTCCCTCCGATGTATCCAGGAGTAGGTCTGCAAATTAGAGTGCTCCCCCAGGGGGTAACAAAGATACTCCCATAGTGTAGTAGTTGGTAACAAAATAGGGTTTATTGAAGATAGGCATAAAAAACGTTGCAGACAGTTATTGATGCACAACTAACCGTCTGAAATGTTAAGATGGCCACCAGAGCTCCGCGTTGCTCTGACGGCGTGACTTCACGGCGTGTTATGGCTCCTCCTTACGCGTGTCGTGCTCCAGCACGTCTTCAGAGGGGGGTTGCCAAACACGCCATGCCGTTCGTCACTCGTACTTATGCGGAAGTACGCACATGCGCAATAAGGTGTAGCCTAACTGGGGACGTGCAGAACGAACTGCGCAGGCGCGGATAGACGCGCGCCATTTTCCCTTGGTCTCCCCGGGTGAATGAACAGTACAGGCATAGTGTCTGTATATTCAATGCTAGAATGTACTGAAAATGCACAAAGCAAAGGATATAACACCATTGCTATAGAGCAAAAAATGGATAAGGACAATCTATGTTTCCGCTATGATAATAAGCATACCGTAGCAGAAATACTGGGTTATTATGAATAATAGCTTAATATATAAGCAACAAAGAGGGAGTTTTAAGGATGATAATTGTTACATATGGAAAACACAGCTAGGGTTAATGCGCATGTGCGAATCAGAAAATCCATAATAGAATCACAATCAAATAAAATCATTGTATATCAATAAAAATAGTAGATAATAAATAATAAATAATAATATGTATCAACCAATTTCTAGTACAATATATAGGCTAAATGTTACATATAGAAGTGGTATAACATCATATGGCCCACGAGGATATAAAAAAATATATAAAAATAGATCCTTACATATGAATGTGAGGTATTGAATAGAAGACAAAAAGCCAGAAATTAAGTATCTGGTTTTCTTCAAGGACTAAAAACTGCTCGAACCATAATAAATAAAAAAATAGTATAAAACCATTAAAAATGTATTATGAATGGATGAGCGAAATATATATATATGTATAAAAATACATATATATGTATAGCACTGACATAACCGTAAATTGGTAAAGATGATATGAAAAGAAAGAACTATAAATTGTGATCATTCATCATAGAGAACAACAGAGGATGGGTGATTAGGATAATGAACAAGTAAAATGTTTAATGACTCAACTAGCTGTTTTCTATGAAACAGTTAATGTCTACCTCTATATTGAGTCCGTTAGGTTGTAAAGAATGGAGTTCATATATCCATTTCATTTCTAATTGTGACACAGCTCTTTTTTTGTGCATTCCTCTCCAGTGAGGTTTGATTAGGTCTATGCCTTTAAATTTAAGAGAGGTAGGGTCTTTATTATGAAACCTCCTAAAATGATTTGAAACCGAATGTTCTCTGTATCAACGTTTTATGTTATTGACATGTTCCCGTAGCCTATCCCTTAGTCTCCTGGTGGTACGTCCAATATACTGCAACTTGCACGGACATTCGAGCAAATAGACGACAAATTTACTATTGCAAGTAATAAATTTGTTAATATTATAGGTATTCCCCGTTATGTGTGACATAAAGGTGGTTTGTTTATATTTTCTAGTATTATCACATCTACAAGCTATACATTTATTACATGGATGGTAGCCATTCAGGTCTGGATATATGAACTCCATTCTTTACAACCTAACGGACTCAATATAGAGGTAGACATTAACTGTTTCATAGAAAACAGCTAGTTGAGTCATTACACATTTTACTTATTCATTATCCTAATCACCCATCCTCTGTTGTTCTCTATGATGAATGATCACAATTTATAGTTCTTTCTTTTCATATCATCTTTACCAATTTACGGTTATGTCAGTGCTATACATACAGTCAGGTCCATAAATATTGGGACATCGACACAATTCAAACATTTTTGGCTCTATACACCACCACAATGGATTTGAAATGAAACAAACAAGATGTGCTTTAACTGCAGATTGTCAGCTTTAATTTGAGGGTATTTACATCCAAATCAGGAGAACGGTGTAGGAATTACAACAGTTTGCATATGTGCCTCCCACTTGTTAAGGGACCAAAAGTAATGGGACAGAATAATAATCATAAATCAAACTTTCACTTTTTAATACTTGGTTGCAAATGCTTTGCAGTCAATTACAGCCTGAAGTCTGGAACGCCTAGACATCACCAGACGCTGGGTTTCATCCCTGGTGATGCTCTGCCAGGCCTCTACTGCAACTGTCTTCAGTTCCTGCTTGTTCTTGGGGCATTTTCCCTTCAGTTTTGTCTTCAGCAAGTGAAATGCATGCTCAATCGGATTCAGGTCAGGTGATTGACTTGGCCATTGCATAACATTCCACTTCTTTCCCTTAAACTCTTTGGTTGCTTTTGCAATATGCTTTGGGTCATTGTCCATCTGCACTGTGAAGCGGCGTCCAATGAGTTGTGAAGCATTTGGCTGAATATGAGCAGATAATATTGCCCGAAACACTTCAGAATTCATCCTGCTGCTTTTGTCAGCAGTCACATCATCAATAAATACAAGAGAAGCAGTTCCATTGGCAGCCATACATGCCCACGCCATGACACTACCACCACCATGCTTCACTGATGAGGTGGTATGCTTAGGATCATGAGCAGTTCCTTTCCTTCTCCATACTCTTCTCTTCCCATCACTCTGGTACAAGTTGATCTTGGCCTCATCTGTCCATAGGATGTTGTTCCAGAACTGTGAAGGCTTTTTTAGATGTCGTTTGGCAAACTGTAATCTGGCCTTCCTGTTTTTGAGGCTCACCAATGGTTTACATCTTGTGGTGAACCCTCTGTATTCACTCTGGTGAAGTCTTCTCTTGATTGGTGACTTTGACACACATACACCTACCTCCTGGAGAGTGTTCTTGATCTGGCCAACTGTTGTGAAGGGTGTTTTCTTCACCAGGGAAAGAATTCTTCGGTCATCCACCACAGTTGTTTTCCTTGGTCTTCCGGGTCTTTTGGTGTTGCTGAGCTCACCGGTGCGTTCCTTCTTTTTAAGAATGTTCCAAACAGTTGTTTTGGCCACGCCTAATGTTTTTGCTATCTCTCTGATGGGATTGTTTTGTTTTTTCAGCCTAATGATGGCTTGCTTCACTGATAGTGACAGCTCTTTGGATCTCATCTTGAGAGTTGACAGCAACAGATTCCAAATGCAAATAGCACACTTGAAATGAACTCTGGACCTTTTATCTGCTCATTGTAATTGGGATAATGAGGGAATAACACACACCTGGCCATGGAACAGCTGAGAAGCCAATTGTCCCATTACTTTTGGTCCCTTAACAAGTGGGAGGCACATATGCAAACTGTTGTAATTCCTACACCGTTCTCCTGATTTGGATGTAAATACCCTCAAATTAAAGCTGACAGTCTGCAGTTAAATCACATCTTGTTTGTTTCATTTCAAATCCATTGTGGTGGTGTATAGAGCCAAAAATTGTAGAATTGTGTCTGTGTCCCAATATTTATGGACCTGACTGTATATATGTATTTTTATACATATATATATATTTCGCTCATCCATTCATAATACATTTTTAATGGTTTTATACTATTTTTTTATTTATTATGGTTCGAGCAGTTTTTAGTCCTTGAAGAAAACCAGATACTTAATTTCTGGCTTTTTGTCTTCTATTCAATACTTCACATTCATATGTAAGGATCTATTTTTATATATTTTTTTATATCCTCG
Source organism: Staurois parvus (assembly GCF_062004578.1). Classification (NCBI taxonomy): domain Eukaryota; kingdom Metazoa; phylum Chordata; class Amphibia; order Anura; family Ranidae; genus Staurois; species Staurois parvus. Next base: position 308,294 of record NW_028318553.1, on the reverse strand, counting down.
TGGGCCATATGATGTTATACCACTTCTATATGTAACATTTAGCCTATATATTGTACTAAAAATTGGTTGATACATATTATTATTTATTATTTATTATCTACTATTTTTATTGATATACAATGATTTTATTTGATTGTGATTCTATTATGGATTTTCTGATTCGCACATGCGCATTAACCCTAGCTGTGTTTTCCATATGTAACAATTATCATCCTTAAAACTCCCTCTTTGTTGCTTATATATTAAGCTATTATTCATAATAACCCAGTATTTCTGCTACGGTATGCTTATTATCATAGCGGAAACATAGAATGTCCTTATCCATTTTTTGCTCTATAGCAATGGTGTTATATCCTTTGCTTTGTGCATTTTCAGTACATTCTAGCATTGAATATACAGACACTATGCCTGTACTGTTCATTCACCCGGGGAGACCAAGGGAAAATGGCGCGCGTCTATCCGCGCCTGCGCAGTTCGTTCTGCACGTCCCCAGTTAGGCTACACCTTATTGCGCATGTGCGTACTTCCGCATAAGTACGAGTGACGAACGGCATGGCATGCTTGGCAACCCCCCTCTGAAGACGTGCTGGAGCACGACACGCGTAAGGAGGAGCCATAACACGCCGTGAAGTCACGCCATCAGAGCAACGCGGAGCTCTGGCGGCCATCTTAACATTTCAGACGGTTAGTTGTGCATCAATAACTGTCTGCAACGTTTTTTATGCCTATCTTCAATAAACCCTATTTTGTTACCAACTACTACACTATGGGAGTATCTTTGTTACCCCCTGGGGGAGCACTCTAATTTGCAGACCTACTCCTGGATATACCGGAGGGACCCGGACCAGATCTTACACTAGGGGGATCCCTAAAGGGGAGTGGATCATCAGCCTCACATACAGCTGAGGGAGGACCACCCATTACCGGATGACATCTGGATCATATACATACAAAGGCGCATATTTTATGGGGGTCTGGTGAGTGCGCATTGCTTTATCACATACGTGCACGAATACCAGGATCAAGTCACCTGATCACCTGAGCACCCATTCTCTTTCATCTATTTGCAGGAGGACTTTTTATATTGATTGATTATTTGTGATTTTCGGTAAATGTTTAGCGCTGCACTTTATTTATATTTTTATTACGGACTTTTAGGGGTTATTGGTACCTCATCTGTGCTTAGCAGCTTTACAATATAAAGTACTAAGGCGCTTCTCCCCACTACTTGAGTGTTTGATTTATGGCACGTTTTCTTGTTTAAAATTGATTTTATGAAAAGTACTAAGAAATATATATTTAATTATCCGCTATTAACACTGTAACTGATAATTGCGCGGTGATGCAACGTTGCACCCAAATTAAATTTATGTCCTTTTTTTTTACCCACAAATGGAGCTTTCTTTCGGTGGTATTTAATCACCTGTGCGTTTTTCTTTTTTGCGCTATTAACAAAAAAAGACCGACAATTTGAAAAACAAACAATATTTTTGACTTTTTGCTATAAAACATATCCAGTAAATATATTTTTAAAAATCGAGAAATCCTGATTTTTTTTTTTTAATTTTATTGGATATGTTTTATTTTTTGTTTTTTCTAAATTTTTGTTTTTTTGTTTATATAATAAAAAAATAGAAAACCCAGTGGTGATCAAATACCACCAAAAGAAAGTTCTATTTGTGTGAAAAAAAAAAAATTAAATTTCATTTGTGTCCAGTGTTGCATAACCACGCAATTATTAGCTAAAGTGGCGCACTGCCAAATAGCAAAAAAAAAATGGCCTGGTCAGGAAGGGGGTAAAACCTTCCAGAGCTCAAGGGGATAACCACTCTCCCCCCACCCTCTAGCAGAAATACAGCTACAGTATATTTTAGCATTTCCGGGTAGGGAGCGGGTTAGCTGCCCTACCCGTGGCGCCATTGGCGGCTAGGGATATCAATCACCAGGCCGCGGCCAGAGATTCACCACCACCACCACCCGGTAATTGTCAGGGAAAGCTGACGGGAGAGACCTGTGTGAAAACAACACAGATCTCTCCCCTGTCAGCATGGACATGCACAGCAGAGAAATACACAGCAGCATGTCTCCCTAGTAAAGCACACAGTCAACCCTTTTATCGCCCCAGATGTTAACCTCTTCCTGCCCAGTGCCATTAGGACAGTGTCAATGCTTTTTATTACCACTGTATTGGTGTCACTGGGGATGTCAGTGACAGTCAGTCCCCCTTCAGAATGTCCGCCACAGTCCCACTATAAGTCGCTGATCGCCGCCATTACTAGTATAAAAAATAAAACATAAATTCCATTATCTATACCGCCATTTGTAAACGTTTTAACTTTCACGTAAACCAATTAATTTACACATATTTGGACTTTTTTTTTAGCAAAGACATGGAGCAGAATACATTTTGGCTTAAATTTATGATGAAATTTGATTTTTTCAAATTTTTTACTGGACATGTTTAATAGGAAAAAGGTAAAAAATATTGTTTTTTTTTTCTCAAAATTGTCGTTTTTGGTTTTTTTTATAGAGCAAAAAATAAAAACCGCACAGGCGGTTTTTTAAAAATGTTTTATTGGATATGTTTTATAGCAAAGTCAAAAATATTGGGTTTTTTTTTTCAAAATTGTCGGTTTTCCTTGTTTTTAGCACAAATACAAAACGCACAGGTGATCAAATACCACCGGAAGAAAGCTCCATTTGTGGGGGGAAAAAGGACATAAATTTCATTTGGATGCAGCGTTGCATGACCGCGCAATTGTCAAAGTAACGCAGTGCCAGATCGCAAAAAATGGCCTGGTCAAGAAGGGGGGTAAATCCTCTAGAGGGCAAGGGGTTAAATAGCGCTGTCAATTTACGCAGCGCTTTACATATATATTGTACATTCACATCAGTCAAATTAAAATGATAATTTTTCACAAACCGCGCAATTGTCAAAGTAAGGGCTCATTCACACTTGACTTTATTTCTAACTCTTGCCAAAAACCCCTATAGCGTTAGACAGGCGTTTGGGAAGCGTTTTTAACGCTCCCCAAATGCCCTATGCGCGGTTTTGAGGCGGTTGATAGGCGTTTGCCAAGCGTTAAAACCGCACCGCAAACTCCTATAATGAAGTTAAATGGTATTAACGCTCCGCAACCGCACCGAGCAGCACCATAGACTTGAATGAGAGGCTTCAACTCCTCCTGACTTGACACGAGGCGTCAGTTTTGCCGCGACGCTAACGCTTCAGTGTGAACAGCACTGTGTGCTGCCATGTGCATAATTTTCATAGGCGTTTGAGAAGTGTTAACCACTTCCCGACCGGCCGTTGCATATAAACGGCCGGACGGTGGCACTGCAGGGTCGGGTGGCCGTTTATAAACGGCCTCCCCGCACCCTGCTTGTGCATGCTCCCTGGGAGCGCGCAACACCGCGATCCGGTGCCCACTGTGTCCGGACACAGTGAAACACCGATCGTCGGACGGGACCTCTGTACGAGGTCATGATCATGTGATCACCTATTGGCCAATCAGTGATCACATGCAAAGTAGTAAGCAAGATGTCACTTGTGACATCGTTGCTTACTACGTGTGAAATCTGTGAATGATCACAGAGGTCACATGGTACAAGCCTATTCACAACAGCCTTGTACCATGTGACAAGCTGTGACCAATCACAGCTCACACAGTAGTTCTCAATGAGTGCAAGAATGCAGCCAGAGAGAAGGAGAAATGATTGCTTTTACATCCTATATGGGTGTAAAAGCAATCAGTGTAACAAAAAAAAAAAAAAATAAATCTTCATCACCCCCCACAAGTAGTACAGTGTCACCATGGTGCTAGGGTGACAGTATGTAAAAAAAAATAAATAAAAAAAAAATAATAATATAAAAGAATAAAATAAAAATGTAAAAAAAAATGTTTAAAAATTATAATTTTTGGTTATAAACTAATTTGGATTTTTTTTTTTTTACTAAAAAGATAACGGAATAAATTTTGCCAAAGATTTATGATGAAATATTATTTATTTGCAAAATTTTATAAAAAAACACTTTTTTCAAAATTTTTGGACATTTTCATTTACATAGCAAAAAAAATAAATATCCCAACAGTGAATAAATACCACCAAAATAAAGCTTTATCTGTTTCAAAAAAATTGTAAAAAATTCATTTGGGTACAGTGTTGCATGACTGCGCAATTGTCATTCAAAGTGTGATAGCGCTGAAAGCTGAAAATTGCCCTGGACAGGAAGGGGGGAAAAGGGTCCGGTCTGGAAGTGGTTAAAAACGCTTCCAAAACGCCTGACGCCTGCTGACAAAGCTAGTGTGAAATGAGCCTAACGCAGCGCCGTATCGCAAAAAATGGCCTGGTTAGGACGTAAAACCCTCCAGAACTCTAATGGTTAAACAGCATCAGGTGGAATGACCCGGAACAGGAAGTATGTCACCCAAAATGTCCACTGATAACTTCCGGAGCACCATGCGTTCCAAAGGCCGGAAGTGATGTCAGAGCAGTACACACAAGCACCCAAAGAATCCAGGGAGGAAGCACAGCATGCCAGGCTACAGAAAAATGGAGACGCGGCTGGATCACCAGCTCCAGCGATAATGAGACAGTTTTATGTCAGCTGTATTACTATGCGTGGGATCTGATTTTCCTGGAGAATCTAGGAGAACACAGACCGAGGTACAATCTGCATGCCATGGCAGCCCGTGGGCTGCCCCGCTTATGCCTGAACACAGTTTCGCAGTTCGTTTTCCGAACACGTTTGCGTCCGGGACCTTGCGCCTATACGTGTGCACCGATCAGTGCCGGTAGCAGCATTTACAGACGTATGTCAGCACACTCCGTGAATTCGGCTTTCGGGTGCAATCGCCTGCAAATACATGTGTGTGCATGAACACATATGTTGCTAGGTTCACATCTGTGCGGGTGGTGCCGCTGCGGATCCGCATGAAAATCCGTGCAGCCGCACAGAGGAATGCGGACCCGCGGGCGGGTGCCATTGGTTCTAATGGCACGCTGCCCGCACTGGAGATCGCAACTGTACTGGGAACCGAGGTTCCCGTGCGCTCGTTTTCAGAAGAGGTGCAGGGACTTCTTCCCTGCGTGTCCCGGGGCACGGGAGTCCATTCAAATGAAGGGGCTATGATGCCTGCGGAAAACACGGCCCGCACAGCTGCATATATGTGAACCGGGGCTTAGAGCCCATTCACACTGCTGCGACTTGTCATGCCACTTTGGTGTCCAACGTCGCATGACAAGTCTCACCCCATGTTTATCAGTGAGTACCATTCATATCTGAGCGATTTCAAGTCATTCCTGCACTACTTTGGTCCGACTTTCATGCGACTTGAGTGCTATAGACTGCAGTGTAGACTCCAAAGTCACAGGAAAGTCGCACCTGGACGATATCCATGCAATTTGTGTGCAACTTTGTACGGCACAAACAATCACTTTTGGTCAAAGTCGCACTGTAAAGTCACAATGAAAATCACACGATTTTGAAGTTGTTATTATACAGGATTTATATATTATTATTATACAGGATTTATATATTATTATTATTATACAGGATTTATGGCGCCAACAGTTTTCTCAGCACTTTACAATATAACGGGAGACAATACAGCAACAATACAGTTCAATACAAGAGGGTTAGGAGGGCCCTGATCCTGGGAGCTTACAATCTAAGAGGGAGGGGCTAGTGGTACAAAAGGTAATAACTGTGGGGGATGGACTGGTAGAAGATTCCATTATTAGCTGACGGCAGGATAGGCTTCCCTGAAGAGGTTTTGAAGTTGCCTAAGGCTGCGTTCACACTTCAGTGGTGCAGAAATGCTCGCAAAATTGCGCACTTTCCAGCAATATACAGAAACCCGCTGTCCTTTTGCAGACAAGCGGCTCAAAAGGGTCAGGGATTTCTATTAGGCGAGGTTCACACCTATGCAGTTTGCGTTTGATCCATTTTTGCAGTGTTTTTTGCGGTGCATTTCGCATTTTTTTTTACACATGCATTTTTGACGTGTTGTTGATGCATTTTGCTTTTTTTTTCTTTCTTTTGCCAACTTGATTAAAACGCAAAACGCTTAAAAAATGCACTGCATGCATTTCTTTCTCCATTGAATTCTATGGAACAGGGGCGGACTGACAATTCATGGGGCCCCCGGGCAATAGAAAATCATGGGGCCCCTGTGTCCTTGCCCAAACTCAAAAAAGCCTATGAAAAAGGTACCAGGGCATCTCATGGAGCCCCCTACTGACCCCGGGCCCTCGGGCAGTACCTGAGATTCCAAATGGTCAGTCTGCCCCTGCTATGGAACCAAAATGTAACATTTTGCATTTAAAAAAGTCCCTGATCCTTTCCAAAAATGCACCATTGATCTGTTTCTTGCAGTGCATTTTTACACATGCGCTTTCGATGCGTTTTGCTTTTTTTTTTTTTTTTTTTATTTGCCAACTTGTTGCTGGGCAGATTAAAACACTTCAAAAATGCATTGCATGCATTTCTGAAACTTTTCCATTGAAAGCAAGTGTTAGCATGCCCGCCGCAGTCCCGCTATAAGTCGCTGATCGCCGCCATTGCTAGTATTAAAAGAAAAAATCCAGTATATATACCGCCATTTGTAGACACTATAACTTTCACGTAAACCAATTAATTTACACGTATTGGGATTTTTTTTGTAGCAAAGACATGGAGCAGAATACATTTGGACCGAAATTTATGGCGAAGTTTGATTTTTTTTTTTTTTTTTTTTTTTTTTTTTTTTTTTACACTGGATGTTTTATAGCAAAAAGTCAAAAATGTTTTTTTTTTCTCCAATATTGTCTTTTTTTTGTTAATAGCGCAAAGAATAAAGTACAAGCGATCAAATTCCGCTGAAAGAAAATTCCATTTGTGGGGAAAAAAGGACAAATTTCATTTGGGTGCAACGTTGCATGACCGCGCAATTGTTAAAGTAACGCAACGCTGTAACACACAAAATGGCCTGGTCAGGAAGGGGGGGGGGGTGAATCCTCTGGAGGGCAAGTGGTTAAATAGCGCTGTCAATTTACGCAGCACTTTACATATATATTGTACATTCATATCAGTCAAATTAAATTTATATAATTTTTTCACACAAATAGAGCTTTATTTGGTGGTATCTGATCCCCCTGGGTTTTTTATTTTGTGCCCTATAAAGGAAAAACTGGTGCAAATTTGGGGGAAAAAAATGTTTTTTTTTCTTACTTTTAGTTATAACATTTTGCAAGTAAATAATCTTTCTTCATACATTTAGGCCAACATATATTCTGCTACATTTTTGGTAAAAATAACCCAAATCTGTGTATATTAATTCATCTGTAGGAAACGTATAGGGGTTTATTTACTAAAGCTGGAGAGTGCAAAATCAGACTCCCTTCTGCATAGAAACCAATCAGCTTCTAACCTCAGCTTGTTCAATGAAGCTTTGGCAATGAAACCTGGAAGCTGATTGGTTTCTATGCAGAAGTGAGTCTGATTTTGCACTCTCCAGCTTTAGTAAATAAACCCCCCGGTGTCTGCAAACTATGAGAGACTCACACTCCAGAAAGTATTCCCAGCACTTAACTTTTGCCACATGTTGTTATGTTACAGCCTTATTCCAAAATGGATTAAATTCATTTTTTTCCTCAACATTCTACAAACAATACCCCATAATGACAACGTGAAAGAAGTTCATTTTGAAATCTTTGCAATGTGTTAAAAATAAAAAAACAACAAAAAAAACCCCATGTACATGAGTATCCACAGCCTTTGCCATGACACTCAAAATTGAGCTCTGGTGCACCATGTTCCCACTGATCATCCTTGAGATGTTTCCACAACTTGATTGGAGCCCACCTGTGGGAAATTCAGTTGATTGGACATGATTAGGAAAGGCATAAACCTGTCTATAGAAGGTCCCACAGGTAACAGTGCATGTTGGAGCACAAACCAAGCCATGAAGTCCAAGGAATTGTCCGTAGACCTCCGAGACAGGATTGTATCAAGGGACAGATCTGGGGAAGGGTACAGAAAAATTTCTTCAGCATTGAAGGTCCCAATGAGCACAGTGGCCTCCATTATCTGTAAATGGAAGAAGTTTCTAACCACCAGGAATCTTCCTAGAGTGGGCCGCTCGGCCATAATGAGCGATTGAGGGAGAAAGGCCATAGCCAGGGAGGTAACCGAGCACCTGATGGTCACTCTGAAAGATCTCCAGCGTTTATTTGTGAAGAGAGGAGAACCTTCCAGAAGAACAACCATCTCTGCAGCACTCCACCAATCAGACCTGTATGGTAGAGTGGCC